>NC_058133.1:255958800-256184677 GCF_016433145.1 Gracilinanus agilis | reverse complement strand
ATGCCCCTGCCTTCCAGGAACTTACACTCTGATGGGGGAAGAGAACACACAAAAGGACTCTGGAAAGGGTCAAGGAAGAAGTACAGATATCAGGACCACAATGGAGAAATTCAAAGGAGGGAAGTCAGATGGAAAATGAAATAATGAGGGGCAGTTGGATAGCACAAGGAATAGGGCACCAATCCTGAGTCAGAAGGATCTGAATTCAAATTTGACCCCAGATGCTTACTAACTATATGACCTTGGGCAAGCCACTTAACCACAATTGCCTAGTCTTTGCCATCCTTCTGCCATAGAATTGATATTTAGTTAATATCAATTCTAAGACAGAAGGTAAACATTTAAAAAAAGAAAAGAAAATTAAGTGGTTGTTCTGAATGCTCCCCTTAAGCTGAAATTCTAGAAGGAATTCTCTACTCTGAGGGGCAGAAGTAAGGGAATAAAATAATGTTTCTTTCCCAATTCTAGTTTGGGGGGGAATGTATCTGAATCTTCTCTGTTGTGGGACCAATTTCTTTGAGAAGAGTGGCTCCTTTGTTCTAGACTTTTAAAAGGAGCCTACAGACTCTTCTAATCTCTTTTTCCCTTTTCTCCTTCTTCGAGAAAAATCCTGAGAATCATCTTTGGCTGCCCAGGAAGGTAACCATAATATCGAAGGAAAAAAATACTTTCAATTAGAGCCAGAGGACCTGGGTTCAAATTCTGCCTCTGATACTTCTACTCACTTAATCTTCCTAAGTTCATTTTCCTCATCTGTAAAATAACAAGATTGGAATAGATAGACTTTGAAGTTCCTCCTAATTCTAAATCAAGTCCATGTCCTGAAATAAAAGCAAATGGGGTGCTATGCATATTTTAGCCCATGTGGCCCCAGAAGAGAGTTTCTGGACTCCAGGGACATACTATCTGCTCTTACCAAGGTGGCACCCTTTAAGTTCAGGAGATTGTTGAGGCAGTGGTGGAATAGGGAGAATTCCTGGAGAAGTACATGAGAGAAGCATACACTTGCTTGCTTTCATGGCCCCAGGAAGAAATTCTCAACAATGTCATTCCTAAATGGCATCCTCCTACTTAGAGAAGGGAAAGATGGGGCTGGGGGGAGTTTCCTGGTGAGTACAATCTCAGAATCTAACCTATTAGGAGAAGGGGGATTTTTTAGGCAACATCAGCCTCAGGGGTTACTTCACAGGTAGCACTTAATTCAAATATTTGAATTATCTTTCTTTGGAGGGGACTGGACTTTCCTGACAATCACATTCTTGGCAAGAAAAGCAGATTATGCATCTGGTCCCCAGGGCTGGAAGTAACAAATTGAGGGATTAAAGCCTTGGTGTAGGGGAACCAGGGACTTAAAATTGGCACTTCAATTTTATTCTATCATTGAAGCAGTATGGGTATAATAACCAAGAAGATTTTCTGTCTAGCATCTCTAAAGTATGTTTCTCTTCCAGGGTAAACCTTTAGGGCAAGGATC
Source organism: Gracilinanus agilis (assembly GCF_016433145.1). Lineage (NCBI taxonomy): Eukaryota > Metazoa > Chordata > Mammalia > Didelphimorphia > Didelphidae > Gracilinanus > Gracilinanus agilis. The sequence continues at coordinate 256,183,203 of NC_058133.1, read as the reverse complement.
CTTAGTAAGGGGTCCAAAAACTTGGGTTTGTTTTTTGTGTTGGTTTTTTTGGGGAGGGAGGTGGTATTGAATAATTTTTTAAAATTATTTATTTTGTTTTAATAACAAATTTTCACATAAGTTTTCCAAAGTTACATAATCCATATTGTCTCCCTCCCTTCTTCCCTCCTGTTTCCAAGAACTGACAAGCACTCCAGTCTAGTTTATACATGTATTATCACACAAAACATGTTTCCATATTATTCATTTTTGTAAGTCAATAATCTTATGGAACCAAAACCACAAATCATATATCAAAATAGACGAGTAATAAATCATATGTTTTCATCTGCATTCTTACTCCAACACAAAACTTGGGATTTTTAAAGTATTTTGATTGGGGGCAGCTGGGTGGCTCAGTGGATTGAGAGCCAGACCTAGAGACAGGAGGTCCTAGGATCAAATCTGGCCTTAGACACTTCCTAGCTGTGTGACCCTGGGCTAGTCACTTGACCCCCATTGCCTAGCCCTTACCACTCTTCTGCCTTGAAACCAATACACAGTATTGACTCCAAGATGGAAGGTAAGGGTTTTTAAAAAAAAGTATTTTGATTATTATACTTTAATATAATTGAATTCAATATAATTTCTTTCCTATGTATTTTCTTTCATGCATTTAAAAACATTCTGAGAAGGGGTCCATAGAGTTCACCAGAATACCAAAAAGTTAAGTCCTACTTTAAAGGACCTCTGTGGGCTAGAAGTGGCTCCAGAGTGGTTTATCTAGCAAGCAAGAGAGGTACTGAATTTGCAAGACTTTAGGACCCTGTAGAAAATGAGACCCCACCCACCCAAAGAAAGAATTGTGTTGCTTCTGAACTATTATGAGTCTTTTATATATTTTATGCACTTGTTTATAGAGTCTTGTTACTCCTTTATGTTTTCTGTTACAGATAAATAAGTACCTCCTTAAAATTACTCACCCAACTGGAACTTATAATTTCTGGTTGGGTCTCCAGAGTCTACTACTCTTAAGTTTCTAAGAATCCTGTAGAAGCCCACTCTTAATACTGTAAGCTCATAAACCCCTACCAGGATGAGTTCCCTTAACAATCAACCAATATATGGTGTATGGTTGTAATGGAATACTACTGCATTATAAGAAATGATGAACAAGATGATTCCCCCCCCCAAAAAAAATAAAAAGAACACCTGAAACACTTTTATGAAGTGATGCAGAGGGAAGTGAACAGAACCAGAACATTGTACACAGTAACAACAGCAAAGTATGATGATCAACTGGAAATGGCTTAACTATTATAATCAATTTAAGAATCCAGGACAACTCTAAGGGATTCCTGACAATAAAAAAGGCTGTCCACTGCTAGAGGAGTCTGAATCCAGATTGAAGCATGCCATTCTTCATTTTATTTTCTCCATGAATTTTTCTCTAGTATAAGTGATATATATCTTCTTTCACAACATGATGAACATAGAAATATGTACTGTATAATTAATTACATATGAACCACCTATATCATATTACCTGCCATCTTGGCAGACAGGAGGATTCATAAGGAGGAAGAGATCATAAATCACAAAATATCAGAAAATAGTTACTGAAAATTGTATCAACATGTGGTCTGGAAAAAAATTTAGTGAAAAAAATCTTTAAAAAAGAAATCAACCATTAGACACAATTAGCTCTTACCAAAAGTAAGATGATATAATAAAAGATAAGGGTTTTTTTTGGAGAGTATTAACATTATCTTTTTAAATTTTATTTATTTAATTTATTTATTTAGAATATTTTTCCATGGTTACATGGTTCATGTTTTTTCCCTCCCCTTCTCTCTCCCTGCTCCAGGAGCTGATGAGCAATTCCACTGGGTTTTACATGTATCATTGTTCAGATCCTATTTCCATATTATTAATATTTGCAATAGAGTAATCATTTAGAGTCTATATCCCCATTCATATACACATCGAACCATATGATTAATCATATGTTTTTCTTCTGCATCTCTACTCCCACAGTTCTTTCTCTGGATTCTTTCTCATAAGTCCCTCAGAATTGTCCTGGATCATTGCATTGCTGCTAGTAGAGAAGTCCATTACATTTGATTGTGCTATAATGTATCAGTCTCTGTGTACAATGTTCTCCTGGTTCTCCTCCTTTCACTCTGCATCATTTCCTGGAGGTCATTCCAGTTCACATGGAATTCCTCCAGTTCATTATTCCTTTCAGCACAATAATATTCCATCACCAACAGATACTACAATTTGTTCAGCCATTCCCAAATCGATGGACACCCCTTCATTTTCCAACTTTTGCCACTACAAAAAGCACAGCTATAAATATTTTTGTGCGTGTATTTTTCTCTATTATTTCTTTGGGGTACAAACCCAGGATAACATACCAGCAGTGGTATGGCTAGATCAAAGGGCAGGCATTCTTTTAAAGCCCTTTGGACATAATTCCAAATTGCCTTCTAGAATGGTTGGATCAATTCACAACTCCACCAGCAATGCATTAATGTCCCAATTTTGTCCTATCCCTTCCAACATTTATTACTTTCATTTGCTGTCATATCAGTCAATCTTCTAGGTGTGAAGTGGTACCTCAGAATTGTTTTGATTTGCATTTCTCTAATTAGAAGATATTTAGCACACTTTTTCATGTGCTTATTGATTGTTTTGATTTCTTTATCTGAAAACTGCCTATATATGTCTCTTGCCCATTTATCAATTGGGGAATGACTTGATTTTTTGTACAATTGATTTAGCTCCTTATAGATTTGAGAAATTAGACCTTTGTCAGAGGTTTTTGTTACATTTTTTTCTCAATTTGTTGGTTCCCTTCTAATTTTGGTTGCATTGGTTTTGTTTGTACAAAAACTTTTAATTTAATGTAATCAAAATTATTCATTTTACATTTTGTAATATTCTCTATCTCTTGCTTGGTCTTAAATTCTTTCCTTTCCCATAGATCTGACAGGTATACTATTCTATGTTCACCTAATTTACTTATAATTTCCTTCTTTATATTTAAGTCATTTACTCATTCTGAATTTATCTTGGTATAGGATGTGATGTTGATCTAAACCTAATCCCTCCCACAGTGTTTTTTTGTTTGTTTGTTTGTTTTTTAACCCTTAACTTCAGTGTATTGTCTCATAGGTGGAAGAGTGGTAAGGGTGGGCAATGGGGATCAAGTGACTTGCCCAGGGTCACACAGCTGGGAAGTGTCTGAGGCCGGGTTTGAACCTAGGACCTCCTGTCTCTAGGCCTGACTCTCACTCCACTGAGCTACCCAGCTGCCCCTCCCATAGTGTTTTCCAATTTTCCCAGCAGCTTTTGTCAAATAGTGAGTTCTTGTCCCCAAAGCTGGGATCTTTGGGTTTATCAAACACTAACTTGTTGAGGTCATTTACCCCTAGTCTATTCCATTGATCCTCCCTTCTGTCTCTTAGCCAGTACCATATTGTTTTGGTGATCATAACTTTATAGTACAGTTTTAGATCTGGTACTGAACAGTTTTTTTTTTTTTAATTAAGATGACATAGTAAAAAGCAGTCGCTACAAAACATTTTCCCCATATTCTATTAATAATTTGTGGGAGAGTGGATTTCACAATTCCACAAAATCATACAGCATCCATAGGGTAGAAAGAGCAGACTCAAACTTAAAATACAATGATAATGAATGTGATGCAGAGAGGGGGCATAACTGTTTTTGCAGAATTCTTATTGTCAGTTAAGGTTTTAGAATCTTGGGGAAAAGTTTCAGTTGGACTTGGGAACTCATGGAGGGAACCAGGGTCCAGCTGAGGCTCCTTCTTGAGATTGAAACCCAGCTTAGATTTGCAGTTTTTTTGAGATTTGTTAATTTAGTTAAATCCTTTGAATTTCCTACCCTACCTTATTTCCTACCTTCATTTCCCTACCTGAATGTCTGAGAAGAGTGAATAGAAGAGTGAATCGGAGAATTAGTTCAAATCTGTGATAGTTAGTGTTAGCCTGGCAACAAATTATTTATTGAGTCTTTGTATCCAACTTTCTAAACCCTTTTGATTTCAAAATCACCTTTGAGAGCTGAGTGAAGGCAGGTCCTTTCTCAGTCTCACATTCCTGCTTCCCTTTCCCCACCTGAGGTTTCTCTAAGTGGCTGTTAGGGCTTCCTTGATCCTTTACCCTGTCAATCTATCCTAGAAGACAATAAACCCCTTTTGTGTTTAAACAAGACCTTTTGCTATTTCATTAGTTAATTGGTAAGAGAGGGAGGAAGGGGAAAAAAGAAACAACATATTTTCTGGGTTTGAAGGAAGCTGAGGGTGTCCATTTTGAAGGAAGTATAACTTCAAAACAAGTCTCTTCCTGTGAAATTGACTAAAGGCTGTAGTCAATTTCAATCTGTCTTGGCTGACTCTAACTTGGCTGTATAGTGTCCTTTACTTAAAGGGATCAGTCTATTTCCCTTCAGTGTTTTGTCTGCTTAGATTAATTCATCCTCTCCCTTGAAACCCTTGTTACTTCAGTGTTATACTCCCTAAACTCAGACATTCCCTTATTTTTCCTACCACTTCAACTACCATCCTTCATCATTGAACCTTCTTCATCACTATATTGCCTTAACTTCCCTACTACCTAGACTATTCCCTTGATTACCTCCAGCCTTGGGTCCCTTGCCTTGTCTTATTCCCTGATCCTACCAGTTATTACCCCTAGCTTCGGCCTCATATTACAGCCTACCTAATCCCCATATTACATCTTTCCAAGTCCCCTATAACATGAAGCAGATCTGTAGGGCATTTACACAGTAAAAGAAACTCACAACACCAGATAGTTCCTTCTCTCTTTGTAAAATTCTCATACCATTTCCATTTTTGTAGTGTCCCATTGGATCAGTTACTCAGTTTAGGTACTCCCTCTTCTCCATCTCCAGTTCCCCTTTTTCAAATGCCAAGGATCTGGCTCCTTGAAGAGGCATCTGTTTTTGTCTGGGGTATGTCTCTGCTCCTTCCCATAGGAGTAGTAGGAAATTAGATTTCCTACCATGGCCAGTGGGGAAAGGGAGGGAAAAACTCCACCATTCTCTCTTTCCTTTCTATCCCCCTCCTCCACAGTTCACAATTCTTTATAACTGAACCCTGTCCCTAGCATTTAGTTTTTAAAATCTCTGGTCTTCTAATTATTCTATTCCTTTTGATTTTGTCAGGGGAAAATAAAAAGATTTTCACAACACAAAGGGACCAGATGTATCTTTACCATTAATCACACATTAACACCTTATAATTACATTGGGGGGGGTCAAAGGTCAATATCTGGGAAGTCCTCAAAGGGGATTTATGGGGACTTACAGAAGATATATTGGAGGGGGACAGCTGGGTGGCTCAGTGAATTGAGAGCCAGGCCTAGAGACAAGAAGTCCTAGGTTCAAATCTGACCTCAGGTACTTCCTAGCTATGTGACCTTGGGCAAGTCATTTAACCCCCATTGCCTAGTCCTTACCACTCTTCTGCCTTGGAACCAATACACAGCATTGATTCTAAGATGGAAAGTAAGGGTTTAAAAAAAAAGATATATTGGAGGAGAGGGCAGTTAGGTAGCAGCCAGGTGACTCAGTGGATTGAGAGCCAGGCCCAGAGAAGGGAGGTCCTGGGTTCAAATGTGATTCAGACACTTCCAACCTAGGTAATCCTGGGTAAGTCACTTGACCCACATTGCCTAGCCCTTACCACTCTTCTGCCTTGGAACCAATACACAGCATTGATTCTAAGATGAAAGGTGAGGATTTTTTTAAAAATGTTTTTGGAACTACTTTATAATCTTAAGAGACAGATTACAAGCTACATGACAAAATTATCTCATCACATTATTGTTACATCTCAGACTTGTTTAAAGAATTGTCTGGAGCCCAGAGATCCTTTAATCTTATTAAGAAGTAGGGAGGGGAAATTCAGGATAATATCACTGTTTTATTGAGGGGAAGTAGTTGTATTTCATAAATTTGTACTTTCTAACGTGTCGCTTCATTTTTTTCTTGGTTCCTTTGTTTTCTCTAGAGTTCACAGGGGTCATTTTTTCAATACTTTTTGGTAAATAACCTGAAAGGAAATTGCCTTTTTTGCTTTTATATTATCAATCATAAGCTAAGTGATTCCATATAATCCTTTAGGTAGGTGACTTCAACTATGATTTCAGAAAATTTAGTCCCAGGTATTAAACTGTGTGCATGATATCAATTACTATAATAGAACATTAACCATAGTAGGAGAAAGGATATAGTTTGGTATACTAGAATATTATATTACAGCAATTAACAGTAGTAAGAGCTTCTGTTGGAGGAATTAAAACTTCAGGTCTGTGTAGTTAGTTATCTAGGGAAGCTGAAACTCCTGCAGCAGCTTGCTCCTTTGGAATAGTAAGAACACAGCTGGAGTTGTTGTCCTGATGAGGACAATAGGAAAACAACCTTGGCATGTCCAGCTGTTACTTGACCCTGTGAAGATTTATACTCACTACGGGTTCCTCAGAGTTTTATAACCAATATAGGACCCTCTGGCTTATCTTTAAGTCTCCTCCCAGAATTAGAGGAATGGTGCTAGGCTAGCCTTTATAAGATTAGTTAAAATGTTTAACAATGTATTTTATCTTAACCTTGTACTCTTATGAAATGTTATAACATTTTTCTAACATTTTGGAGGGCAATTTGGAACTATGCCCAAATACATTACTAGGTCCATTTCCCAAAAAGACCAAAAAAGAGAAGAAAAGAGACCTACTTGTACAAAAATATTTATAGCAGCCCTTTTGGGGAAGGCAGAAAATTGGAAATTGAGGGGGTATCCATCAATTGGGGAATGGCTGAGCAAACTGTGATATATGTTGGTGATGGAATACTATTGTGCTATAAGAAATAATGAATAGGATGATTTCAGAAAGAAATAATGAATAGGATGATTTCAGAAAGAGCTAAATAAACTGATTCATCGTGAAATAAACAGAACCAAGAAAACATTGTACACAGTAATAGCAATATTGTGAAATGATCAACTGTGAAAGACTTAGCTACTCTCAGCAATACAATGATACAGTACAATTCTGAGAGACTTATGGAAAAGAATGCTATCCATCTCCCAAGAAAGAACTGTTAGAGTTGGAATGAAGATCAAACATGTGATTTTTCACTTTGGGGGTTTTAAGTTTATATGAGTGTTCTCTTATAACATTTATATGAGTTCTCTTATAACAATGAGCAATATGGAAATGGTTTTGCAAGATAATACATGTATAACCCAGATCAAATTGCTTACCAGCTCCAGGAGGGGGGAAGAGAAAGGAGGAAAAGAGACAATTTGGATTTTATAATTTCAAAAACGAAAATTGTTATTATGTGTAATTGGTAAAATAAAAGATCTTTTACATTATTTTAATTTAAAAAATTGAAGTCTTGTGGTAGGAGGTCCTTCAACTTTCTTCCTCCACTCCTAAAAATTCTTAGTATTGATTCAACTATTTTCTCCATTGCCAAATTTTTTGAAAAAATAATCTACAGGGGCAGCTAAGTGGCACAGTGGAAAGAACATTGGGCTTAGAGCCAAAAGGTCCTCAGATACTTTCTAGCTGTGTACCCCTGAGCAAGTTACTTAACTCTCTTTGCCTAGCCCTTGCCCCTCTGTCTTAGAGTGGTTACTAAGACAGAAAGTAAGGGGGGGAAGCAAGAAAAGGAAAGAAAGCAAGGGAAGGGAAGAGAAGGAAGGGAAGGGAAGGGAAAAGAAAGGAGATCTATAACAACCCATGCCTCTATCTCCTTAAGAGCCATTCACCCCACATTATCTGACTGCCACTTTGCCCTCACCATTCCAACTCTTCTTTATTCTCTGAAAGGTCACTTTCTAAGTCAGCCTTGACTCAAACCAGTCTGGTGGTTTAGGCTTAGTTTTGGAACAAAATGAGACACTATGTGACCATCTAACATTTAAGAAAAAAGGTTTATTAAACCAAAGCATGAAAAGAATATTCATGGAAGATACAGCATTGATTCATTTTTGTACAATTTCCCCTCCCTCCTTGGATTTGCCAAGTGACTCAGTTGTTCTTGGTCTAAAGTTTTATACTTAGGCACCCAGGATGCTATTTCAACAGTTCAAGTCTTAGACTCATGGACCATTTTAATTTTGAATTTTGAGGATGGTTTCATTTGCATTTTAGGAGAAAATTACCCTAACCTCTGTGGAGATGTTGTTTCTACCATGGTTACCAATAGCCTCTTTATTGCAAAATCCAAAAGCCATTTTTCTGTCCTTACCCTTTTTGACCTCCTGCAGCATTTGATGCTTTTAGCCTCCCTCCTCCACCCTTGGCATTTACACTGCCCTCTTTTACTGCTCCTCTATAGAGTTCCTCTGCTGCCTCCTCTTCCTCTTTCCCTTATTGTGGATATCACACAAAGTGCTCTCCTTGGCTTACTTCTCTTTTGTTCTTCATCTTCTCTTTTTTTGGTGAGTTCATTCACTTCCACAGCTTTAATTAGTAACTCTATTAGTTACTAGAACATAATACCTAAATGTAGTTCACCAATACAGTGGAAGGAGTGCTGGGCTCGGAGTTCAAATCCAACCTCAGACATTTATTAGCTGTATGATCTTGGGCAAAATCAATTAACCTCTGTCTCTTAGTATCCTCAGCTGGAGATAAAAATCCCACCTGCCTTGCAGGGCTGTTTTGAGGATCAAATGAGATAGATAATATTTGTAAAGTATTTAGTTAACATAGTGCCTAGCACATAGTAGGTGCTTACTTCCTTTCCTTTCCTTCCTCCTTCCCTTAACATCTCTCCTGAGTTCCATACCTGGCTCTCCAATTGCTTGTAGTACATTTCCATCTAGATGCCCCAGAAGTACCTCAAACTCCACACTTAACACTTACCATAAATCTCCCTCAAAGGCCAGAGTACTGTGTGTACAGAAAACAATTAATAAATGATGAAATTGTTGGAGAGTTCAACAGAGAAGATCCTAAATTATTTCCAGAAACATAGGGAGATAAGAAGTTCAACCAGACAAATCCCAACTGGAGGACTATTCTGAAAATCTTGAAAGATAAACAACTGTCCCAAAGAGAGACCTTTTAGGAAAACCAGTTTCTTTCTTATTCAGTTGCCCCATCTCCCCTCATACCTCCAAATACTATCCTGGAATGATTCTAGCTGGGGTTCATCAGCTATGATGATGGAATGGAGCTTCTTTTCCATTCTCTAAAAGCAGGACATACCCAGACTACTGACCAAAGTCACAGTGACCATACTCCAGAAAGAAAAATGCATCAGAAAGAAAATGTATCATTTCCTTAAGGTTAAAGCAAGACCATCCACTTTTGCCTGATGCATTGCAAAGCAAAAACTAGCTGAGCATTCCCAGAATCCCCTCCACATCAAAAGTTTGAAAATAGTTACATAAAAAAAATCTACCAGGCATGCAATGAGTGGTTGTGATGAGACATCTTGGAAGAACTTTCCAACAATGTTGGTGGTTAAGCCACTAGAACAACCATCCAAAGAAGGAGGTGAGCTCTCTAGCCCTGTGGCTTCGGAAATGGTAAAAAATGTGCAAGATTTGGAAGTTTGAGGTTGTGAGGGCTATTTTTCTTTTTTAAGTATTCATTAATTAAGATTCTTTAGGGGAAGACAGTTAATAGCAGTAAATCAAGAAACTCTTGCTAAAGTCTTTGTCAAAAACTACCAAGAAATTTTTTATGGAATTAGAAAAAATTATAACAAAGTTCATTTGGAAGAACAGAAGATCAAGAATATCAAGGGAAATAATGAAAAAAAAATGTGAAGGATGGTGACTTAGCAGCACCAGATCTTAAACTGTACTATAAAGCAGTGGTTATCAAAACAATATGGTACTGGCTAAGAGACAGAAAAGTGGATCAATGGAATAGAGTAGGGGTAAATGACCTCAGCAAGCTAGTGTTTGATAAACCCAAAGATCCCAACTTTTGGAACAAGAACTCATTATTTAACAAAAACTGCTGGGGAATTTAGAAAACAATATGGGAAAAATTAGGTTTAAATCAATATCTCACACCCTACACCAAGATAAATTCAAAATGAGTAAATGAATTAAATATAAAGAATGAAATCATAAATAAATTAGGTGAACATAGAACATATAAAATAGTGTACTTGTCAGATCTATGGGAAAGGAAGGAATTTAAGACCAAGCAAGAGATAGAGAACATTACAAAATGTAAAATGAATTATTTTGATTATATCAAATTGAATGAATATTAATGTTACATTTAAATTAATATTAAATTAAATTTATGACTTTTATTATATTAAATTTAAAAGGTTTTGTACAAACAAAACCAATGCAACCAAAATTAGAAGGAAAGCAACAAACTGGGAAGGTTTTTTTGTAACAAAACTCTCTGACAAAGGTTTAATTTCCCAAAAATATAGGAACTAAGTCAAATTTACAAAAAAAAATCAAACCATTCCCCCCAATTGACAAATGTTCAAGGAATATGAATAGGCACTTTTCAGATGAAGAAATCAAAACTATCAATAATCACATGAAAAAGTGTTCTAAATCCCTCCTGATTAGAGAAATGCAAATCAAAGCAATTCTGAGATACTACCTCACATCAAGCAGATTAGCCAATGGCCAGTGGCAGCAAAGGAAAATTATAAATGTTGGAGGGGATGTGACAAAATTGGGACACTAATGCATTGCTGATGGAGTTGTGAATTGATCCAACCATTCTAGAAGGCAATTTGGAATTATGTCCAAAGCGCTTTAAAAGAATGCATGCCCTTTGATCCAGCCATATCACTGCTGGGCTTTTACCCCAGAGATAATAAGGGAAAATGTTTGTATATAAATATTTATAGCTGCACTCTTCGTGGTAGCAAAAAATTGGAAAATGAGGAGCCCTAGATTGGGAAATGGCTGAACAAATTGTGGTATCTGATGGTGATAGAATACCATTGTGCTGAAAGATTGATGAACTGGAGGATTTCTATATGAACTAGAAAGACCTCTAGGAATTGATGTAGATCAAAAAAAGTAGAACCAGGAGAATATTGTACACAGAAAGTGAAATATTGTGGAATGATTGAATGTAATAGACTTCTTTACTAGTAGCAATGCAATGACCCAAGACAATCCTGAGGGACCTAGGAGAAAGAATGCTATCTACATCCAGAGAAAGAACTGTGGGAGTAGAAATGCAGAAGAAAAATATATGTTCAACAATGTGGTTTGATGGGGATATGACTGGGTTTTGAATTTAAATGATCACTCTATTGCAAATATGAATAATACAGAAATAAGTATTGAACCATGATACAAGTATAACTCAACAGAATTTCTTGTCAGCTCAGAGAAGAGTGGGAAAGATCATGAATCATGTAACCATTGAAAAATATTCTAAATAAATAAAATCACTCTAGGTAATTTTAAAAAGTCTCTGTCCATTTATTAAATGTCTACTATGTTCAAGGCACTTTGTCAAGAATTAAGAATAACAAAATGAACAACAATGTAGTCCCTCCTGTCAAGAAACTTACAATTTAACAAGGGAAAATGTGGGAAGCCAATAAGAGAATAGATAAAAATCTGAGACTCCTACTTTGACCTCTTTTGTGATCCTTGTGATTTCTTGTTGAAAAGTATTGTGGCCTTATTGAAGAGCTTTAGGTTCCTAGCGGGCCAGCATTTAAAAGGTTAACACTCTCCCACTTTGGCCAGGAATGCAGCTGCCTGGTATAGCCAAGGCCAAAACCTGAGCAGGGGCAATTTAAGCCTGAGAAAAATATTCCCCAACTTGGCTTTCTGATAAGAACCCAGTCAAAATTCAGCGTTGGCCTTGGTCTGTTTTAAAGCCAATGAGACCTTTTGTGTTTTGACATGACATAATTTATAACTTCTGCACATCTGCAAAGTTTCTGTGGGGGAGGGTGTTCTTCTGTGTGAAATTAATCTTGAAATATATAAAATAAACTCCATGCTCCTGGAGACAGAGCTGAAAGCATGAACTAAAAGATGCTCAGTGTCCCGTTATTTCCTTATCAACTAAACTGTCCTTATAAGATTATAGGAGAATGCAGATTGAACACAAATAATATAATATGAGATAGGAATAGACAAAGAATAGATCCATACAAAGTATTCTTGGAAAATTTGATGAATTCTATTGAAGGAGAGAGTTCTTTGCCACCCTTAGATTAGAAAGCAAGAGCTAGAAAGGATCTTTAATCCACCCCTCTCCTTTTATAGATGAAGAAATTGAGGCCCAGAGAAGTTAGGTGATTTATCCAAGGTCACACAGACACCCTTTAATTAAAAATATATATATATGCATATATATATATTTTTTTTCCTATTCCCTTTCCAAAAAGAAATCAGCAACTTATACCTACAATATGCAATCACAGGATCATAGAACTAAAACTGGAAAGGGCCTCAGAAACCATCTAGTTTAACTCTACTCTTTTACATATGGGGAAATCAAGACCCAAGGAAGTTAAGAGACTTGCCCAGAGTCACACAAGTAGTAAATATAAAAATATGAGTAGTAAATTTAAAAATGCAGAATTTAGGGGCAGCTAGATGGCACAGTGAATAGAACAGTGGGCTTGGAATGCAGAAGAATCATCTTCATAAGTTCAAATCCAGCCTTAGTACCAGACCTGAAGTCAGAGGTCCTGGGTTCAAATCTGGTCTTCTTAGTTGTGTGTCCCTGGGCAAGTCACTTAACCGCCTTTGACTTAGAAGGAAAGGAAAGGAAAGGAAAGGAAAGGAAAGGAAAGGAAAGGAAAGGAAAGGAAAGGATTGGATTTAAACCCAGAGTTCTCTTTCCCTGGTATCATACTGCTTTTCTCTCATTCTAAGAAAGGATCACTGAGGAATATACCAAGATTAAATAAAACAATGATACTTCTTTCATGGAGTTTAACAGTCTGGGAACAATCTAGAACCTTCATGGATGGGGTGGTACCTGAGATGGGCCTTGAAAAATTAGAGGAGGCTTTCAATAGAAACTCTACAAAATTCAAGAATTTTTGAAAAATGTCCTTTCCCTACAGGTAGAGTGGCAGGTATTAGGCAATTTGCCTTTTTTCTTAGATTTCCTGTGTCTTTGCCTATATACTTCTTTCTCAGTCTCCCACAATCCCTGTGGTATGGGAGAGAAGCCAGTGTTATTCAGAGAATGTCAAACACCTTTAGGTTAAGTCATCAAGAAGCAACAAGTTACACCTCATCACAGCAGGCCTACAGAGCTCTCCCATCCCCACCCCTCCACTCATTCATGTAAGAATATGCTGGTGTATGTTTTTTAATTCCACACACAGCAAATAGAAAAGCTTTCCTCCCACAAATACTACCAATGGCTCACAATAAAGCAAGAAGTTAGAAAGAGCAGCAACTTCCTGTCCTTAAGTAGTGTGGGCTAAAATCCAAAAGGTTCTGACATCATCCTGCCCAGATGGCGGAAGTCATTACCCAATCATCCCAAAGTTGGTGTCTTGGAAATATTGCTCTATGTTCCTTATTTTTAAATTTTATTTTCCTAACTCCTCCCCTAGAAGGAAGTCTCCAGATATCATTTGTTTGTTTTTGGTTTTTTTGTTCCAGCCTGATCCCCAAAATCATCATTGAGGGAGCAACCCCATTGGAAAATGGACCTGATAGCTTCCATAAAATTAATACTGACCACTGACCAACTGCTATTAACAGTAGGCAGGAGTCCATTAGGCTAATAAAGGAAGAAAGTAGTAGGGCTAACTAGGATCAGAGGTCCCAAATAAGACCAAGAGTCCTAAGCATAGCAATGTTTCCCAAATGATTGACCCTGTTTCCAACTCAACCTAAGCCATCATGCAGGGAATCAGCCTTTCTGGAGTTAATATTTGGCCACTTTCTCTTCAGGCCCTAAGCCTCTATTCCTGAAGACCAGGAAAAGACAGTTCTGATAATCACCAAACTCCTTGGCATTATTAAGTGCTTTGGTGTCAGAACTTTTAAAGAAGATATACTATCAGCTGGTTTGCCCCTGCATCCTAAGGTCCCTTGGGCCTTTCTGTCCGACTTGCAGTTGAAACTGCCTCTGTGTCTCATCTCTACTCTGAGAGAGCAGACCTTGTCTTGCACTTCTATTTACATAACCAGTGCTTAGTTCAATGTTCTGCACATAGCAAATGTTTAATAAACAGCTTTCATGCATTTTCTTTTTCCATCTTTCTCCATTATTACTCTTGGTCTGTTTCTGTTTTCTGTTTCTGTCTCTAATTACATCCCTTTGTCTTTCTGTGTCCTTATCTCTCTGCATCTCAAACTCCATTTCTCTTCTGTGAATGTTTATTCATCCCTTTTCATATCTTCATTTCATCTCTTTTCATATCTTATTCATATCTTTTGCCTTCCATAGTAAAATGCATTTGAAGTCTAGGACTATTAGTATCCCTGAATCCAAATGTCTCTTGCAGAAAAGCTATGAAATCTTCCTGGTATAAGGAGAGGAATGAGAAAGAACCCTATGTAAAATAACAAGGAAATCAGGAAGGACACCTCTTCTTCTGAGATCTTCCCCATTTCTGACATACACAATCTATTTACATGCTAAACTGAAAATAACCATCAGAAGGAAGGTAATATAATTAAGAGGGATAAGGAAAGGCCACCTGTAGAAGGTAGGATTTTAATTGGAACTTTTAAGAAAGACAGGGAAGCCAGGTGGCAGAGATAAGGAAAGAGAGAGTAGCAGGCATAGAGAACAGTCAGATAAAGACTGGAATCAGGACAGTGGCACCAGGGCACATTTCCAGGCATACCATGAGGTAGAGAGTAGACACAAAACTTAGAAAGGTTATGTGGGCACATTTATTTATGAGAAGCAAAGAATGTGGATTGGTAGGAGATAGATAAAAATGACCCTTCCCTTTAACTCTTATGGTGTGTAGTTTTAATAAGCTGTTGAAGGCAGCTGATGACTATGAATTGACCTTGAATTGGTCTTACAGGATGAAAGTGGGTATAGTTTGATTGCCCTATGATAGAGGTCCTTAAACTGGGAAGGGAAGGGAAGGGAAGGGAAGGGAAGGGAAGGGAAGGGAAGCTTCCTAAAATCAAAGTCATCCAAAGCTGGAATGAAATACATTTAGATGTAGTGAGTTCTCTATTAATGGAGGTCTTCCTCCATAAATGAATAGACATTTGTTTAACATGTTATACAAGGACTTTCAATTCAACTGTGGCTTAGACTAAATGACTTTTAAAGTTCCTATCAACTGAGATTTTATGATTCCACCTTTGATAGACCATCTAGATTTTGTTGTTGTTGGAGGAGAGGATTAGAAGGTATGCTATACCATACATGAAAAGTAGTTATCTGGCCTCTGCTTAAAGATCTCTAACAAGGATGATTCCATTGCTTTCAATGAAGACTATTCTATTTTCCCACAGCTCTAATTGTTATGGTTTTTCCTGATAATGATTTGAAATATCTGTTTTTGTAACTGCCACCATTTGTACTAGAGCCAGACAGAAACGGTCCAATCTTATGATAGTCTTTCATTTATTTAAAGACAACTATCATGTACCCCCTGCATCATCTTATTTCTTAACTTCTTCAAGGAATCTTTATATGAAATGAACTCAAGTCTCCTTCCCATCCTGCTTGCCCTCCTTTATATAATCTCTAGGGCATCTAGGTGGTGCAATGGATATAAAGCGAGGCCTGAGTAAGGAAGACTTGGATTCATGAGTTCAAACTCAGCCTTAGACAGCTACTAGCTGTGTGGGAAAGTTACTTAACTCTGTTGGCCTCAGTTTCCTCATCTATAAAATGAGCTGAAAAAGGAAATGGAAAGATGCTCCAGTATTTTTGCCAAGAAAATCCCAAATGAGGTCACAAGAGTTGGACACAACTAAACAACAACATATATCATCAGCTTATCCATATCCTCTTGAAATTGTGCTACCCCTAACTGAACATTATAATCCAAAAGTACCTGATCAGAGAAGGGTACAGAAGGCTAATTATTTCCTAATTCCCAGAATCTACGCCTCTCTCACTGCAACTCAAAATCCCATCATCTCTTTTAGCCATCTTATCACACTGCTGACTCATATTACATTGCTTTAACTTATCAAGATTATTTTAGGTCTTGATTCTATCCTCCCCCCACCTAATGTGTCATCCACAAATGTGAGAAGCATACTATCTATAGCTTTATCCTAATAACTCATTAAAAAAAAAAAAAAGGCAGCAATGATTCCCAGGGCAATCCCCTGTAGACTTCCTGCCAAGTTTACGTAGAACTATTAACAACATCTTGATGAGTTCAACCACACAATCATTTCTCAATCCATCTAATGGTATTATTGTCTGATCCACATCTCTCCCCTCTTTTTGCAAAGGAATAGTGAGAAAAGTTTTATAAAATGCTTTATTCAAATGGAGAGAAGTTCTATCTATAGCATTCCCTAATGTACTAGTTTAGTAAATTTGTCAAAAAGGGGGGGAAATTAGGCTTGTGTTTTATTACATGTTCTTCTGCCATGCTGATCTCTTTCTAGATTGTTCATCAACCATCTTCTTGAGAAGCCATTCTAGAACTTTCCCAGGAATCAAAATAAAACTCATGGAGCTACAGTTTGAAGATTCTGTTCTCTTTCTCTTTTCTGGAAATCACATTTGCTTTTATCCAGTCCTAAGAGTCTTACCTAGTTTTCTACAATTTGATCTATCACTGATAGTTGCTCAGTAATCCCATCTTCTAGTTGTATCCATTGTTATGCCTAACATTTATCTAGTGCTTCAAAATTTTCAAAGAACATTACATATATTACCTAATTTGATTTGATCCTCAAAATAATCTTGTGATGTGTCTATAATTATCCTCATTTTATGGATCAAGAAACTGAGGCTAAACTCAAGTATCCAAAACCTGAAATCATTCTTTCCCCCTCCCAAACCTTCCCTTCTTTTTAAGTTTCCTATGGTTAAGGATGCCACCATTCCCTCATTTCCTCAGGCTCAAAATGTAGGTGTCGTCTTTGACTCCTCACTCACTCACCCCTCATATCCAATCTGCTGCCATGGCCTGTCCATTTTACCTTCATTAAATCTCTAGTATATACATACCTCTTTCTCTCTTCTGACATTGCTACTACCCTGGTCCAGGCCCCCAATACCTCATGATGAAACTATTGCACTAGTGTGTTAATTAGTTTCCCTGCAACGGGATTGAAAGAACTACACTGACTCCATCTCCTGACTCAATTCTGGAACTAGTTCAGTTCCCTTTTTATTCAATTATGTATCTAGTCCAATTTCTTGTGAGAAATTTTCATTCAATTATGGGAACTGAGAAAATCTTATTCAATTATGGGAATTAAGAAAATTTTATTGTATTCCCTGAACCTAGCCCTGCATGGCTGGGAAGCTGGACCATCCCTACCTGTTGCTTGGAGACCCTTAACTAAGGAACTAGGTTATGCTGAGCAGAAACCAAGTCAGATCCAAAGACGGATGCAAGGAGTTTTCTCACAGTTATATATCTCAAGCAAACTATTTTTTTTTCCCTGAAAACTGGCCCATTAGCTATTTTTCCATGTTTCTTTGATTGAATATAGACACTTGGGGGGAGGTGGGACAATTTTTTTTTCTGATTTCAAAGAAATGTACTTGTTCCCTTTCTTCCTCCCTAAGTGGAAAGTCCTTAATTTTTCCTCCAATTAGAAATCAGATTTTCTAATTTTATATACTGGCTAATTGTTTTCTTTTAATTAATTAGTCTTATTTTATTGTTTTTAATACATAAAAATCTGTCTCAGTCTGTATTCAGGATCTTTGGACTGGCTGGGGAATTCATTGACCCATTTATTCTGCCTCTTTTGCTAATAAATTGCATAGCTCAGAGTGCTTCCTCGGTTATTATTATTATTATCATCCATTCCCCTGCCACAAATCTTTCCTCACTCCAGTCCGTCCTGTACTCAGCTGTCAAACTAATCTTCCTACAGCACAGGTCACAGATTTGGCCATGTCAACCCTTTACTCAACAAATTCCAGTGGTTCCTTATTATCTTTAGAATTAAATAGAAAATCCTCTGTTTTCCTTTCAAAGCTCTTATAAAGGGCACCCCCACAGGCCTTTCTAGTCTTATTATACATTACACTCTTGCTCCATCTCCAAACCCTGGGTATTTTCATTAGCTGTCATCCATACCTGGGATGCTCTCCCTCCTCCTCACTGTCTCCTTCCCTCAAGTCTCAACTCAAAAATCATATTCTAGCTGGAAGCCTTTCTTGATCCCCCTTAATTCTAGTGCCTTCCCTTTGGAGATTATTTCCAATTTGTCCTGATACATCTTGTTTATACATAATTGTTTGTATGTTTCCTCCCCAATTCGACTGTGAGCTCCTCAAGAATAGAACTATCTTGTCCCTTTATTGAAACCCCAGAGCTTAGTACTGTGTCTAACACATAGTAGGCACTTAATAAATGTTTCTTGACTGACATGCCCCATCTCAGGAAGTATTCAAACTCCAGTCTTTCTGACTACAAGTCTAGCATTCAGACTCCTACACCTCATTACCTAGAGATGTTTATTTTTGACAAATGAATTAAATTCATCAAAGGCAAATAGGTACTCTATTACTATCTTTTTACTTATCTTAGTTACCAGTTCCATTTTTGCCATTTTAATTCTGTCATTTCTTGGGTATAGTACATGCTACATATACAAGCTAATCTCAGTAGCTAATCTCACTTTCTGTGATGGCCCTCAGAGCAGTGGTCCTATATCTCCACAGGGATCAATAATTAGGCCTGAAGGATAGCAGGTGGGGTATATTTATCTATATGCTCTATGGTTCACAAGCCCCAACCAGTGAGTTTCATTATTATCAACTGATATCAATTAGTCAGCCAAGCTTAGCTAACTTTTAGAAGAATTTTCTGAGATGGTATAATAAAACAGTTATAAAATATTCCTCAAAAAAATCTGTGACGCATTCTTCCACCATTGCATATTGTATAGGAAAAAATAGTCTCAAGATCAGAGAGCACATATGGCAAAGGGCTAGCTTCCAACTCCTGAATAACCTTTTGCTGGAGTTTTCAACATGTTCCTCTTAATTATGGGGTAGCTTTTCTGCTAAGTCCTTCGTAGTCTTTAATCTGCTTTCCTCATCTAATTCACTCTGGCTTGGCTCCTGATGCAGATGCTGCCATCATCAGTTCCAGGAATAATGCTAGAATGCTGATGAGAAGATTAGAAGACCAAAATCTACTTTACCCTTTGAAGTTCACCATGCTCTTCTGGTCAAGGAATCAGGAAAAAAAACAAGATTAGGAACCATAGCCTGAGTTTTCTGAGGCTCTGCTCCTCCCCTTCAACTGATTTTCTTTCTCAGGAATTTAGCTGGAACACTCTCTCCTCTTTGATGACAGGCACTAAAACTCTCTGATTTCAACTAGCTCAACAGTTTTGTATAGGCCCCAGAGGACATGACCAAGTCCCTTAGCCCAACCAGACAGACTTCCTACTGTACCTAACTATGGAGGTGCCCAAGCCTTGTTTATACCTAGTGAACAATAAAGATGTGTTCTAGCCTATAGATGTATAAGATATTTACTTTATTTTGACATTCACTTTAAATGGGGTAAGGAGATTTAATTGATTTACTTAACCATTCTCATTCTCTTTGGCAGAAAAATAAGTTACCACAGGCAAAAAATTGGAAAATGAGGGGGTGTCCATCGATTGGGGAATGGGTGAATAAATTGTGGTATCTGATGGTGATGGAATAGTATTGTGCTGAAAGGAATAATGAACTGGAAGAATTCCATGTGAACTGGAAAGACCTCCAGGAATTGATGCAGAACAAAAGGAGCAGAACCAGGAGAACATTGTACACAGAGATTGATACATTATGGCACAATCGAATATAATAGACTTTTCTACTAGCAGTAGTGCAATGACCCAGGACAATCCAGAGGAACTTATCCACACCCAGAGAAAGAACTGTGGGAACAGAAAAACAGAAGAAAAACATATGATCAATCACGTGGTTTGATGGGTATATGATTGGAGGTTTGGCTTTAAAAGATCACTCTATTGTAAATATGAATAACATGGAAAGAGGTTTTGAACAATGATACATGTGGAACTGCTTATCAGATCTAGGAGGGGAGAGGGAAAAGGGGAATGAAAATCATGAATCATGGAACCATGGAAAATTTTCTAAATAAATTTTAAAAAATAAGTTACCATAACCTATTCTCTCTAAGCAGGAATTCTAACATTTCTTTGATCTTCTTCTTCCCCCTCCCACATATATCTTTTGAAAGATAAAACAAAACTTTTTGTTGTCCTTAGCATCTCTCAACTCTCTCAGTCCTTTCTCATCTTCAGGACCTAACAATATTCATATAATATCATGTTGTGCTCTTATATGCAGGAAACATATGCATCTGCTGTCAGTATAAAGATGACACAGATCCAGTGAAGCAAGGATTGATATCTGTCTAGTCTGGGATCTGACCCATCATTCTCTATAGGAGACTGATTTCTGCTTCTAAGAGAAACAGGAGCAGGACTATATCTGGGTACTTGCTCCTTCCCTCACCTTTTCCCCTGAGGTGTTATTGCACTAGAATTATATGCATTTATCACATGTCAAATACTAAAGTCACTAAGCAATGAAGTGGATATAGAGGTGGACTTGGAGTTAGTAAGACGAGTTTGTTCCTGCCTCAAATACTTACTAACTGTAATCCTAGGCAAGTCACTTAACCTCTGTTTGCCTCAGTTTCTCATATGTAAAAGGAGGATGGTAGTAACACCTACTTCTCAGGGTTGCTGTGAAGATTAAATGAGATAACATGTTGTAGGTGGCCAGGATTCTCTTAGTTCAGGTTTGATGTGGGATGAGTAATTGAATATTTAGCAAAAGGAGGTTCACAACAAGGATATGCAAGGATATAATGGCACTTGGCTTCACTAGACATAGCCTCCCTCATCTCCATATGGAAACACGTGATCATTTGGAAAGGATACAATGAAGAATATTGTGTCTCTTGAAGTCTTCAGAAATTTACCAAAAATGAGAGACCCAGATTCCATATTGCTAGGACTTTTTATGCTCTTAGGTGAGCACATGGCACCTAGAAGACAGTGGATAGAGTATTAGATCTGGAGGATCAAATAAGATAATATCTATAAAGTGCTAGACACAGCATCTAATATAAAGAAGATGTTAACAAATGTTTGTTCTCTTCCCCTTTCTCTAGGAAGAGAATCTCAAGGTAGGCAGTGAGAGAGAAACAGAGATAGACAGAAAGACGGAGAGTCTTCAGAATGGCAGACATTCATGGAAATTCAGTCCTATCATGCCTCTGGACTTGCTTGAAATTCTAGAAACCTCTGGAAATGGGCCTCCATTGAGTGAGATTTTTTCATTTCTCCTTCGCTAAGCTCTCTCCTAGTTGAAGAGTTCATTCACTCTTATGTAATTTTTGTTATGTTCTGATCTGTAAAAATCTCTGATTTCTGTTTGTTGTCATACTCAGATAAATGGGTTTACTTGCTATTAAGAATCTGTGATGGTCTTTTGTATAGCCAGGGTTTAGTAGGAAGAGGCCAAGCCTTCGGATATCTATCTGATCTGGGTTTAAAGTGACCCCACTCTACTTAAGGACAATGGGGTGGGAAAGAGGACTTTTTCTTTGAATCTGTCCTACCCTTAGATCAGAGATATTTGGGACAAGACAGACAGAGATAATTCTTGCTATCTTGAACACTAGAGGAGGGATTGCCTCACCTCAGATTTACCAGAACTTTTCTATCCCTCCTCTCAGTTAGTAGGGACTATATAGGCACAGCTCTTTTTCTTCCCCTCAGATCATGTCTCTTCGTGCTATACATCAGTGGTTCCCAAACTTTTTTGGCCTACTGCCCCCTTTCCAGAAAAAATATTACTTAGTGCCCTGGAAATTAATTTTTTTATTTTAATATCAATTAATAGGAAATATAAATGCACCTGTGGCTATCACCACGCCCCTGGATCTCTGCAGCACCCACCAGGGGGTGGTAGTGCCCACTTTGGGAATCACCACTATACATGAACCACATCTACATATATATTTAGACAATTTACACACGAATGATTGTGCATGTGGGTAATCTTGCATAAGAGTTCCTCAACTTACAGTGGTAAAGAGATAACCTGAAGCATAAAGAGCTTTAACTGATTTATCTAAGGTCACAGAACCAGAGTGTGTCAGAGGTAGGACTTGACCTTAACTAGAAGTCTTTCTGTCTCCCCATTCTGTCTATTAAGGCAGAGATACTCATCTTATATGAGAAATCACAAATAAATGAGTTTAGCCACAGTAGTGAGGTAGAAAGGAAGTTTCATAAGCCATTGTCACAGCGAAACAGGGACTGAGTCAGGACTAGAACAAAGGTTCCTGCTTCCAATTCCAAGGCTTTAGCCACTCGACTATATAACTGATTGTGGGGGGGAGGAGAAGGGGATGAGAAAAAGTCTCATTTCCTCATCCTACTTCCTGAAAACTTACACTTGCTTGGCTCAGAGGCACCATGTTATCATGACAGGGGCACTGAATTTGGTGTAAATCCTGACTGACACCTACTTGCGTGACTTTGGGTAGTTATTTCACCTCTAAATATTAATTTTCTCTTCTGTAAAATGGGCACAATATTTCTTATATTGTCTACTTCATAAGGCTACAAAATGTTTCATGAACTTAAAGTTGTACATTGCTATAACTGTAGATTAATTTATCTTGCTATCCAAAGTCTCCCCAGTCCAAACCTTTTATTTTTTTTAACTCTTACCTTCCATTGTAGAATCAATACTATGTATTAGTTCCAAAGCAGAAAAGTGGTAAGGGCTTGGCAACAGGGATCAAGTGACTTGTCCAGGGTTCATACAGCTAGGAAATGTCTAAGGTCAAATTTGAACCCAAGACCTCCTATTTCCAGGCCTGGCTCTCTACCAATTGAGTCACCTAGCTGCCCCCTGGCTCTAATCCTTTTGAATAATTAGTTCAATCTCAAAATACTGCTTCTATCTTCCCCTACTATGCCAGTTTATACCAGCAATTTGGGAAATAATGAAGATTTTCAAAAAAGAATTTGACAAGCCAGCAATGGATAGACTTTTATTGTTCATCTAAAGTTATAAAAGGGGGGCAGGCAGCTGGGTAGCTCAGTGGATTGAGAGTCAGGCCTAGAGACAGGAGGTCCTAGGTTCAAATCTGGCCTCAGATACTTCCCAGCTGTATGACCCTGGGCAAGTCACTTGACCCCCATTGCCCACCCTTACTACTCTTCCACCTATGAGCCAATACATAGAAGTTAAGGGTTAAAAAAAATAATAAAATAAAATAAAGTCATACAAGCAGGGCAGCTATGTGGCTCAGTGGATAGAGAACCAGGCCTAGAGATAGGATGTCCTGAATTCAAATCTGGGTTCAGAGACTTCCTAGCTGTGTGACCCTGAACTAGTCACTTAACCCCCATTGCCTAGCCCTTACCTCTTTTCTGCCTTGGAACCAATATTTAGTATTGATTCTAAGACAGAAGGTAAGGGTTTTTTAAAAAGTCACACAAGGGAAGGTCCAAGGCCTAAAATGAAATATCTAGGCCAAGGACAGAGTCAGGTCATCAAAGAAATGATACAACCAGATAGGCTGATGAGCCTTTACATGCAATGGTCTTCGAGTTCACCAGAGAGGTCTTGGCTGACCCAGCTGAAGTTATCTGACACTTCTCCTAGTAGATGTGCAAGGGAGGAGAAGTCCATTACCACCACAAGGTTTGATAAGTCAAACTAGGTCAGGGGCTTATAGGGGTGAGATGAACCTAATTCAGGCATGGGTTGGTTTTCCACCTCTGATAGAACAAGCAAGGAAAGAGTAAATTGAAAATGGAAAGCAGGAATACTGTCACACCCACACAGGACAACTTGTCCTCAGAGTTCTGGGTTGGCTCCCCAGAGAGTGATCACTACTCTGGTTCTAGGGGTAATCCTGTGGGCATTCCACTTATAACACAATTGTTCAGGAATGGCCCAGCCCCTCTCTCCATGTACTTTCCATGGCCAATCATCCAGGAGACATTATTAGCTCATAGCAAATGCATTTACCAAGATGGCCTAGGAGAAAGAACAACTACAAAACATTCCTCCCATAAATCTGGGACACAAATATAGAGTCCATGGAAAAAATCAACTCAGACTTATAGTACAATAGTAATGAGGCAAATGTGTGTGTAGAATGCAGGTGTAACAAAGGTAACTCACAGCTTAACACTGCAGGGCCTCTAAAATTTTTCTCTTTGTAGAGCCCTTGTGCAGCCCCCCTTGAGCATGTAACCTCTGCTTGGTGATTGCTCAGCTGGGTTCTCAAGATCTGCTTCTCTCCATACTGTTTCTCTTCTCCACTGTCAAGACCATTTCTCAAACACCTTCTTCCTTTGAGTGACTGTGTGAGCATCTATCTGGAATGTGTGTCTCTGCTCCCTCAAAATCAAATCCTTCCCAAATGATAAACTCTCAAAGTGATGGATAGTGTATCTCCCACTCCTCTCCTTCTTCCCTAGACTCCATAGACAACTGGGAACAAGATAGGAGAAAGAAATCATCCCCAAAGTTGTCCTCTACAAAACACTCCCAAACGTATACTCTTCCCAACAGAGCTGCTATCCTGGAGGCTTTTGCTCATCCAGTGAAGTCACTCTAATTATGCAAGAAAAAGTTATTCACATACCATATAAGTGCATCTTTGTAGTTAGTTTAACACTTCATTAATACCTTGTAATTATATTTGAGGCTTTTGGGTGGTCGAGTTGGTAAAAGATCAACTTCCCTACATTAGGCTATGGAATTTCCAGAAAAGTACAGAAAGAGGGGTGGTATCCAGAGCAGAGAAAGCTTGCTGCAAATATGAGTCTCAGAGAGTCCTCCAAAACCAGGGAATCACTATGGACTCTCATACTTGGTAACAATGTTTAAGTTACCAAATTACCAAAATAAAATGTCCAAATTTCTTAGCCAGACATTCATAGCCCTCTAAAACATGGTTGGGTTGGTTTCTAATTTTCTGCCTTATCCCCTCCTCCTTTTTCTTTGATTAACCAGCTTAATCTACTTATTTCCCTCTACAGCACAAACTCCAAATATGCCTCATATATTCCCATATCAGTAGATTTGTTCATGCTAAAAGCATGCTTGGTATGCCCTCATCCTTCTTTTCCAACTGCACATGCCCAAATCTGAAGTATTCAAGCTCCAGCATAAATGCCACCATATTCCTCAATCTCTCCCTGAATCCCCTTTCCATTTGAGCCCACAGTGCTCTCTGGATCTCCTCCAAACTTCTTCCATGGCACCTATTGTTTAAATCATTCAATTGGCACAGTATTGTTATGTGTTATTTCCCTTTGGGGGCACCCAAGTCTTGTTGCCACGATACTCTATAAGTTCCTTGGGGACAAGAACCATAGGATCATAAAGTCAAAGGTCTAAAGATGGATGTGATCTTGGAGGCCATCTTGTCCAACCTTCTCATTTTACAAAGGAGGACTATGTCTTTTTCTTTGGTCATCCACTTAATAAAATTTTCAAGTGCTCATTAAGCAGTGTAGAGTAGTAGAGTTTATAAAGCAGTGCTGAAGTCAATAGAATTTAAATTTAAATTCTGCCCCTGACATATGCTTTAGTACTTAGGCTACTGAGGGTAAGACTCTAAACTTCTATCTGGCCCAGGCAACTCATTAAGATTTAAGCCAGAGGAGTTACTGGATGAGTGGAGGGAGTTTCCAAACTAGGTATTTCCCACAATGATGAAATCAGTCTTGAACAATTTAAATATCTATAGGGCAAATAGAGGGAAAGGAAATGGAAGCAGTATCAGATTTTATATTTTGGGGTTCAAAAATGACTCTAGATGATTGCTACAGCCATGAAATTTAAAAACTCTTCCTGGGGGAATTCCATGTGAACTGGAATGACCTCTAGGAATTGATGCAGAGTGAAAAGAGCAGAACCAGGAGAACATTGTACACAGAGACTGATTCACTGTGGTAAAATTGAATGTAATGGACTTCTCTACTAGCAGCAATGCAAGGATCCAGAGCAAGACTGAGGGACTTATGAGAAAGAAAACTATCCACATTCAGAGGAAGAACTGTGGGAGGAGAAATACAGAAGAAAAACAACTGCTTGAACACATGGGCTGATGGGGATATTATTGGGGATGTAGACACTAACCGGTAACTCTAGTCCAACTGTCAATAATATGGAATTAGGTCTTGATCAATGATACATTTAAAACCCAGTGGAATTGTGCATCGGCTAAGGGGCTTGGGGGAGAGGGAAAGAACATGAAACATGTAACTATGGGAAAATATTCAAAATAAAAACTTTAAAAACAAACAAATAAATAAATAAATGAAGCTCTTCCTGGGGCTGCTGGGTAGTAGTTGATAGAGTGCCTAGCCTACGGTTGGAAGGACCTGGGTTCATGTCTGGTCTCAGACACTGCCTAACTGTATGACCATGGGCAGGTCACTTAACCCCAACAGCCTAGCCTACGATGTTCCTCTTCTTAGAATTGAAGCTAAAACAGAAGGTGAGGGTTTAAAAAAAAATAGATGTTTGCTCCTGGAAAAGAAAGTTGTGGCAAATCTGAACAGTATACTAAAGAGCAACAAAGGTCTGGATAGTCAAAGCTATGGCTTTTCCAGTAGTAAGTACAGTTGTAAGAGCTGAACTATAAAGAAAGCTGAGCACCACAGACATTTCCAGCACTTTCAAATTGAAGTGCTGGGGAGAACTTTTGAGATTCTCCCCTGGATAGCAAGGAGATCAAATCAGTATTTAAGCAGATACATATTATTCACTGGAAGGTAAAAAACTGAAACTGAAGCTAAACACTTTGGCTACATAATGAGAAGACAGAACTCATGGGAAAAAAAAAATTTTGATGTTGAGAAAAATTGAAGACAAAACGAGAAAGGGACAGCAGAGGTTGAGGTAGAAACAATGTACATGAACTTGGAGAGACTTTGAAATATAATAGAGGATAGAATGAGGATAGTCCATGGGGTCATGAGGAAGTTGGACAAAACTGAAGGACTCGACAACAATAACAAGCTCTATCTATATTAAGAAACAAAAACAGAGGCAATGATTTTTATTCCAGATTCCTTTGTACACAAAAGCTCATCTTTCTACACCATTGTTGTCCAGAAATTATCTCTAAATTGCCAAGTCCAATGGCATTTTCTCAGTTCTCACTTTTCTTAACCTTTCTGCATCATTTGACATTATTGATCATCTTCTGAATATTTTCTCCTCTCTCAATTTTTGTAACTACTCTTTCCTGATTCTCCTCCTATCTGTCTGCTTCCTCTCAATCTCTTCTAGTGGTTCTTCATCCATGTTGTACCTACTCACCATGGTATCCCCCAAGGGCATCTCATAGGCCCTCTTCTCTTTTTTCTCTATACATTTCTCTATATATATTTTTCTCCATACATTTACTTATCTCATTAACTCCATTGGATTCAATTATCATCCCCAGATGACTCCTACATTCCTATACTCATCCCTATTATCTCTCCCAAGCTCTAGGCTTGTATCACTGTACTTCATATGTCTTCAACTGGACATCTAATAGAAATCTCAAAGTCAACATGTCCAAAATAGAACTTGGTATCATTCCTTCAAAATCCTTCCCTCTTCTACAATTCCTATTACTATCAAGGACACTACTATCTTCCAGTTACCCAGACTTCTCACCTCATTGTCATCCTCAACTCCTCACTCTCAGTCATCACCCATATTCAAACTATTACCAATTCTTGTAGTTTCTATATTCATATATGTCTTATATATCCCATTTTTTGCTCACATAGCAAAGTTTAATAATAATAGCTAATGAATATATAGCACTTTCTATATAATATTTATTGTGCTATGTGCTTTACAATTTCTCATTTGATTCTCACAACAACCCTATGGGTAGGTGCTATTATTTCCCCCATTTTACAGGAGAAACTGAGTCAAACAGAGGTTAAGTGACTTGCCGAGGGTTGCACAGGTAGCAAGTGTCTGAGGTTGAATTGAATTCAGGTCTCCCTGACTTCAGGCCCAGTATTCCATTCATTGGGCCACCTGTCTTTTCCTTCCTTTGATGGCCCTATTAAAGCCAAGCCCACAACATTGTCTCGAGTTACTCCCCATTCTAGACCATCCCTGACAATTTTGCCAAAGTGATATTTTTTCTTTTCTTTTCTTAAATCCTTACCTTTGGTCTTAGAATCAATATTAAGTATTAGTTCCAAGTCAGAAGGGCAGTTAAGGGCTGGGCAATTGGGGTGAAGTGACTTGCCCACAGTAACACAGCTAAGAAGTATCTGAATCTGGATTTGAACCCAAGACCTCCCATCTTCAGGCCTAGCTCTCAAATCACTGAGTCACTTAGCTGCCCCTAAATTGATTTTTCTAATGCATAGGTATGACTGTCAGCCATTATACACCAAACATTAGATCCCTATTACATCCAGGATCCAAGATAAAATCCTCTGTTTGGCATTTAAAACAACTTCAAACCAAGTCCCATCCTACCTTTCCAGTTGCCTTACATGTTAATCCTCTCGATCTACTTCCATTTCCTGTCTTCTTGTCTTTATACTGACTGTCTGCCATGCTCTCTTTCTTTACCAACATCATTTACTTTCCTTGGCTTTCTTCAAGACTCAGCTCAAATCCTACCTTCTGCAGGAGGCCTTTACTGGTCCTCCCACCTGCAAATGCATTCCTCTCTGAGGTTAACCTTCCATTCATATCTTGGGTGTATCTTGCTATTTATATGATGTCTCACCTATTAGACTGTAAGCCTATCAAGGACAGGAACCAGGTTGTTGTTGTTTTGTCTCTCTTTGTACCCCCAGGTGTCTCACATATATAAGTGCTTAATACATATTTGTTGACTGATTATAAAGTTGCAACAACCCAAAGGATACTATCATAGAAAAATTAAAGTTGCAAATGACCCAAAGAGCAAAGGAGAGAAGAATGATGCAGGTAAGTAGGCTGAAGAATATTTCCACCAATGATCTAAGTACAAGAAGGAATATTTACCTGGAAATGTCTAAAAAGAGTTGGGCTGCTCAGGTATGGAGAACAAGGAATAAAACGGATGGACAGATTCAGTATTATACTTGGTAATAAACTTGGTAAAGTTACCAAAAGTAAGAAAACAATGTAAAATAGCATACTATTTTCCTTTCACTGCATTTTATAAAATGATAGAGAAATGCTTCCCACAACTTGGGTTGGTCATTTCTGGAGAACTGAACAAAAATGTTCAGTCTCAATAATGAGAGAACATGAACGATAATCATACCTGCTGAGAAGAATTCATGCATTCATTCATATATTCAGTGATCTGCTCTGTTGCAAAAATTATGGACAGGAATGAAGTCAGGGGTCCATTGAAATATTTAAGTATATGTGTAGTAAGATGTGCTAGTGACCCTAGAAGAAAAATATATGGTCCCTGGTGCCATGAAGGAGCTTATTTCACCATCCTGCCTCTCCAGCCCTAGCCTTGTATTTAAATGTTTGTTGATTAATTTTATTTGTTTGTTTGTTTGTTTGTTTTTTTAAACCCTTACCTTCCATCTTGGAGTCAATACTGTGTATTGGCTCCAAGGTAGAAGAGTGGTAAGGGTAGGCAATGGGGGTCAAGTGACTTGCCCAGGGTCACACAGCTGGGAAGTGTCTGAGGCCAGATTTGAACCTAGGACCTCCCATCTCTAGGCCTGGCTCTCAATCCACTGAGCTACCCAGCTGCCCCCTGTTTGTTTTTTTGTTTTAATAAGCCCTTACCAATACTATTTATTGGTTCCAAGGCAGAAGAGTGGTAAGGGCCAGACAATGAGGATTAAGCATCTTTCCCAGGGTCAGAAAGTGTCTGAGGCTACATTTGAACCCAGGACCTCCCATCTATCGGCCTGCCTCTCAATCCACTGAGCTACTCAGCTGCTCCCTGTTGATTGATTTTAGGGCCCCCTTTCTGTTCTCCTCTGGAAATAATTTTGCCAAGTCAACTTCCTAAAAAAAGTTTGTTTCTGTTCCTCTCTTGCCATACTGACAACCCTCTTAGGATGCATCAATCAAACCAGTGGACAAGGATTTATTATGCTCCTGCTTGATGTGCTAGGCAATGGGGGTATGAAATATAAAAATGAGACAGTCCCTACCCTCATGGAGTTTACATTCTATAGGGGAAACAACATGCTAGGTGAAATGTAAGAAAGGTATAAAAAATAAATACAAGGTAATTTCAGAGGGCCAAGACACTAGCAGCAGAGGGGTCCAAGCAAAGCTTCATGTAGGAGGTGACATTTGAGCTAAACTTTGAAGGTAAATCTGGATTCTAAGAGGTAGAGATGAGGAGGGAGCAAATTCCAGGCCCTACAGCGAAGGAATGAAAAGATCAGAGTTTAAATGTGAAGTGCTGTAGAACTATATGCAGCCAACAACCTATTGTGAGAGGATTTGTCTTACTCACTTAATAAGCATTAGAGATAGATTCACATCATCAAATCAGCCTGTAAAAACATATGGCTAAGCTGCATTTCCCCTTCTCTTCCCCCACCCACATATCTAATTCATCAGAATCCAGGCCTCTGCCCTATCTACCACAGTCATTACTTTAACTTAGAATAGCATCTGTCTTTCCTGGAGAGGAATGTCCTGAATTCCTGAAGTCCTAGGTAAGCTGGCAATCCCAATTATTGGTCCTGATTCATTAAAGGAAGCCCCAGAGGTATCTGAGCAGTCCAATTTAGCTCCCTATCTTACTGTTTCTTCTACATAAGAGTCTAAAAGGGTGGTCCCAGCTGCTAACTGTCTTAATTAACTCAGGCTTCTAGGCTAGAGTCACTTCTTTCAGTAAACTTTCTAGCACTCACAGTTAAAATCCTAAATATTGTAGGCTGAAATTCATGAAGAGTGGAAAGGACTGGTAGTAATGATTATAACCCAGATTGGAGCTTCTCATTCTGAGCAATGAGCAAATGCCAGGTTGAGAAAACAATGACGCCCTCCCTTCCTCATGTTCGTTGGAGAGGAAAAGGGGTCACAATTGCAATCTAAAAGACCAACAACTGCTGACGTCCTAAGGCCTCAGGGGCCCCATGAGTCTACGGACAAAAAACAATGAGAAATGAGGACTCAGGCCTGTCTTTCTCTGGCCAGACACAGCTTCCTGTTTCATGAGCTCATGGCCAAAGTCAGGCAGGGCAGAGAGGGAGCAAGTGAGCTTGATTTTTCCCTAACTTGGCTCTGAGTCATCACCTTTTCACTTCCAAGAAAACCACCCATACAGCCCCAGCCTGACTCCCTTTTACTCTCTTACTCTCAACTTCAAACATGCTATCTCTATACCACATACATCCACAGCTAAGCTGATGATAGAAGAGGGCAGGCTGAGCCTCTGAGCCCTGTTCTTAACCACTGAGAACTGGATATGAATGGGTAATTCAAAGCAGTTCTCAGCCTTTGAAGAAAGGGGGCCAGTCACAGGGAGCCTCTTTGGGAGCAGGTATGGTCCATTTCTTAGCTTCAGAATATTGGGGGCAGCATGGAGAATTAGAGGAGGAAGCCTGAAGGAGAAGTGTGGGGTGGATTTAGTTAGGATAGGAAGACAGTCAGTAAAGGGAACAAATTCCTGAGTTCTCATCAGTCAATCAGTATACTCCTCCCCAGATGAAGCTGCATTCTGGCAGAGACTGACTGTGCCTTGCTCCCAGAATGCAGCAACACTATCTCTATCAGCCATATTTCTGTCTAGCCACTGAGAGCCCCCAGAGACTGGTACCTCCCCTATGACTTTCATCCCAAATGAGCTGCCATTGGGGTCACTCAACCTTGTAACCCTTGAATTCAGTCTCTATTCTTTAACACCTAGACAGAACTATACCTAAGAAAGGAAGATTGGAAGAGGCCTGAAAGAAAAATCCTCTTTTGGCTCAATAGGGACTGAAAATAGAATGGCTTTATGTAAAATTTTAAAAGTAGAAAAAGCTATGAAGACCAACATAGGAATTTGTTTTCCTGGACTATGCATATTTATGATGGGAGTTTTGCTTTTCAAGGTTTTTTTTGTTTTGGTTCATTGGCTGGGATGGGGATCAGGGGGCCAACAATGGAAGATATAAATGCAAGTAAAAGTAATTAAATGTATTTTTTTTTCCAAACAAAAAGCTATGAAAGCTACCTGTGATAGACAAAAGTCAATGCATATACATACACACATTCCCTGTTAACCATCAGCAAAAGATATAAATAGTTCCTCATTCCTTTATCTTCTCACCTTCCTCACTCCTTTCACCATCTTTGTTGCATGTCTGCCTGGTCCTCTGATTTTTGATCCACATCTCTTTCATATATTCCCCCATGGTTCCTACAATGCCAGTTATCCATTCTCCTAGTTTCTCTTTCTGAAGACCTCTTTATTCCCATTTATTACTTTCTCAAGGAAAGTAATAGATATCAATTAGATATCAATTCTAGTCCTATATCTAAGTTCTTCTTTCTTATCACTCCAAGTGGAGGAATGCTTCAGTGAGCTTCCTAGGAAGTGGATTCCCCCAGCTTACCAATGTCTAATTCAAGAGTGTCCCCCTAATTCTAGTCTATCTCTAGTGCCACTGAGGAGGGTCATGGGAGATTGGGGGGTGGAATCCTAAGATTACACTGAAGTTCTAGAGAAGCCTTAAGAAGGGACATAGGACACATGTGAGAGTGGGGGTGTGAAGCACAAAGGCTTCTGAAGGTAGGATAAAGGTAATTCTGGGAGAAAGGAGTATAAAGGTCTAAGTGGAGACAGGACAAAGCATAGATGAAAGAGGGAACAAGATGGAGTGCTTCATAAAGATGAAGAAAAAATGGTAACCGGGAGCCATGGCAGAAATATGGAAACTAATGAGCCTGTATTACTAGGATCAGAGCAGTAGGAACCAGTCCAGCCTTAGTCTCAGGCCTCCCCAGTGCTTCCTGATGCAAACAATAGTTCACCCCTACTCACACACCCCCACATATATGCTTAATGATTCACTTTCAACCTTTCCTTCTCTTCCTGTATGGGAATGTGGTGCTGAGACCTTGGGTGGGGGCATAAGGTGGGGGGAATTGGATACCTACATCTCTGAGGAAAGCAGGAAGTGGGAAATGGAGAGAAGCCAAAGCTTTAGGTTAAGATCCCTGAGTGGTCCATTTCTTGCTCACCCCCCACAACAAAGGTTCTCTTTAAGCTAAAAAGTGGTGGGAAGAATTAACAAGGCTTGTTTAGCAAGGCGATCCTTTTGAGTGAGCTGAGCTGGGACAGTCAGTTGCAGATGTTGGAGGGAGGGCTAAAGCTATGCCCGGAAATTCCCCCTTAATTTTCCCTCCCCCTCTTAAAGCCCTGGAGAAATTTTCCATCATTAACAAGAGTCAAGGAATTCTTGTGTCTTTCTCCCTCCTACCAAGATACAAGTTGGTTTTTAGGATCATTGGATTTTAGAACTGAAGGGGCCTTAGAGGTCATCTAGTTTACCCAGCCCCCCTCATTTTACAGAAGAGGAAACTGACCCACAGAAATAGGGATTGACTTGGGAAGATGGCATTCAAAACGATATCTTCTAACTACAAATTCAATGCTCAGTATATATCTTTAAAAAAAAAAAGTCCTTACCACTAATTCTAAGACAAAAGAGTAATAAAGGCTAGGCAATCAGGGTTAAGTGACTTGCCCAGGGTCACATAGCTAGGAAGTGTCTGAGGCCAGATTTGATCCCAGATCCTCCCCCCTCAAGACCTGGCATTCTGTCTACTGAGCTATGCAGCTACCCCAGTGCTCAATATATCTCACCACTAGATATTTTTCTTCTATTATCAACCTGATTCTGTAGGCTTATTTGTCTGTGTCTGTCTCTATACTAATGTGTACTTAGCTATTCAAATGCACACACACATACACATAGAGGCTCCCAACCAGTGTTTATGTGTTCAGGAGCACTATGTCTTTGTGGTTTTTATGTGAGCTTGTGAAAAAGATTTGTGGGTGTTTATGTGTATTAACTATGTTTTTGTTGATCGTGTATGAGAGAAGAGAGGCATGTGTAGGCTGGCAGAGAGGGATGTATATTATATGTGTGTCTTTGTATATGGATGAAATGTGTTATGTGTTTGTGAAAGAGGGAGATTGTCTGCAGAAGGGGGAGAGAGAGAGGAGAGAGAATAGAATAGGGAAGAAGGTAAAAAGGAATGTGAATAAACAAAAGATAAAAGAATTTGTGGTGTGGTGGAAAGATTCCAGACCTAGAAGTCTTGGCTCTGGTGCTATTCTTTGCCACTAATGAACTGTGTGAGTTTAGGCAAGTCTTTTAAATGCTCCAGGCCTCAGTTTCCTTATTTCTAAAATAAAGGGGTTGAATCTGATGACTTCTAAGGAGCTTTCTAGCTCTGGCATTTTATGCCTTTATATGTACATGTGGGCACAAATAGTGTCTGCCTAAATCTAGAATGATTGTGAAGTTGTCCCTGCAGTATGTGCATGGCAGAGGGGTAAAAATATGTGCACCCCTTTGGAGTACAGTGTGTTTCTTTTTGCAAGTACATACTTTCTGTGGGGGAGAAGGTGGGGGAGGGTGGGGAGGTCACCTTAAAGAATCTTAGAGCTAGAAATAAGTGGAATAGTCTAGTCTGCAACACAATATATAAATCAACCTACATTTTTAGAAGTGATCACGTATAGGACAGCTAAGGAGTCTCAGTGGATTGAAAGCCAGGCCTAAAGACAGAAAGTCCCCGCTTCAAATCTGGCCTCAGATACTTCCTAGCTGTGTGACCCTGAGTAAGTCACTTAATCCCCATTCCCTAGCCCTTACCACTCTTATGCCTTGGAACCCATGCACAATATTGATTTTAAGATGGAAGGTAAGAGTTAAAAAAAAAAAGTGATTACCTAGCCTCAGCAGAAAATCAGCAGTCAGATTAAGGTTAAAGCTAGCTAGGAGCAGCCACCCAGGACACAACATTCAATAAAGGTCCTTTTTAAAATCATTTTTTGTAAATGTATATATTAATACCAAAGAAAACTATGCCTCCATGACACTTGGGTATGTAGATTATTAAAAGAAATCTATTTTCAGATATTTCAATAAAGACTGAAAGCTACCCATGACAGTAGGTAAAACACAGGAACATAGCTTTCAAATGGAGGGGAAACCTGGGATTTTTCAAATCTCGACTAAATGCCTTGTCCCAGCTCTGCCTCTACTGAAAAACAGCTTAATAAGAACTAAGGAGTTGGAGTTGGGTCTATTATTGGACACATGACAATTGGTTTGGTCATCTTCTGTCCCCTATAATTTATTCTAGAATTGTAAGAAACCTCAGAGGTCATCTTGCCCAACCTCTTATTTCACAGATAGGAAAGTTCAGGCCCAGAGAGGCAATGACTTTAAAAGTCAAACATGTCAGAGATCAGAATTGTACTTTTAAGTCCAGGGCTCTTTTAACTACACCATAGTGACTCATAGAGAACTTGCAGGACCCCCCTACACACAAACACACACATATTAACAACCTAGATCTTTTTCACATGAATTGCTGTCAAGCCACCTTCTCCTTCCCACCTCCCTCTCCATACTTGTAAAGTCGATTCTTTAATACCTACAATTTATACTCATGCCTATTAAATGTCATCTTGGGTTTAGTTTTTGCTTCAACCTTTTGAGATAACTTTGGATTCTGACTCTTCCCTCCATAGGATTAGTGGTTCTCCCAGTTTACAAATAAGTAAATGTTCCAGAGTACTAACTCTCCCAAATGATAAATAATTATTTAAAGTAAGAAAAAGTCAAAATCTTAGCTTTCCTTCATTCCAAATGCTTATAGATGCATTGTTCTCATTTCTGCCTCTCAAGAATTTTCTTTTTATCTACTGTACACACAACTTCCACATATGGATTCTAACTCTACTCTTTAGTAGATAACAAAATGAATCTAATCCCTCTACCTAATGACACTCCTCCCTGGCAGTTAATGACAGAAACTGTGTCTCCTCTCAGCCAGTTCTCTTCTCTAAGGTAGATTTCCCCATCTCTTTCAAACATTTCTTTTTTTTTTTTTATTTTAAACCCTTAACTTCTGTGTATTGACTTTATAGGTGGAAGATTGGTAAGGGTAGGCAATGGGGGTCAAGTGACTTGCCCAGGGTCACACAACTGGGAAGTGTCTGAGGCCGGATTTGAACCTAGGACCTCCTGTCTCTAGGCCTGGCTCTCAATCCACTGAGCTACCCAGCTGCCCCTCTTTCAAACATTTCTCATAGAATATGGTTTTGAATATTGATGCCATCCTGTACTCAGTTTATCAGTGTCCCCCCAAAAATATGATGCCCATTACTGAATACTCCAGGTATAGTCTAACAAGTTACTATTAGTGTGATTATTAGTTTTATTAGAGAATCACAAAATTAGAGCATTTGAAGGCACTTCATCATCAACCATTTAGCTCAAGACATAAATGAAAAGAATCCCCTACTAGAGCACATTGAAAACTGCCAAGTTGGAGTGTCCACCACCTCTATATTCAAACCACTGAACTTTTTGGACAACTCTAATTATAAAGAAGTTTTTCCTTTACCAGGTCTAAATTTATTCTACCCACAGTTCCTAGTCCTGCCCTCTAAGGCCAATCAAAACAAATCTAATCCCTTCTCCAAGTGATAACCCTTCAAATACTTGAAGACACTTAATTATAATGCCTCCATGTCTTCTCTTCTCCTGGCTAAATATGTCCAGTTCCTTTAAATGCTCATATATTGTAGCCTCAAGACCTTTCACTATCCTAATTGTTCTCCTCTGAATACTCTCCCAGGTTTTCAATGTTCTTCTTAAACTGTGACACTGAGAACTTAACACAATACTTCAGACAGCAGAATGAACATCACTTCCACTAATACTGATATAAGCAAAGCCAAGGAGATTCACAGGTAAAGGCAGACTTGTGGACCATGGCAAGCACTGGAAAGACATATAAGAGTATTGTTTGTATGAAGCCCAGAAAGTGAAAAAAATATATAGCAGGCACCCTGAAAAACACACAGGGATATAGGCCATACTCACAAATATGCAGAAAAATTCAGAAACACAGGCACAGAAGCAAAAATGGAGAAACAGTAAGGCAAAAAATGTGTTCAGGGACACAACAGCCATGGAGTAAGACTAAAGAAAGAATATGGCTCTAGAAAAGCATTTGTCTTTCCATTTCCATCACTCATCCTAGAGCCAGAAGTAAGCACACATGCTTATACTGCCAAAGACTAAACATGCACACATACAATCCATAGGCTCAGCTATATATATGTATACCTATCTTTTATAGTCTTGTTTTTATAATTACATGTATACATCTTATCTCCCTCAATTTTTTACTATTCAGTCATTTTTCAGTCATGTCCAACTCCTCATGACTCCATCATTTGGGATTTTCTTGGCAAAGATACTGGAATGATTTGCCATTTCCTTCTCCAGCTCATTATATAGATGAGGAAACTGAGGCAAACAGGGTTCAGTGACTTACCTAGGATCACACATCTGGTAAGTATCTGGGGTAGGATTTGAATTCAGGTCTTCCTGACTCCAAACCTGGTACTCTATCCACTGTGGTAGCTGCCCTTGAGAGCCTAGGAGATATCATAGAAAATCTATAAACAGCATGATATAGAGGGGAAAGTACTAGATTTAGTAAGATCTAGACTTGAATCCCTTTTATGCCATTTACTTGTCTATATGACCCTGAGTTGTCACTTTCCTCTGGGTCTCAGTTTCTGCCTTTGAAAATGAAGGAGCTAAACTACATGATTTTAAAGGGAGGGGAGGAACCATGGCATCTTGGAAAGATTTGGAATCAGATTTCAGTTTGAGTCCCAACTCTGCCATGACCTTTCTCCTGCCTGATTTTGGGCAAGTAATTTCACTTCCTGGGCCTCAGTTTTCTCACTTATAAAATGAGGTAATTGAATTAGGTGATTTTTAAAATTTCTTCTAGCTCTATAGCAATGATAAAACAAGTCTAAATTATATGATTCTACATAGTATATAAAATATATATTTTAGCCTATTGAAGGATCTGGTGACACAGTGCATACAGAGCCAGACCTGGGGTCAGAAAGACCTGAGTTCAAATCTTACCTCAGATACTTATAGCTGTGGGATCTTAAGCATGTCACTTAAACTTGCTTGCCTCAATTTTCTCATCTGTAAAATCAGCTGGAGAAGGAAATGGCAAACCACTCTGCTATCTTTACCAAAAAAAAACACCAAATGGGGTCACAAAGAGTCAGACATTTTTGAACAACAATAACACAAGATCAAACGTAAGACTCAATATGTTAATTGAATAAAGAATGCAAATACAGTCATAAAGAAAAAAACTATACATAGGGAACACATCCCCTTGCCTTTGATATAACAAACTTAAGACTTCCTTCACAGAAGAAATCTAACAAAGAAGTGTAGACAAGAGGTGATAGTCCTGCTATTCTCTGGAAGTCACAGTAATAAGAATATTGATAAACTGGAGAGTATACAAACGACAGATAACCAGGATGGTGAAAGAGCTTGAATCCAGATGACCAGAAGTTTGGTTGAAGGAACGGAGAATGTTTAGCCTGAAGAAAAGAAAATTCAGAGGGATAAGATGAGTCTTTTAAGTTTTCGAAGGACTTCCATATGGAAGAAAAATCAAACTTATTCTGTTGGAGCTTAAAGGGCAAAACCAGGACCAACGGGTGGAAAGCATAAAGAGGTAAAGTTAAGCTCCAAGTAATGAAAAAAATTTCTTAATAATTAGAGCTGTCCAAACTTGCAATGAGTAGCCTTGAGAAGTTATAGTCCCTCCCTCTTCGGAAATCTTCGAGTAGATATCAGGTATATTATGGTGAAGAGACTTTTGGTATGTGTTGGATTAAATGGCCACGAAGGTCCCTTCTAACTTTCAAAGTCTCTAATTTTGTAATTCTCCATAATGACTGAACTGACTACGTGTGTATACATGACTGTGTATTTTTGTCTATAAATGCCTGTGGAAGCCACATGTTGGGGCATGTGCCCACACCCACCTTCCAAATCAGCTGACTGTCCCTGGCTTCCCCCTCATCTCTCTTCCCCCGAAGGTGTCCAGGATTACGTAATCGCACTCCTCTAACCCGCCACCCCACCCCCACCTCGCCACCTCCACCTCCACTGCGATGCCTGGCCAAACCCGTAGGAATTTCCCTGTCTCCTCCCGCTTTTGCCTCATCATCCAATAGCACTAAGATATTATAGGGGCGGTCCTGCCAGCCTGCCCCATAACTAGCTTGACTTAAAGCACATTCCCCATTCCTCGCTCCTGCTCCACTCACCATGTGTCATAATCGAGGTTCCCTCCCTGCTGCACCCGTCACCCTGGCCCCAACCCCAGGCCCTGTCCCCAGTCCAGGGTCCCGGAGAAGGTCCGGCCCGGAGATCTTTACTTTCGACCCCCTCCCGGAGCCTCCCACTTGCCGACCCGCCCGCTCCAGCATTTCCCACAGGGTCCCTCGCAAGCGCAGCCGCAAGGTTCTCTACCCTCGAATGGTGAGTTCGGATTCCAGAAATTCTAGAAAGTAGGGATCACTGGAAGGGCCAAGTTGGGCTACAGGACCTGGCTCCTCGCTCCCAGGGACCAGTTGTGGCAAAGAGTGGCTAAATCCCTTTTTTTACAACTTTATAACATTCTTTCTCAGGTTCGACGCCAGCTACCTGCAGAGGACCCCAATCCGGCTCGGCGCCTCCTCTTCCTCCTCCTTACGGTGGTCTTTTGTCAAATTCTGATGGCCGAGGAAGGTGGTCCAGTGCCCCCAGTGCTGGAAGAACCTGACAACGACCCTACTCAAGCGCCTCCAGTTGTGGTGGAGTCCCAGAACTTGACGTCTGAGCCTCCGGACTACCCCGTGGACATCAGCGCCTTCCTCCAACAGCACCCGGCAGCCTTCTAAACCACAGCCCTTCCCCTACAAAAACAAAAAGAAACACAAAAGCCTGGGGTACGAAAGGGCGTTTGCCGAGCTGAGACTGGGTCTGGGACACTCTCAAACTTAGAACACTAATACCCAAGAATGACATCGGTGCCACTGGGCCTAAATCCCAGAACTGCAGGAAATGGAAGGTGGAGAGAAACTTGTCCTGCTGCCTTTAGTGCCGGGGAAAAAACACATTAATTTATTGCTGTTCATTCCTAGGTGATAATATTTATATACAGTGTTTATTTATATACCATCCCACCAGGGTTGGGGGGTGATAGTGGTAGTGGAAGAAGGGTATATGTAGTATTTATTTTAATTTATATGTTGTAGAGGAGAGATGTGCCTCCAACCTTCTGCAATATTTTTGGTTTTTGTTTTATTTATTGATATGCTCTAGTGAGCTGCTGAAGTCAATTCCTTAGACTAAACTAAAGCTGAAGGTGGGGAGAAAGAATTAGGCAGTGATGGGTACTGGGACTGGGGAACTGAATCAAGGGAGGGGTTGGGAAAGAAAGAAGGCTAGTGATAGTGATAGGGGTAGTAATTTTAGGGATGACAATATCTATACACTTATTTCAACTTAGTGGGACCTACTATGTGAGGCCCCATAAGGGCCAAAGGGTTCATTGACTACCTCAGAAACTGCCCCTAAGGGGCTGAGTGGGGTGGGATGGGTCTGTTGCCTTGTATGTTCTATGAACAATAAATAAAATTGGATTTTACTGCTAGAAACCAACCTTGTGTCTGTGTCTTGATAAAGCTGGTTCTTTTGAGAACAGCTTGATTTAATGCAAAAAGACCTGGAGTTGGAATAAGACCAGTTCTTTTCCTAGTTATTTGACTTTGGAAAAGTCACTTCAATTTCTCCAAGCCTTAAGTTTCCTAATCTGTAAAATGGGGATGAGATACAGCCTAGAAAAATGGATTGAGGCAAAGCCTTGCTAGGTTCTGGAAGGTCCTGCTTTTGACACTAATTTAGAACACATGAGCTTGTGACTTTGAAAGTCATCTAGCTTAGTGCACTAAGGAAACTCTTTAAGACTAAGCTACTGATAAATTGTCAAGTTTTGTTGGTGGAAGGAAGTCCCATGACTCGAGTTCCCTGAACTGATGAAATCACTGGCTCAAACCTGAGAAATGGTAATTATACTACTTTCTCTATTTATCTTACAGTTATTGTGAGAATCAAATATACTTCAGAGTAATAAAAAGATTTGGAGTCCAATGAAGTACCCCTGACTTCAGCACTGCTTTTGTCAAATGCTAGCTGTGTGGCTATAGACTAGTCACTTAACCTCAATGGTCAGCTTAAACATCATTTATTAATTGCCTGGCAAAACAGGATACAATGAAAGGTAAAAATCAATGTCTGCTTTCAAGGAGCTTAGTGTAATAGGGGAGACAACATGCAAATAACTATGTGCCAACAGGACCTACATAGAATAAATTGGATATAATCTCTGGGCCTCAGGCTGGTAATCTGTAAAATGAGGGGAGTTAGGCTCAATATTCTCCAAGATCCCTTTCAGCTCTAAATGTATGATCTTATGATCCCTTTAGCTCCCCAATATCCTAAGGACCCTTTTGACTTCCAACTAATTTCCTTTCAGAAATTCAAACTATTTGCAATATCCAGATCATAGCTATTTTATCTTGGGAGGAACCTATCAGATCCATAACATCCAACTCGATTCATTTAATTTGAAACAGACCTTTGGAAGGGACAGGTCATTTGTATCAAAATCACTTAAGTTTTTTCATTAAACAAAGCTAGTGCCATGGGATTGAAAATTTGAGTTCAGGAACAGAAGGGACTTACAACCTAATGGGAAATATGACACAGAAAGCATGGAAAAAGAGGTAAAGAGAGTGGTTTTGGTCCCTCCTCTCATTGTCTTCCCTCAGAAATTACCTTCCGTTTACCCTAAATATGTTGTTTGGTACAATTTTTTTTTCCTTGAGGCTGAACTTTTTTGCCTTTCTTTATCAACAGCACTTGGCACAGTGCCTGGCACCTAATAAGTACATCTTGACTGATATCCACAAAGGAGAGATCTAAGTGATCTAAGAAGTCAAGTGTAGAAGACTATTTAGCTCCTACCATGCGCCAAGTACTGTGCTAAACGCTGGAAAATTTGAGCAGGATGATGGTTACACTATCATTTGCCCTCTTAACCTCTCCCCTACTGGGAAAAAAAAAAAAAAAAAAAAAAAAAGACTAGTGCCCGGACCCAGGCGTTCAGCGCCCCATTTCCAACTGCCGGATATGATCACACAAGGCTGCTGACACCGGGTAAACCCAGGATGAAGCAACATCCCGAGGGTGGTAGCGTGCCTGTGTGCCCAGGAGTGAAGGCAATCAGAAGGAAAGAGTCCAGAAAGGGGCTGGGAGACAACAAAGGGCCGGAAATGCAGAGAAGCCAGGGCGCCTCCCCCTTCCCCCCAGCCCCGGCTTCCCTCCAGGGCCTTCCCAGGAGGAGCGGCTGCAGCAGCCACAAACGCAGTAGAGAAGGTGCGCGGGGACTGCTGGGAAGGGGCGGAGTCATAGGGGCTAGGGGGTGGAGAGGAGGTTCGTCAAATGCCGGGGGCGGGATTCTGGTTCTGTCGCAGCAACAGGGCGCGGTTGGCCTAGGGGGAGCCGGAGGGGGAGGGGAGTGCGGCACCGCAGGAGACACTGCCAGTCTGCTTGCCCCTGGGCGAGAGCAAACCTGCTCCTCGAGCCCCACCCCTAGGGCCGCGTACTCTTCACCTCTAGAGGAGGTGAGGGCTGGGAAGTAGGACACCCAAGCGACGCCTGAGGCGTGGGGATACACCTAGGAGAGCGTCCGGTCCGTGTCTGTAGGTGTGCGTGCGCGTCTATATTTGTGTGCGTGTGTAGGTATGTGTATGTTCGTGCACGCGCACATGTTGGGGCGGGGGTGCAGTAATGGGGCTGGGGTCTAAAGGGGGGAAGGGGTCCACTTACTACTGGGAAAGGTGGGAGGGTGGGTCTAGCCAAAGTTTAGGGATCCTGAGAGATGTTCCAATGAAGAAGAGTTGGGGAGTGGGTGGGGCCGGGGTTTGTAAGCTCCATCATTTCCCTGCCTGACTCCTAAAAATCATGTCTTCGCATTCTAGCCCCTCCCTGAAGCATGTTTTTCACTTGTGGTCCAAATGAGGCCATGGTGGTATCCGGTAAGTGTTATTACCTTTCCTTTCCTTTCCAGATTCTCCAAAGCAACCTTATAAATTCTGCACTGCTGCTTTATTATCTTCCCCCTTACACATTCACACACAATACCTCCCTCAATTCCCCCTATTATTATTTTTTTTTTAATTTTAAACCCTTAACTTCTGTTCATTGACTCATAGGTGGAAGAGTGGTAAGGGTAGGCAATGGGGGTCAAGTGACTTGCCCAGGGTCACACAGCTGGGAAGTGTCTGAGGCCGGATTTGAACCTAGGACCTCCCATCTCTAGGCCTGGCTCTCAATCCACTGAGCTACCCAGCTGCCCCTCCCCCTATTATTACTAATAACTTATATAGTCCTTTAAGATTCATAAAGTAACTGTGATTCTTCACGCTTTCTCTACCTTTGCAATTTTTCTTCCTATTTACCTCCCCTCCCACAACTCTTGACTGCCCTATCCTTCATATCCATCTATTTTCCCTAATAGATGATCCCTTCCTTCCACCTGCTTCTCAGTCTCTTATACAGTTAGTCTTGCCTTTCATCATTATTAATACTCTTCTCTTCTAATTAATTCCCTTTGCCCTTCTCAACCCTGAGAATTCCATACTCTTTTCCCAACCAGACTCATTGTTCTCAACTCTTTGCAGGTTTCTGCCGAAGCCCCCCTGTCATGGTGGCAGGAGGCCGAGTCTTTGTGGTGCCCTGTATCCAGCAGATCAGAAGGTAGGTGAGAAGGGAGTTGCCAAAAGTGGGGCATTAAATTCTTTTTCTTCTATTCCACATAGCCCCTACCTTCTTTTTCCAGAATCTCTCTCAACACACTGACCCTCAATGTCAAGAGTGAGAAGGTTTATACTCGTCATGGGGTTCCCATATCAGTTACTGGCATTGCCCAGGTGAGGGTGTGAGCCTACCTCTTTGAAGCCCATTATCCTTGTTCTCTTTATCTCTCTCTTTCTCCCTTTCTTCCTTCTCTCCTCCACTCCTCAGAATCTGGGTTATCTTTATATTTCTCAGCCTTCTTCCTGATCTTTCCTGAAATCAAAAACTTTCTCCCAATAGCAACTGTTCCTCTGCTCTTTTTTCTCACCAGGATGAGAAATAGCCTGTCTTTTTTTCCCTAGATTATAAAAGACTTATAAGAAACTGTGCC
Organism: Gracilinanus agilis; assembly: GCF_016433145.1. Taxonomy (NCBI): domain Eukaryota; kingdom Metazoa; phylum Chordata; class Mammalia; order Didelphimorphia; family Didelphidae; genus Gracilinanus; species Gracilinanus agilis. Next base: position 256,138,735 of record NC_058133.1, on the reverse strand, counting down.
TTCCTTTTCTGCACATCTCTCCCAGAAGGGAAAGTTCTACTTCCCCCCATATTCCCCAACAAACTCTTTTTTCCCCAGGTGAAGATCCAAGGCCAGAACAAGGAGATGTTGGCTGCTGCCTGTCAGATGTTCCTTGGGAAGACTGAGGGTGAAATTGCCCACATTGCACTGGAGACATTGGAGGGCCACCAGAGGGCAATCATGGCCCACATGACAGTAGAGGTGGATTAGGAAGAGGGGACCTAGAAATGGAAGAATCAGTGGGCCTGAGAAAGCTTTGGGAGTGGGTTCTGAAGACTTGAGGAGATGGAACCTGGTAGAAAAGTAGAGCCTGAGGCCAAAAGAGTTGTAGAACAGAGATTTAAAATCACTCTCTTCTTTGTCCTATGTCTCCTCTAGGAGATCTATAAGGATCGCCAGAAATTTTCAGAGCAGGTGTTCAAAGTAGCTTCATCTGACCTTGTCAACATGGGCATTAGTGTTGTTAGCTATACTCTCAAGGACATTCATGATGATCAGGTGAACACAGAAATCCAGCTGTTACCTCCTCCCTCTTTCCTAGTTCATGTTTCCCCTTCCCCATTTTTCCAAGAGGATTGAGGCATCCAATATCTATAACTCTGTTTCCTTTCCACAGGATTATCTGCACTCCTTGGGGAAGGCTCGAACAGCTCAGGTCCAGAAAGATGCTCGTATCGGGGAAGCTGAGGCCAAGAGAGATGCTGGGATCCAGGTGAGAGGGGCAAGAAAAGAGATTGGGTTCAGTCAGTTAGCACATATTTGCCATATGTTCAGTATGAACTAGCATGATGTCATTGCAAAAGCACTGGGCCTGAAACTAGATAAATCTAAACTAATCTCTGGCTTAGACATTTGCTAGCAAATATAAGGCTTTAAATAAAGTTACTTTACTTCTCTGGGCTTCAGTGTTTTCATCAGTAAAATAGAGAGGGGGGAGTGGTTAAGACTACATGACCTCTAATGGCCCTACCAGTTGGAAGATATAATGGTACATTTTATGTCTCAGTTAAAGGAAATGGAGGTGGATAGAATTTGTTTGAAAGGGAAGAAGCTGGTAGGAAATTGGAGGGAGGATCTAGGGCAGTGTTGGCAAACCTTTTAAAGATTACAAACCCAAACCTTTTTCCCAAGCCACCTGTGAAGCACACCCCCACCTCCCAACTCCTGTCCCATTACTTCAGGGAGGAAGTGCTCACGTTGGTCTGCTGGGCAGAGGGACAGAGCATGTGAAAAATGTCCCCAGGTGCTGTGGAGAGGGGAACAGGGCAGCCCCCTCTGGCACTCAGGGGCATGCGTGCCATGGGTTTGCCAACATGGATCTAGGGGATGGGGTGATATGAATATGTTTCTGAAGTACCCTTACTTTTCATTCAAAGGTTTTAGATGTGGAAATGACCTTAGAGATTTTCCAGATAAGGAAATTAAGACCCTGGGAGGTTGTAACTTTCTCTAGGTTACACAGGAAATATTATCCTACCACCACCCTTATTTTGACAGTGACCTCTACCCCAACAGGAGGCAAAAGCAAAACAACAGAAGGTTTCTGCTCAGTTCCTGAGTGAGATAGAGATGGCCAAGGCACAAAGGGACTATGAGCTGAAGAAGGCTATTTATGATGTTGAGGTCAACACTCGTCGTGCACAGGCTGACTTAGCCTACCAACTTCAGGTCAGGCTTCGGTGTTTGACTTTCCTCTCCTGTTTTCCTTTGCTAGTCCTCCCTGTTTGGGCATCTTTATTTTTAACAGTGTCGATGATCTCTCAAGTCTGACCTGCCTTTCTTAGTTTTCCCATAGTATTAAAAGTATCAGAAGAACAAAGGTTAAGAGGGGGTTTTAAACAAAGGCCAAAACCATGAAAGAATAGGGGAGGGGGAAAGAGGTATTTGGTTTTTTGTTTTGTTGGAGGCTTTTTAAACAAAAAATTTCTTTTTGACACTTTGTTATACAGCACTTTTCAAAAAAACACTTCCCTTATCACCCCCAAAAATATATTTCTGCAAAGCAATTAAACAAAACCCATATAGTAATTGTGGCTAATATAATGATTTTGTCTGATGATACAATATATCAAAGTATACCCAACCCTGACATTCTGCACATAGTTAACTTTTGAAGCTTGAAAAGTTTAGGACCCATGAAAAAAAAAAAAGAATTTGACATGGTGTGATGCCAACGGATGGCATATAAGCTGAAAACAAACCATTTCCTAAATGTTCAGATGTGTTCTCTCATTTAACAATTAACATTCATTAAATGTTTATTGTTTACTGACTGCTGTGCTGAGGGTAGTGGTACAAAGTTTAGAGAGATACACTTTCTGGCTTAGTGAATTTAGGTGGGATAAAATACAAACAAGTAATATTGTATATTATCATTAAAGTGCTGCAGAACAAAAGGCTTCTTGAGGTCTGAGGTTTGCCATTATAACAAGTTATCAGGGAAGACTTTGGAGGAAGTAGCATTTATTTGGGTTTTAAAGGACAGTTAGGAATTCAAAGGGTAAAAATGGAAAAGGAATGTATTCTAGGTGTATGGAACAGGCAAGGAGATGGGGCAGTGCAGTATGTTTACCACAATGGAGAGAGGAGGTAATGCAAAAAGCAGTCAACTTCAGATGGAGCATAATATACAAAATAAGGCTGATACCAAATGTGGGGAGCCTTGAATACCAAACAAAGAAGTTTTGACTTTACTTATTAGGGGCTGCTTAAAATCTTTGAGCTGAGTGATGTGACTGCATCTATAAAAGGAAAATTAATCTGGATAATTATGGAAAGAATGGAAACAGAAAAACCCAACAGAGTGGGGCAGCTAGGTGACTCAGTGGATTGAGAGCCAGGCTTAGAGATGGGAAATCCTGGGTTCAATATGGACCCAGACACCTCCCTGTGTGACCCTGGGCAAGTCACTTAACTCCAGTAGCCTTTCTGTCTTAGAAGAAAAGGGTAAGGGGGAGAAAGTTCTGTAGCATTGAACTACTGTAGTGATAATAATTCATAGATAATAGTATGAATTAGAGTATTAAGGAAATTAGGAATGTTTTGAAGAGTCTTAAACATTTGAGATTGACCCTAGTTCCCCATACACCATGTCTTTAAGGTCCCTATTAAAACCAGAAGAATAATAAGAGGTTGGATGGCATGAGTCTAACTTTATGTAGCAATTTTTACATTTAACTAACCATCATACTTTTTCTTGGTATCTGAGCATTAACTTTCTGATTCACTGTATCTATATTCACCCAGGTGGCAAAGACAAAGCAGCATATAGAGGAACAGCGAGTGCAGGTGCAGGTGGTGGAGCGGGCCCAGCAAGTAGCATTGCAAGAACAGGAGATAACTCGTCGAGAGAAGGAACTGGAAGCCAGAGTTAAGAAGCCTTCAGAGGCTGACCGCTATCGCCTAGAGAGACTAGCTGAAGCAGAGAAGTAAGAGAGCCACCCCACCCTCACTGTAAGACTAAGGACAAACTGGCAACTAAGGCATCCTGCAACTTTGTCTCCCTGAGGGAATAATTCTTCTTTGATGCCTTGCTTTGCCTTGTTAATAAAAGCTTGATCATTTCCATGTTAGAGAGCTTTCTCCATGAACTTTTCCTGTTTCTCTGGAATAGAAGTGAACACCTCCTCCCACACAGCTCTTTTTCCCCCTTTTCTCTCTCAGGTCCCAACTGATTATGCAAGCAGAGGCTGAAGCTGAGTCAATTCGGGTCAGTCAAGGGATAGGGATAGGGAAAGAATGGATCAGCAACTGGGAGTCTTATCTCCAGCACCAGTCCTCCCTTTTATCCCCAAACAAAATCTCATCTCTTCATCTTCACAGATACGAGGGGAAGCAGAAGCATATGCTATAGGGGTCCGGGCCCGGGCAGAGGCTGAGCAGATGGCAAAGAAAGCAGAGGCTTTTCAATTGTACCAGGAAGCTGCCCAACTCGACATGTTGCTGGAGAAACTGCCTCAGGTTTGAGTTTTGAGTCTGGGTTTGGACAGATTGATTCCTTGGAGAAGATTTTAGCATAAAATAGAGATGAGTGGATGTTGGGAACCCATGGCAAGGGATTAAGCTGATGGGATGGGCAAGATTGGCGAAAACCTGGTATAAAATCAGAAAATTGAGAAATTAGATCAAGAAGCAGTTTTAACAGAACCAGAATTTATGAAGTGTTTATTGTATACAGGTCCAGGATTTCATAGAGCATGTGAGTAGTAAGGATTGATTTGCAATAAGGGGTCTGGACTATATAGCCTAGAAAGGAATAGGAATTGGGAACTCAGAGTAGAGAATTAATTCTTGGGGGCAGCTAAGTAGCTCAGTGGATAGAGCCAGCCCTGGAGGAAGTCCTGGGTACAAATGTGACTTCAGACACTTCCTAGCCGTGTGACCCTGGGAAAGTCACTTAACTCTAATTGCCTAGCCCAGGGGTCAGCAACCTTTGGTTCTCAAGCCATATCTGGCTCTTTTGAGGGCCAGGTATGGCTCTTTCTGCAGGAGCCATAAAGTCAATTTTTTTTCAGGTACTGTTACAGGAGTGCGCACTGTGAGCACTGTACGGCTCTCACGAAATTACCTTTTAAAAAATGTGGCGTTTATGGCTTTCTCGGCCAAAAAAAAGGTTGCCGACCCCTAGCCTAGCCCTTACCACTCTCCTGCCTTGAAACTGACAGTAACAATTTTAAGACAGAAAGTATTTAAAAAAAAAAAAAAAAAAAGGATAAGGCATCAAGGAACAAGGACCACTGAACAGGTTTCTTCTTCTATCTAGGTGGCTGAGGAGATCAGTGGTCCTCTAAGTTCTGCCAAAAAGATCACACTGGTATCCAGTGGGGGAGGTACGCTGGGAGCTGCCAAGGTGACTGGGGAAGTATTGGACATCCTAAGTCACCTGCCAAATTGTGTGGAGAAGCTCACAGGTGTCAGTATTTCCCAGGTAAGGAGCCTGCAGTGGGATATCCATAGGCAGTTTGGTTTTCAGAATATCTGGGTTCTAGTTTGAGCCCTGTACTTCTTCCATAAAGAGTTGAGTCTCCAAGTTGTCTTTCAGCAATGTCTATTCCAAGTTGGGGCTGAATACCTGGGTTTCTTTTGAATCAACAAGCCTGGGTGTTGGCTAATACCTCCTTTTCTCTTCCTCCAGGTTAATTAGAACAAGCCAGTTTTTGGAGCAACCAAAAAATTTTTAAAGGGGAGGGCTTGGATTAAATTCCTATTGTGCACCAGTCAACCCTTCCATGAAGTTTCCTGATCTGAGCCCTGGCTTCTTTGTTCCTACCCAACTCATGGCACCACCCCTTTAGGGTCCTCCAGACTTTCCTACTCAGTTGCCTGTGCCTTGTTGTGGGGAGCTGCTCCCCATTCCCAACCCCACACTGCCAGGGGCTGTCATCTCCCCAGCTGATTGCCACCTCCCCCCCAATACACTTATTTAATCATCTAATTAAATGATTGTCTGCATGAGTTCTGGCCTTTTCCCCCACTTTTTCTCTAATGAGAAACCTAGCATGCATTTCGTTTTGTTGTTTAAGGGTGGCAAATGTGAACATGGGTTCCATCAAATCCCAGTACACTGTTTCATCTCAAGCTTAAAGAAGTTTTAGAATGAAAAATGCTATTCCAGAAACAAAAATGAAAACATAGCTAGGAGCAACTAAATTGGAGGACTTGGGTTCAAATCTGGACTTAAAGATACTTCCTAGGAGCAGCTGGGTAGCTCAGTGGATTGAGTCAGGCCTAAAGATGGGAGGTCCTAGGTTCAAATCCAGCCTCAGACACTTCCCAGTTGTGTGACCCTGGGCAAGTCACTTGACCCCCATTGCCTAGCCTTACCACTCTTCCACCTATGAGCCAATACACAGAAGTTATGGGTTAAAAAAAAAAAAAAAAGATACTGCCTAGCTGCATAACCTTGGGTAAATTACTTAACCCTAATTGCCTCACCCTTGCCACTTCTTAGAATTGGTACTAAGAAAGAAGGTAAGGCTTTTTCTTTTTTAAAGGAACGCTTGGACCTTTTAAATGGCATAGTGGAGAAGCATCCCTCAATGCCTCTTTCAAGAAACAGCCCTGATACTACTAATGTAATTTCTAATTTTTTACTAAGTTTAATACAGCCTTAAGTCTATTCTTATAAGAAAACTGTTCTCAATGTTCCATTAAGTGTCCCATTCGAACTCCAATTTGAAGTACAACCCGTTTTATAAAATAAGGGAAGGCAGTTGTACTGGGAGTCCGTGAAAAATCAAAGATGATACAACTACTGGTCTGAAGGGCACTGAAGAGACAGCAGAACACCAAGTCCCACCCCAACCCTTGTATCTCCCATTCCCCCTCCAAGAATCAACCAGACACTTAAGTTTTTGTTTTTCCTCATTTCCTGTTTATTTTTGGGTTCTGGGGCGTCGTCTTTTCAATATGAAAAAAAGCAGCAAGTTCAACACAAAACAGAAAGGGGGTGGGGGGAAGAGCCAAAGATAGAAACTGCAGAAGTAGAAAGGATGAAAGAAAACGAAGGAAAGATTTGGTGATGGGAGGGAAAAGGGGTTGTCCTGTTACCCCTGCTCCCTTTCTCTTCAAGGAAATTGATTTTAGGGGTGGGGGGGTTGAAATCCTCCCCAAATGAAGGACTTTTCTGGAATTTGGGGAGTTGAAGCAATTCTCTCCTCACTTCTCAGATAGGGGAAGAGTGCATAATTCCCAAAACAAGGGGAAGCAAAGATCTGAGGGGGGAGCCCACCTGGCAGAGTGAGGCACAGACCCCTCCAAAGGAAAATGAACACTTGGGACAGAAACCAAAACTGGGAAGGGGGGAAATAATACTGTCAACACTTCCCCCAGAACTGGGGAGCAGAGAGAAAGGGAAGGGGCACCTGGAGGTAAGAATAGGACAAGTTGGGAAGTACCTGAAGATGGTAATTAGAATAGAAAGCCTGGCTCCCCCAACAGATTTGTGGAATGGAACACCCCATTTCCTCCCTTCCTCCTAAACACCCACCAAGTGAACTCTCTCAACTAGGAATATGACATCTTGGTCCCTCCTCCAAACAAGGGAAGCCAAAGAGTTCTGGATCTTTCCTCTTGGTCACCATTTTAGTTCGGGGCACTTATTGGGCACAAAGGCCCCTAAATTGAGGCTCTGGGTTGGAGACATCCTGCTTCTGGGAGAGAAATCTTGGAGTGAAGAGGCAGAGAGTGTATTACTGAGGTGACAGGTCATAAGGAAAGAACAGAGGACAGAGAGCTCAGCACCCACAAAGGAGAGAAAAAAGAGGATGGAGGCAGAAAATGCAAATTTAGAGGGAAAGGGTGATGGGGAAAGAATGTTGGGAGAGTTGAGAAAACTGAGGTGGCAGGGTATCTCTTTTAGGCCTCTTCCTCTGCTTCCTCACCGAAATCCTCCTCCTCTTCAGCAGTGGCATCCTGGTACTGCTGGTACTCAGAAACGAGATCATTCATGTTGCTCTCAGCCTCGGTGAACTCCATCTCGTCCATCCCCTCCCCTGTGTACCAGTGGAGGAAGGCCTTCCGGCGGAACATAGCAGTGAACTGCTCTGAGATGCGCTTGAAGAGCTCCTGGATGGCAGTGCTGTTGCCAATGAAGGTGACAGCCATCTTGAGCCCACGGGGTGGGATATCACAGACGGCGGTCTTGACGTTGTTGGGGATCCACTCAACGAAGTAGCTACTATTTTTGTTTTGCACATTGAGCATTTGCTCATCCACTTCCTTCATGGACATCCGCCCACGGAAAACAGCAGCAACAGTGAGGTATCGCCCATGTCGAGGGTCACATGCTGCCATCATGTTCTTGGCATCAAAGACCTGCTGGGTGAGCTCAGGCACGGTTAGGGCACGGTACTGCTGGCTCCCACGGCTGGTGAGAGGAGCAAAGCCAGGCATGAAGAAGTGGAGTCGAGGGAAAGGGACCATGTTTACAGCCAATTTTCTGAGGTCAGCATTAAGCTGGCCAGGAAAGCGAAGGCAGGTGGTGACACCACTCATGGTAGCAGAAACTAGATGGTTGAGGTCACCATAGGTTGGCGTGGTCAGCTTGAGGGTTCGGAAGCAGATATCATAGAGTGCTTCATTATCAATGCAGTAGGTTTCATCTGTGTTTTCTACTAACTGGTGGACAGAGAGGGTGGCATTGTAGGGCTCAACCACGGTGTCTGAGACCTTTGGTGATGGAACCACACTAAAAGTATTCATGATGCGGTCAGGATACTCCTCTCGGATCTTGCTAATGAGCAGGGTGCCCATCCCTGAGCCTGTGCCTCCACCAAGTGAGTGGGTCAACTGGAAGCCTTGCAAGCAATCACAGCTCTCTGCCTCCTTGCGCACCACATCCAAGACTGAATCCACGAGCTCTGCCCCCTCGGTATAGTGGCCCTTGGCCCAATTGTTGCCTGCCCCGGACTGCCCTGGAATTAGGGGTGGGAGGCAGCATAGATCAGTAGAGATGCTATGATATCTCACACTTTCACCAGTCCTTCCCCTTTCATCTAAAGATCTTTTACCCACCTAAACCTTAGAACAAAGGTATCAAACATACCCAGATTAAAATGTAACGGTGAAATGTTTAAATAAAAATTCAATATAACATTAATATGTGACTTCCTAAATAATGTGAAGCCAGCTAGAATTTTTAGTTTAGTGGCCCCTCTTTCTGTTTGATATCAAGTCCTCTTACCTAATGTTCAACACCTCATTCATCCCCCTTTGTCTACCTCCCATCCAAGATACTCTTGCCTTTCTAGAACTCTTCAAGTCACAATCTAGATTGAACCAAATTTTGAAATTCCTAATTTCCTTCACCCATCACTGTATACTGGTAGTAACCCCCCCCAAAAGAATCCTTAATTATCTGAAAATACTTGTATGCTAATTTGCCTCTCATTTCACTTCAATGAGACCCTAACATATCTTAGGGATTCAACTCACACCAGTTCTTAATGAAGAATGTTTAAGATCCAAGGGAGTGATTAAGTTTGGGGGCTTACCTGGGGTAATAATTAGCAATGAAAGAATCTCTTCCCTACCCACTTTCCCAGTTGAAAGATTAACACCTAGATATCTTTTAACCTTTAATTCACTTCAACTCACCAAAGACAAAGTTATCTGGCCGGAATATCTGGCCAAAAGGTCCAGAGCGAACAGAGTCCATGGTTCCAGGCTCAAGGTCAACCAAGATAGCCCGGGGAACATATTTGCCACCTGTGGGAGAAAGTGAAGAATAGGTATCAGTTGAAGAAAGGGAGGGTCCCCAGGGTCCCTACACACATGGCCCTCCTACTACCATTCTAGTTTTTGCCACCAGGTGGCAGGAAAGAACAACTACGGTAGAATAAAGGTGTGGGGAAGTAAAGGGAAGGGGCTGAGAGAAGATAACCAGTCTCAGGGAAGTCAAAAGGGAAGGGTCTTCCTTGGGTAAATCGTTTCCCCATATTTCAGGAGGTAGAAGAGGGAAGGATTCCCTTCCTGCCCCTCACCAGTGGCTTCATTGTAGTAGACGGAGATCCGGTCCAACTGCAGGTCGCTGTCCCCGTGGTAGGTACCGGTAGGGTCGATTCCATGTTCATCACTGATCACCTCCCAGAACTAAGCAAAGATTTGAGAAGTGAAAAGGATCTATTGAAAATTCCTCCCCTCCACTCTCATGATGTATTTTCAATCCCCAAACTCCCCCTCTCAATCCAAGAATCATATCCCCCTCCCAAAAAAAACCAGGGGATTCTCTCTCCTCTGCCCCAATCCTGGAACAGATGGACCAGCAGAGAAAGCTTGTTACAGGATTATCTTGCTCTATAAATGCATGAGATAATAGGGCTGAAAGAGACAGATGCATTCCAGGTAATCCAGAAAAGAAGAGGCCTGATGCCCGAGTCCAGGGCTAGAAAAATGTCACCGTCGCCCTCCCTCTCTCCCTCACATCAGGCAACGCCCCTTCGATGCGCACAAAGAAAAAAGGCACTGCAGCTGCTACCCACCCATCCCGAAGATCTCACAACTGAGCTAGCCCGAGGGAGGGGCGAGACGGCTGATGGGGGGGTGGGATATGGACAATGGAGCCAAGGGTGGGGCTCTTTCCCTCGATCCTGCACTGCCCTAGAGCGCTAGGGAGTTTTTGCCCCGCCCCAACCGGGCTCCGCCCTTTTGCCACAACGTAGCAAACTCTCCTTCCCACTTCCTTTCCACCCCCATCCGTTATACAGTATCTTCACACTGGGGGCAGGGAGAAGAAACCCTTTTACCCTGAAATATTGTTTCTTTGCTACAATTTCCATTTTTCTTATTCTGTACTGGGATTCCTTCCCTCGTCTCCCATTTTTTAACTCTTCGTCCTGGCTCTAACAATCCACACGAAACACCAGACAACGCGCGGGAATTTGCACCCCACCCCCCCACCCCCGCTCCCGCCTTTAAAGGGAGGACTTTCTAAAGAGGGGGGAAAAGCCCCCGCCTTTCCCCATCTCTTTTCACGAAAGAGAACGGGTGGACAGAGTAAGATTCCACATTCCAGGTTTCTGGAGTGGGTGCTGAAGGGGAGATTACTAATGCACAACCACCTCCCACCTCGCCAGCCTATTTCAACCCCTTTTTCTACAGCCCAGTCCACAAAGCGGCTTCTCACCTCCCCATAAGGATTCGGGCAAGAATCAGTTTTAAGCCTGGGGGTGGTGGAAGTAGAGAAACGCTGAGATGCACATGGGACAGTACTGGCCTCGCTTTGTCTCGCGCGTTTCCGTTCTTCCATCTCTTTAGACACAAAAGTCGCGTTGAGATCCCTTTTACCTATCCCCTCAATCCCCCCATTCCCCATGGGTGAAGAATCACCATTTTCCAGTTAAAATATTCAACAATTAAATCACTTTATTGGCCCCTTCCTCTTTACTGATGGAAAGGACCAGGCTGCGACACGCTAACAAAACTGACTCGGAAAAGAGAATAAGAAAGGAAAAAAAGACAAAGAATTCCAGATTTTCCTAATGAAAATTCGCGCCGCAAAGAAATGTTTGATTGTGGGGGGGAGGGGAAGGAGGGGTCGTGCTGCTTTGATGGGCGGGGGAGCCAGCGACAGTCCCGCCACTACTACTTTTCAAGAAATCTTTTAAATTTTCTTTCCTTTAAAAGAGAAAAAGCAATGGAGGTGAGTAGAATATGTAAAATCAAAGTCCTTACCTTTGCACCGATCTGATTGCCACACTGGCCAGCCTGGATATGTACGATTTCCCTCATGGTTAAAATTTACTTTTGCTTGTCTCAAGTTATGTACAGGGAAAAGAGAATGCGATAGATAGATAGATGGATTTTTTTTTCCCTTCTCCGCTGAAAGCGCTCTTTATCAATAGAAGGTTTCCCGGAAGGTTGGAGCAGCTAGTTCAGAACACAGCTGCACAAACGTTCTGAGAGGGAGAAAGAAGGAAGGGGGGGAGGGGAAGCGAGGGAGGAGAAGCAGGGCGGGGCGCGCTTGCGCTGCGTGGCCTGGGAGGAGGGAAGGATGAAGAGGTAGGCGCCAGCTATATTGTAGACAAAGCCCCTCTATAGAACCACTGATTGGTCCCTATCAGGCAAGTGTCTGATACCCATTGGTCGCTCCTCCAGGGACCGGCGCGAAACTTCCTGGGAAATGTAGTTCTCTATTGTTGTCCACGCTGCAAAATGAAAAAGGGAGGCATGGGGTGGGTGTGGATTTTTTTTTTTTATAACGAATAAAAATATTAGGCATAGCCTTCCACTCTCTTGAGTTTGTTTTTTATTTTTTAATTAGATTTTAGAGGAGACTAGGAATTAGATCTGCAGTAAACGGAAAATCTAGGATTGGGCATTCCTGCTGCAGCATTTCTAGGACTGGCCAGCTAAAATCAAAGAAATGTTAGGAGAATCAAATGTGAATCTGGGATAGTTACAGGACCCATTCGTCTTCCCAGGACTAAAATATCTAGCCTTCTTTACCCCTTACCTAGTTTTTTTCTGTGCTCTTCACCCTCACCCTTATTTGCCTCAGTGATCTAGATCACCGACATACCTAAGAAATAGTGGATGGAATAGTGGGTTCGGTTAAGAATATTTTAAAATGACAAAGAGAAAAATGCACTAGGGACATTTCAGGACAAGGATGTGGGTGTTCTAAAAAAAAAAAGTTAATTGGAAGGAACATTCATAATGAATTTGTGAAAGAAAATCTATGTCTTGGAAAGTTAGATACCTGGGTGCCTGAGGTATGTTCTTTTGAAGAGAGTTGTGAGAAGTAGGAATTAATCCAGGGATAGTCTGAAGTTAAGAGAGCAATATACCTGATCTGAGATAAGGAGAGTGAGGTGCTGAAGGTTACAATACCTGTTATATTTTTTTGGCACCTCTATCCCATCTCCCCAGACATAGGACCCTTAAGTAGTACCTATAGATTTTTAAAAGGTAGATGCCAGGCCTCATACACTTCTTAGCTGTGTGACCCTGGACAAGTCACTCTACCCTGTTTGCCTAGCCCTTGCCCTTATGTTTTAAGGGTTAATATATATATAAAAGGAGGCAGATGCTTCTATACCCCATTCAAATCAATGTCCCTAATGTGTTGTGTATGTCATGGCAATTTGGTCAAGCAGATCACCACAGTGACCTCTCCAAGGCATCTGAATTGGAGATGAGAACCACTGAAGGAAGGAAGGTTGGACTTGGGGACAAAGGGAGAAGAAATGAGATTAGTTCAAATTGGGGATATTTTTCTTGGGCACTGCATTATCATTGTCACCAGAATCACTTTACTTTTTTTTTTTTAAACCTTTACCTTCTGTCTTAGAATCAATACTAAGTATTGGTTCCAAGGCAGAATAGTGGTAAAGGCTAGGCAATGGGGGTTAAGTGACTTGCCCAGGGTGCTACAATTAGGAAGTATCTGAGGACAGACTTACTGTCTCTAGGCTTGGCTCTCAATCCACTGAACTACCCAGCTGCCCCTTCACTTTACTTTTACATGAAACACATTGATATGGAGTGATTTAATTCTGTTTTAGAATGATGTCATAAGTTAATAACTAGCTTTTACATAATGATTTAAGGTTTTGATAGATAGATAGATAGATAGATAGATAGATAGATAGATAGATAGATACTCACACATATTATCATTTGATGCTCACAATCACCTTGTGTGGTAAGTAGTATATTTATCTTCATTTTACAGATTTTAGGAGTTAAAATGACTTGGGCAGATTCTAACTCAGATCTTCCTACCTCTAGGTCCAGCAAGTTCTAGCTCCAAGAAGCTATAGTATGTACAGCAGCTGTTGTCTGGTATAACTATTTCAGCATACTGGGTTAACCCAGGTAGAAGGTAACTCACAGGCCTCAAACCTATCAGTGAGTAATGGGAACATCTATTCCATGCATGTGAAGACTTCTAATGGAATGAGTAGATGAGAACAATTTGTTCCAATGGCCATGAAATGGGTTAAAGCAGGCACCACTGTGGTGTACTTAGATCTTGGTTGATATCAAAGATTCCAAAGTCATCCCCTGAATCCTGGGCCATGGATAGTTGTCTTGACTTTAATTTTGCCATTAGACTTCAATGACTAAAAAGAGGGAGACTGAGTATGTGTAACCCTGCATCACTTAAATCCAGTTCACTTAAAAGTCAACATAATGTCACTGGTCCTCTGAAAAACAAGGGACAAGCAACAATTTTATCTTTAAATAACAATAATGCAAAGAACAGCAAATCATATATATAAGGTTTTGAGGATAGCTTCTTCAAGTTTTATTCCCATTTAGGACTGGAAAAATAAGTCTACTGTAGTTTCATTTGCATAGCGAACTTCCTCTGCCAATAAAGATCTATAACTTCTCTGCAACTTATGCTTTTAAGAGGGTTGCCTGAAGCACTGAGAAGTTAAATGATTTGATAATAGTCAATAAAATCTTTATTCCCTATCCTATTTTAAAAGATTATTCAGGGGGCAGCTGGGTAGTTCAGTGGATTGAGAACCAGGCCTAGAGATGGGAGGTCCTAGGTTCAAATTCGACCTCAGACACTTCCCAGCTGTGTGACCCTGGGCAAGTCACTTGACCCCCATTGCCCACCTTTACCACTCTTCTACCTATGAACCAATACACAGAAGTTAAGGGTTTAGAAAAAAAAAAAGATTATTCAGACATGTTCTAGCTGTGTGACCCTGGGCAAGTCACTTAACCCCAATTGCCTAGCCTGTGCTTCCCTTCTTTCTAGAAATGATACTAAGACATAAGGTAAGAGGGTGTTTTTTTGACATATTTTATGATGTTTTGTTTTTATTTACACTTTATCTCTTCCCAATAATCCTTTAGAGTAATAATGTTTCATTACATTTGTATGACACAAATTGTTCAGCAATTTCTCAATGAATGGTCATTCAATTTTTAATTAAATACTTAAAAAATTACAAGCATTTATTTTTTGTCACTCCCATTCCTTACCACTACCATTGAAAAAAGAAAAACAAAATTCTTATAACAAATATGAATAAAATAAAATAAATTCCTAACTTTGGTAATATATATATATATATATACACACACACACACACACACACACATACATTTATATACATTGCCATATATATATATCTTATTCTGCATATATCTATCAGGAAGTGGGTAACATTCTTCATCAACAATCTTCTAGAATTATAACTAACTAGTCATTGCATTGATCAGAAATGTATTTCCATGCAAATCAAAACAACTCTGAGGTATCACCTCACACCTAGCAGATTGGCTAAAATGACAGCAGGGGAGAGTAATAAATGTTGGAGGGGATATGGCAAAATTGGGGCATTAATGCATTGCTGGTGGAGTTGTGAACTGATCCAACCATTCTGGATGACAATTTGGAACTATGCCTAAAGAGTGCTAAAAGACTGCCTGCCCTTTGATCTAGCCATACCATTTCTGGGTTTGTACCCCAAAGAGATCATAGATAAAAAGACTTGTACAAAAATATTTATAGCCACACTCTTTGTGGTGGCAAAAAACTGGAAAAGCAGGGTATGTCCTTCAATTGGGGAATGGCTGAACAAATTGTGGTAAATTGTGCTCAAAGGAATAAAGAACTAGAGGAATTCCATGTGAACTGGAAAGACCTCCAGGAATTGATGCAGAGTGAAAGGAGCAGAACCAGGAGAACATTGTACACAGAGACTGATACACTGTAGTAAAATAAAATGTAATGGATGTCTGTACTAGCAGCAATGCAAGGACCCGGGACAATTCTGAGGGATTTATGGAAAAGAACGCTACCCACATTCAGAGGAAGAACTGCAGGAGTGGAAACACAGAAGAAAAACAACTGCTTGAACACATGGGTTGATGCGGATGGACATGATTGGGGATGTAGATTCAAAACTACCACCCCAGGGCAACTATCAATAATATGGAAATAGGTCTTGATCAATGACACATGTTAAAACCAGTGGAAATGCAAGTTGGCTATGGGAGGGTAGGGTTTGGGGGCAAAGGGGAAAGTAAGAACATGAATCATGTAACTATGGAAAATTTTTATAAAAAATAAAATTAAAAAAATGTATTTCCAATGTGTTTATTTTTTACACTGTGGTTGTTATGATGCAAATTGTTCTTCTGGTAGTATTCATTTTGTTCATCATCAGTTTATACAAGTTTTTGTTGGAACAGTCCATTTCATCATTTCTTCTTTTTTTTTAAATACATTTTCCCCTTCCATCTTAGAATCAATACTGTGAATCAGTTTCAAGACAGAAGAGCAGTAAACGTTAGACAATGAGGGTTAAGTGATTTGTCCAGGGTCACATAACTAGGAAATGTGTGAGGCCAAATTTGAACCAAGGACCTCCTATATCTAGGCCTGGCTCTCAATCCACTGAGTTATCTAGCTGCCCTCCATTCATAATTTCTTACAGTATAATAGTATTACATTATATTTGCATACTGAAATTTGTTTGACCAAACCCCTGATTGATGAGTACTCCCTTACTTTCCAATTTTTTGCTACTAAGGGAGTTGTTTGGCTGGGTCAAAGAGTATGCACAATTTAGTAATTTTTTTTTAGACATACTTCTAAATTGTCTTCCAGAATGGCTGGACCAATTCAAATGTCCACTGTCAATACATTAATGTATATGTTTTCCTCAAACTCCAACATTTGTCATTTTCCTTTTTTGTCAATTTTGACAATCTGATGATTATAAGGTAGGTCCTCAGGGTTGCTTTAATTTATATTTCTCTAGTTACTGATGATTTGGAGCATTTTTTGTGGATATTTATATCTTGGATTTCTTTCTATGAGAATTCCCTATTTATGAATAGGGTATGCCCTTTGATCATTTATCATTTGGGGAAAGACCCTAATTCTTAGAAACGGTTCCTTTCATATCTTGAAAATGAGTCTATTATTAGAGAAGCTTACTGCAAAGATTTTATCCCAAATTAATTATCTCTCTGTTAAGTTTAGCTACATTTGTTTTGTTTTGCAAAATTTTTAATTTTATGTAATAAAAATTGTCCATTTTATTTTATGAGATCCTTTCTTTTTTGGTCACAGACTTTCCCCTATCCGGATAGGAAAGGTAATTTCTTCATTTTCACCTTAATTTTTTTTTTAATGTGAGCTTTTAGATCTAAGTCATCTATCCATTTGGATCTTGGTAAATGATGTGAGGTGTTGGTATAAAGTAGATTCTTTTCCAACTTTCCTAGCAGTTTTTGTCAAATAGTGATTCCTTACCTCAGTAGCTGGGGTCCTTTGACAGTACAACCACTCTGGTGAAGACCCTCTTCTATATTTCTATAGCCTGCTGGTTGGATTCCCTTTCCTCAAGTCTCTTTCCACTTCAATCTATCTTCCATTCAACAGTCAAATTGATATTCCTTAAGGACAAGACAGACCATTTCATCTCCTTATTCAATAAACTCTGTTTGGCTTTTAAAGCTTCTTCCAACCTCTCCAGGCTTCTTACACTTTATTCCCTTCCATATATTCCAAAACCCAGTGACAATACCCTCCTTGTTGTTCATTCAACAAAATATTTTATGTCCTGACTTTTGACATTTTCCATTTTTGTTTAAGTGGCTACCTTCTTTCTTTAAAGGTAGAACAGTAAGGACTAGGTAATTGGGATTAAGGGAGCTGCTGAGGATCACATAGCTAGGAAGTATCTGAGGTCATATTTGAACCCAGGACCTCTCATCTCCAGGCCTGACTTTCCATCCACTGAACCACCTGGCTGCTCCCAGAAACATTTTTATTAGTTGTTCTTCATGCCTAGAATGATTTCCCTCCTCCCCTCCACCTCCTAGCTTTCCTATATTCTTTAGATTCTTTCAAGTTTCACTTTAAAGTTCCTTCTTTTGCAATGTCTTTTTCACTTCTCCATTTTCTTAGTGTCCTTCCTTTGAGATTATCTCTAATTTGTCTTGTATATATCTTGTTTGTACTCATTTTTTTGCATGTTATTTCCCTACCCCCTAACCCCCATTAGATTGTGAGCTCCTTGAAAGCAGGGACTTTTTGCCCCTTCCAGACCCCAAGGACTTATCACAGTGTCTGGCACATATTAGACACATAATTAATATTTGATGATGGGGAAAATTGCTTCAAGTTTCTCTGATAAAGGCCTCATTTCTCAAATATCTAAAGAACTGAAACAAATTTAAAAAATAAGATTCCTCCTCCATTTGATAAATGGTCAAAGGATATAAAGAGGCAATTTTCAGAAGAAGTCAAAGCTGTTAAAAGTCACATTAAAAAATGTTCTAAATCACAACAGATGAAAGAAGGGTAAATCAAAACAACTCTGAGATGCCACCTCACATCTATCAGATTGGCTAATATTACAGAAAAGGAAAGTTACAAGTGCTGGAGGGAATGTGGAAAATATGGGACACTAATGTACTGCTGTCGAAGTTGTGAACTAGCCCAACCATTCTGGAGAACAATTTGGAACTATGTCCAAAGGGCTACAAAACTGTGCATAATTTTTGGCCCAGCAATACCACTAGAAGTACAAGAGGTCAAGAATATCAAAGGAAGTAATGGGGGAAAAATGTGAAGGAAGGTGGCCTAGCCATTCCAGCTCTCAAATTATACTATAAAGAGATAATCATTAAAACAATCTGGTACTGGCTAAGAAATAGAATGGTGGATCAGGTGGAAAAGATTAGGTATACTATACACTGTAGTAAATGACTAAAATAATCTAGTATTTAATAAATCCAAAGATTCAAGCTCTCAGTTTGGCTAATGATAGAAAAGGAAAATGACAAGTTGTTGGAAGGGATGTAGGAAAATGGGAACACTAAAGGCACTCTGGGTGGAGTTGTGAACTCTTCCAAATCATTCTGGAGAGCAATTTGGAACTATGCCCAAAGGGCTAGCAAAATGTTAATTCACTTTGATCCAGCAATACTATTAGGTCTGTTTCCCAACAAGATCAAAAACGGAAAAAAAAAAACCTATATACAAAAATCTTTTTGTTGTGATTGGAAATTGAAGAGATGCCCATATACTAAGTTGTGGATATGATTGTCATGGTACAAGAAATGATGTGCAGGATGCTTTCAGAAGAACCTAGGAAGACTTATATAAAGGAGTGTGAAGTGAGGTGATCAGAACTAGAACACTGTACACAGTAACAGCAATATTAAAAGGATGATCAACTGTGAAAGACTTGGCTACTCTGATCGAGACAATAACTAAAGATAATTTCAGTGGATTCATGATGGAAAATGCCATCTACATCCAGACAGAGAACTGATGAACTCTGAATGTAGATTGAAGCTTTCTTTTTACTATCTTTTTTTTGTTCATGTTTTCTTTTACAAGATGGCTAACAATGTTTTGCATGACTTCACATGTATAATCAATATTAAATTGCTTGCCTTCTCAAGGAGGCAGGCTAGGAGAATTTGGAAATAAAAAAATTTTAAATGATTGTTAAAAGAATTTTTAATATGTAATTGGGAAATATTTAAAGAAATGAAATAATCTTGAAAAATAAATACTAGTTGCCTAACTGACTTTGGATTTATGGAACATTAAAGCTACTGTTTTGTTTGCTTTTATGTGTGGGGCACCTAATCTATTCCACTTAACCACCTCTATTTTTTTAACCAGTACCAAGTCAGCTTGATAATTATTTTGTAATATAATTTGAAATCTGCTACTACTTAGCTCCTTTTCATTATTGATCCTTGAACCTTTGTTTTTCCAAATAAAGTTTCTTATTTTTATCTATTTTATAAGTAATTATTTGTTGGTTTGATTAATATAGCACTGCATAATTAAATTAATTTAGATCATTTTTTGTAATTTTTACATTAGCTTTGCCTATCCACAAATATTTCCTCTATTATTTGGATAGCTTTATTATCATTGTTTTATATTCAGATAGTTATTATATTTTGTACATCCTGTAGTTATTTTAAATTTGACTATCTCTTCCTGCTGGTTTTTGTTGGTAATATAGATACGCTGATTCTGAAACTTTGCTCAAAATATAGCAATTGTTAGCATCTATTTTGCTTCCACTTTTTTAGTCCTTCTCCAAGAAGAACTCGAAATATTTTGGCAAATATGAGTCCTTTCAACCCTTGAAGTTCTTAAAGCATGTATAACAGCAAAAGTGTATTGTATGGTGCCTACCCTTTCTCCATCCTTTTAAGATTGACTATTATATTTTCCAATTTGCTGTCATCTGAGACGAAACCTTTATAAAGCTTTAATTATTATTCATGGTAATGATGTTTTACATATTTGTGATAACTCCTAACCATTGTTGGGGACATAAATCTTTTTCCCACCCAAACCTATATAGCTTCTCACATCAGCTGAACCAATTCTGTTCGTACAAAAACTATTTAATCCTATGTATCGAAATTAATTTTTTTTTGTCTTTTGTCATCTCGTGGTCTCTAATCTAGATCTGATCACGCATTCTCTCCCTAACAATAGTCGTTTTATCTCTTATTTCTCCTGAGTCAGCAGGCGCCATGTCTGGGAGGACCAAGGCTGGGTGCTGGGGCCCCTTCTGACGAGATGATGGGCGGTCCCCTTCCTTTCTAAGCTGTCGCAATCAACCGGCGCCACACTCCATAGTTACAGTTTGGCTTCTGCGCGGGAGCCGCGGGGGTGGTCGGAGGTTAACCTTCGAAGATAGTGCCTATGACCAATCTGAGCGAGCCGTTAGAGGCGCGCGATCTAGCCCCACCTCTACCATCACTAGGAGCCAATGTGATAGCGAGGCAAAGCTGCGGCCTCTCTTCGAAATGAGGGAGAGAGATGCTTTGCTTGGACTTGTCCCAGATCCACTCGGTAGGCTCGGCCAATCAGCATACGAATAGTGCTTGAGGGAAAGCATAGCAAACCAATCAGAACGTCACGCTCGTGGTCGCCTCACTCTCTGCTTGGTGTGGCGCGGGCGCGCGGACCCGAATCTTGTGAGTTCGGGGTCTCTTCAACTACCGTCTTGCCTGTTCGCCATATTGGATACCCTATCTTGAGGGAGGCAAAGAGGCCGTTCGGGTGGGAAAGTCAGGGCGGGATCGATTCGGAGGTTTGCTTTCTGGGGTTCCTGGCGCCCTAATCTAATGCGTATTGGGCCGTGGGCCTCACTGTAGGATCCCGAGGAATCTCGTTGGTTTGGGATCAGGTCACTCCCTGATTCCCCGTGGATTGGGGGTCTGGGTGATGACGGCAGCCCAGTGGCCTTGAGGTCCGGGGTCCTTAATTAATTCGGATCGCCCGCCTTCGAGACTACTTTCTGGGAGAGGGTGTGGCCCTAGTGGGCGGGTGACGACCCCTAAGGTACCCTCCTCCTCCCCCATCCCGCGGTTCCCACTGAGTGAAGGGAAGGGGTCAAACTCCAGCATCTCTGGATTTGGGTTGCCTTTTTTTTTTTTTTTTTTTTTTAAAGTGGAAGAGATGTTAAAGATTCATCTTAGCCCAAGCCCCTCGTTTTTTACAGATGAGGAAACTTGAGACCCAGAGAACTTTAGTGACTCGATCAAGGTCACACAGGTTGTAAGTAGCAGAGCCAGAATTAGATTCCTTACCTCCCTCCCTCCCCACCCCCACCGCCCGCCCCCTACACGTCTTTATTCTGTTGCCTCGGCCTTGCTGTTCAACTGAGGGAATCCTTGTTTGATATACTTAACCATCTGCTCTGTTGCCACGCAGGCCCCTCCCCGACCCCACCCTTGCCCTTCTCTCTGTAGCTAGATTACTCGAGGTGTCTGACCTGCTGATGGTGGTGGTGTATTTTCCCCTCCCCTTCCCCCATACCAGATAATGGAGGACACTCAATTGGTGGACTGGGAGGCTCAGGAGGAGGAGCCTGAGGATTCTAATGGCTCTCCTCCACAATTCGGCTTGGAGCCTGTAGGGCGGCTGCACCTGTTCAGCAGTGTTCGAGGTCCTGAGAAAGGTCAGAGGGTATTGGGTTCTAAAGTATTGGGGAGAAGGGCAGGATGCATCCTTCATCTCATATGACTCATATAGGGAAAAGAGAAAGGGGTTTTGTTCATGTGGTAGGGGAGACCTAGAGGAAAAATTCCATCTGGTTTCATCTGGTACCTTATAGGATAACTCATATCTCATAATCCTAGATATATTTGTAGGATATTTCCTTTGGTGATGACTTAAGAGAATCAGGCTAAAATTAATGAGGAGCTAAATTAGAATAATGATCCCCAAAGGTCTGTGCTTTTCTGATACTTCTGACCCTATTTCCCCTCAACTGTGCATTGTGAGTCCTCAATCTTTCCTATAGAAAATTCTACTGATTTTTTCTATTTCCTTCTAGTGAAAATTATAAATGCATGGTGAGGGAAGCCAAAGGGAAAATTCATTAAAGAGCAGGAATGGGGCAGATCTCTGGCTTCAGAAGTAATGCCTCCTTGAATTCTTTTCCCTAGATTTCCTGTTGTACCCAGGGGAGAATGTGGTTGGCCGAATACCAGGCTGCTCAGTGGCTCTGCCTTTTCCATCCATTTCCAAACACCATGCAATAATTGAGATTTCAGCCCAAGGCAGGGCACCTATCCTTCGAGATTGTGGGAGCCTCAATCATACACGACTTCTAAGACCTCCCAAGCTCCTAAGTCCTGGGGTGGGCCATCAGTTGAGAGACCAAGACTTGGTACTCTTTGCTGACCTGCCTTGCCAATATCACCGACTGGGTGCCCCCCAAATCTCTGGCCGCCGGGGGGGCCTAAGCGTGGAAGAAACACCCAGGGTTCCAGGAATAGGGACAGCCCGGTTCCAGGGGACCTTATTGGCTGAAGATTCAGAGGAGGAAGGAGGTAAATTTGAAGTATCAGGAAAGTAGTGGGTAGGGAGAAGAGACTGGGGCATATGAAATTACAAAGTTCATTCTTCTTCCCAGATTCTCCTTTGGACAGGAGTGTGGAGGTACCTGTTACATACTCTCCCTCTGAAACTATTGTTCCAGAGAGGTAAGTATTCAAGACTGCTGAGTTTGTGAAGGGAAATCCACTTGAGGGAAGCTTCTGAGGGGAGAAGAACTTGGGCCTAATAGTTAGGCCCTTAATAATAATAATAGTTAATAGCCAGGGTGAGAGGGGAAAAGAACTGGGAGCTAGAGTTCTGAACCTCTGGGTCCTTTCTAGGGATCTGAATTCCAAGTTATCAACTTTTTACTTTTTCCCATCAGTGATGTGGAAGGAGCTTCACCAGGCACCAAAGACTCTTCACTGCCTCTTACCTTCATCTTGGATAGTGATACAGATGAAGAAGATTCTCCTCCAGTGGAGCCCTCCTCAGCTACCAGGAGAGGCTCTGCTGTGGATATGGAATGGAGTAGGACTGATGGAGAAAACCATTCCTCAGCTGTGGGGAGGGACAGTGATACAGATGTTGATGAAGAAGGCAGTCTCCAAAGGACCTTAGTTGTGACACCTTTGGCAGGGACTCAACCTTCTTCTCTGGAAGATAGTAGTACAGATGTGGAAGAGGAGGGGCTTTCAGTGAGACCAGTTGTAGCACAGACTGATATAGGGGACAGTGATACAGATATAGAAGAGGACTCTGTCCCAGCAGCGCCACCTGTAGTCCATCTAGGGAAAGTTCAGGGACCCATGGGTGGGACAAACAAGACAGATATAAAACAGGAGGGGGTCCCAACAGAACTCTCCATAGTGCATCTTGAGAAGGACCAGCATTCTGTTGGTGGGGATGGGGGGGACAGTGACACAGATGCAGATGACAATGGATCTCTGACATATATGAGAAAGAGCCAACTTCCAGCTGAAGAAGGCAGTAGGATAGAGTGGGCCCCAGCCACTGCTCAAGGGGAAAAGACTACTAAGAAATTTGGGGCCCAGGGTAGGATACCTATAACAGAATTCGAGCAGGGTCTATCTCCCTTCCCGAGGGTCAGCTCAGTAGGCACGTTGGTAGAACCAAGCATTCAAGGGAAATCAGCCCAGGTACTTTTGGAAGGAACCCAGAATTATGTTGAAGGGGGTAGTGATCCAGATGTGAAAGGTACTGAAGACTTTCAGAACAAGAGTGATGGTGAGTTTTAATGATTCCTTCCCTCGGTATCCAATTTTCCATAGTAAACAGTAAGGGTAAAGTGAGGGGCTAGTCCTGAACTTAGTATCTTTTTTCAATTCCTTTTCAGATAATTCAGACCTGGATTTACAAGATACTCAGTGCTTTGTAGAAGGAGGAAATCAGAACCATGGAGGTGAGACCCACCCTGGAATCAGATACCTAAGTCCCTAATAGGAAGAGGAGCTCTGCTACTATGTCCCAAAGGGGGGAATAAGAGTTGGTATGGGGAGTGTTGCTGATGGTTGTGATGTAGTGGTAGTAGTGGCAGTAGGTAGGGTTAAGTTGAGGCAGAAGAAGCCTAAATCCTGGGTAGATATTAAGGCTTTCCTTGTATGTTGAGTTGTCAGCACATTCAAAAGAGGAGTCTCCACTCATAACCATCAGTTCCCATGTATCTGGGCCTCCCAAAATCTGCAACTATTTCTTTCTCTACCCCTACCCCCAACTTTGTCTCTTGTATTACTTAACAGTCTATGAAACTTGTTTCTATCATGAGTCTGTAACACCTCTTAGTCTGTTTCTCTCCCTCCCCTTTCCCTAGATGGTCCAGATGAGCCATGGGAAATCTTGGCCACACAACCATTCTGCTCTGAGCGGTCAGAGGCTTCAGAAACTCAGCCCATCAAATCTTACCTTGCAGCTACTGGAGCATGTCTCTCCCCACCTAGTACAGCCTCAGGGGACCTACAGCCAGGAAGCTCAGATCAAACAGAGCCCTGGGGGAGTCAAGGCACAGATAATCCAAAAACAGAGATCCAGGGACAAACTATGGACAGTAGCATGGAGAACCAGGGGATAGAAACAGAGATACCTAGAGTAATACCAGAGAGAAAAATGGAAAAAGGGCCCTTTAAGAGAAAGACATTGGCAAATAAGACAAAGAGATCCAAAAGAAAAAGAGTGAGTCCAGTGGTACAAACAGAGATACAAGAGAAAGGACAGAGACGTACAGCGGGTAGGTCGAAGAATGTTATGAAAGAGACAGATAACAAAAGCTGTGTAGAAACAAAGGCACTAGAGAAGGAAATGGAGAGGCAAATCCCTGAGAGAGACACATTTGAGGGACAAACACCAGGAAAAGAAACCAAGAATCTGGTGGTAGAAGTGAAGGTGCCCAGAGAAATTCTGGAGAGAGAGGCAGAGGGACAAATGGCAGAAAGTTATGACCAGAAGGCCCAGAATCCAACTCCAGTACCAAAATCTAAAGCTGGGGAAGGGGACATGTTGGAATTAGTCTCAAACCCCCAAATCCTCAGTGACAGCAGACATCAGAGAGGTGAGTGACAAAGGAAATCCTTATTTCAACCTCTGAAAGGTTTCCAAGATTCCAGGCAAACTTTTTTTTTCTTCTCGCTCAGGTCTTGTTGACAACAAAACTCTTCCTCCTGAGGAAGTACCAATGGTAAGAGCTATGCATTTCTTTCCCTCTCTCTGCTTTCTTTCCTGCTCTTCATTTCTGCAAAATCTTTCTTTACCCCATCCTAGGTTCTTGATTCTGATTTTATAGTTCTTTTCCACCCTCTAAACTACTTTTCATTGATGTTTCTGACAACACATTCTTCTGCCCTCTTATTGTTCCACTCCATTATAGAATTTCCAGTTAGCTTTGTCTCATTTTCAGTGTCTTCATTTATAGCTGTCTCTCTATATCTATCTCAGTAAATCAGAAACTCTCTTCCTGCTTTTATTTTTCTCCTTGCATTTCTTCCTCGGTATTACACTGGCTAGAGCCTTTTGCTGAACATTAAGCATTTATTAAGTGCTTTACTAAACTAGGGCTACAAATAAAGAAAGGTCCTGCTCTCAAGGAACTCACATTCTGATATGGGGGTGGATAGCTTACATGGAAGATTTCAGCTGCAAGTCTGATACAAAGGTCTGATGGTCCTCAGGATACAGAGGCAAAGGCAGATGTCATTGTTACTGACAAAGTCATACCAGTTTCTGAAGTCATACCTTTTGACATTGGACTGGAAGCATTGCTGTTCCTAAGGCTTTGGGATTCAAGGGTTCTGGGCTGTCATCTCCAGGGTCTGAGGGGAGTTGATGGCCAAAGTAGTGGTGGTAATTTGATTTTACATGATGCCTTCTACTCTCCCTTTGGGGTACATTGTTGCCTCAGCTAGATTGGCTTGCCTGCCCTGTAGGTGTTAGTTGTTTGTAGTTGGTAGAGATATCTAATCTAGTCTACTAGAGAGGGCTTCCCCCAACACTGACTTCAAGGGCTGGACCAGTGATTAGGGAGGTGCTGCCACACACATCATCAGTGATTGTTGCTGTTAGTAATGAGTAAGGTGGGCCCCTTTTGCACAATACTTTGTGATTCTTTTTTTCTCCTTTGAAGAATTGCCAGTTTGATGGGGAAAGTTGTACACAAGAGCAAGTGCAAAATTAATATAGTATAAACTTTAATATATAAATTCTATCTTTCCCTTAATCACTGTCTAATTTGTTTGTAGGATGACCAGGACTCCTCAAATGTACCTCTCGCAGCATCTAAAGTTCCAGTTCCTGAAGCCCCAAAACCTACTTCAACTCCTAGAATCACTCGGAGTCAAAATAGGAGAGGATCAAAACTCCTCCATTCTTCTTCCTCTCCAGCATCTCGGGAGTCACCTATCTTGGGAACCACACGAAGCAGGAGGCAGGGAACCCAGGGGATTCTCCCAAAGATTGAGTCTCTCTCCTCTCAGGATTCTAGAGACAAATCAGAACTTTCTTTCCAGAGCCAGACACAGAAGCCTTTTAGTACCTCCTCTGGACCAACTGCACCCTTGGCACCTGAACTTCACACTCCCATCCCTAAAGAATTGCCTCTAACCCCTCAACCTCACCTTCAGACTCGTCAAAACCGGAAACGGGGGGCCACCAGAACTTGTGGGTCTACCACAGTTTCACCAGTCCTCCCTGAGCATCCCCCTCCCATTTCAACAGATAGATCTGAAATTCTTGTGCCCCAACCCAGAGCACTCCGAAGTCAGAGAGCAAGGGTGGGAGAATCTTCTGAGTCCCTCACAGCCACCCCAGAGGCCTATTCTCTGCCACCTGAGGCACCTGCTCCTCCAGCTACCAGGAGTCGAAGAACAGGGGCATCAGGAATGCCTGGTTCTACTCCAGAGATCCAGCCTAAGCTGCTCCCAGGCCGAAAGCGGCCTCTAGCCACCAAAGAATCATCTCCATGCCCCAAGCAACCCCGGAGAGGTCGGTCCCAGAGACAAGAATGCAGCAAGGAAGAAGATGAAGAGAAGCCAATGGAAGTTGAGGTAAGGAAGAAGAATAGGGATTAGTTCAGGAGAGTAAAGCCACATGAAGAACTTATTCACTGGGATCTTTCTTACCCCCCAGACTGCAGCAAAGACCCCAGTGGGGGTTGCAGAACCAGCAGTTCAAGCAAAGGAGGAGGTCAAGGGGGCACCTAGCCGAAGCTTGCGTCGAGCTAGACTCAGTAGAGAACCTCGAGCTCCTAAGGTATGAATAAGAATTGGGAGGGAAGCATTTTGGAAAGTGGTAGTAAAAGATTCCTTAGAAAGGTAGAAGAGGAGGCAGCTGGGTGGCTCAGTGGATTGAGAGCCAGGTCTGGAGTCAGGAAGTCCTAGGTTCAAATCTGGCATCAGAGACTTCCTAGCTGGGTGAACCTGGGCAAGTCACTTAGCCCCAGTTGCCAAGCCCTTACTGCTCTTCTGCCTTAGAACCAATACACAGTATTGATTCTAAGAAGGAAGGTAAGGGTTAAAAGAAAAAGAAAAGGTAGAGAATTTGGAACTGAAAATTTTGTTTTGTTTATTTTTACTAAACCCTTGCCTTCTGTCTTAGAATCAATTCTGTATATTGGTTCCAAGGCAGAAGAGGTAAGGGCTTGGCAATGTGGGTTAAGTGACTTGTCCAGACTAACCCAGCTAGAAAGGCTCTGAGGCCAGATTTGAACCTAGGGTCTCCTGTCTCTAGGCCTGCGCCTCAGTCTATTGAGCCACTCTCGGCTGCCCCCAGAACTCAACATTTTAGAAAATGAATGTTAGAAGTTGTTTTTACATGTGATTTGGAAAAAATAAAATATTAATTTTTTTTAAGTTGGAAGAGAAGTCAGTGGGGAGGTATGAGTCTCAGTGAATAATGACTTCTTTTCCTATAGGTTCTCTTCACAGGTGTGGTGGATGATCGAGGAGAGCAGGCTGTGCTGGCACTGGGTGGAAGTCTGGCCAATTCAGTGGCAGAAGCCTCACACTTGGTGACAGATCGAGTTAGAAGGACAGTCAAATTCCTATGTGCCTTGGGGCGGGGGATACCCATTTTGTCTCTGGAATGGTTGCACCAGGTGAGAGTGTTGGAAAGTAACAAATGCAGACAAATGGCTAAAGAGAAAATTACTGCCATAAATTTCTGTTCAAGGAGATAGAAATTAAGAGAAAAAAGTTGGAAGGAGGAGGAATGGTTCTAGAAAATAAGGGAAGGACTTGGAGGAAGAGCTAATGGGGAAATGATCTGACCCCTTCTCCCTGCCTTTAGTCTCGAAAGGTTGGTCGATTCCTTCCACCTGAGGAATTTGTGGTGAATGATCCTGAGCAGGAGAAGAACTTTGGCTTTAGCCTTCGAGAGGCACTGAGCCGAGCCCAGGAACGGGGCCTACTGGAGGTGAGTGGGGTGCCACTCCACCTTCCCCTAGTCATGCTCTTTTCCCATAGTTTTCCTTAAGGTCTTTCCTCAGGCTCCCTCGAGGTCTCTTTCTTCCCCTCCCTTCTCCTCAGCTGGCCTCTCTTTCCCTCAGGGCTATGAGATCTTTGTGACTCCTGGAGTGCAGCCCCCACCCCCCCAAATGGGAGAGATCATTACCTGCTGTGGAGGCTCTGCGCTTTCTAGCATGCCCAGGGCCTATAAGGTACCTTTTGAAACTAGGAAGGGAGCTGCCTGCAATTGGAAAACCCTGATGGGGGGTTGGTAAGGGGAGGCTGAGAAGAGAGCTGGAAAAGGGGGAAGGGGTCAGAGGGTTGAGGCTGGGAAGGTGTGGGAGGGAGGGAAGAAGTTTTCTACTGAACCTACTATGTACTTCCTGTTTTCTGAGTCAGGGTCTTTTCCCTCTTTAGCCCCAGAGACTGGTGATTTCATGTCCCCAGGACCTCTCCAGATGCTCTGCTGCTGCTAGAGCTAAGCTGCCCCTCCTTTCCCCAGAGTTCCTGCTCACTGGGGTGCTGAGGCAGGAAGTCCAGCTGGAAGCCTTCCTCCTTTCCACCCCAGACACTGTACCTTCTTAATGCCCTTCCTCCTCTTCCCCCACCCCTCACTGTTTGATACACTGACCATAAAATAAACTATTTAGAAAAGAAATGTGTTTCACTTAAGCCTGGAAATGATGCATTTGAGGGAGGCAGGGGTTGGAGGGTGGCCCGGGGCCTAGAGGAATCTTGGGGAGAACTTCTCAGAAGACCTGAAGATCTTGGCCACGCCAGAGAAGATGGAGGGCATTTGGGGTACCTAACTGAAGCACCGTTGGGTGGGAGTTAAAAAAATGCTACTGCGGGGGAAGCTCCCTCACCTCCTTAACCCTTCTTATCCTGGGTCTTCTGCCTACTGGCTTTTTTCCCAGAGCACTTGGAAACAACTTGAATGAACATTGTCTGCAGGCGGGGGTGTGGCTGGAGGCGGGGACAGTGTAGCGGGAATCCCAGGGCTCCTCCCCTGTCCCCAGTCCGGTACCCCTTGCCATGGCCCCTGCGCTGCTCCTGGTCCCTGCCGCCTTAGCCTCCTTCATTCTGGCATTCGGCACTGGAGTCGAATTTGTTTGCTTCACATCTTTGCAACCACTGCTCGGGGGTGCCCAGAAGTTGGGTCCAGGTAAGTGGCTGTGGAAAGAGAACCTCAGAGGAGGGTGTGGTGGAAGAAGAGGGGGTGGAGCTGACAGATGAGGCCCAAGTAACTGAAGGGAAAAGAAGGAAGTGTACGAGGAGGGAGGGAAGGTGAGTAGAAAATTCATAAGAGGAATCGGAAAGGTCAGTTTTGGCCCGTTTTCCTGGAAGGGGGAGACAAATGGGTGGAAACTGCCATGAGGAAGAATACTTGGGAGTGAGGAGAAGTAGAGAAAAGTCATTAAGGGAATGCTGTGTGTGTGTGTGTGTGTGTGTGTGTGTGTATTAATTGACATTTGTCTAGAACTTTCTAACTTGTTAGAAACTAATTTGATCTGTGAGATAGAAGGCTCAATGGCTTGCCCCCTGCATGGTCACAAAGCTAGTGAAGCAGGTAGGATTTGAACTCTTCTCCTAAGTCAGACTTTTCCCCATAGGTAGAGCATAAGTGAATAGATTTGAGTTGGGGACTTTCTAATCTCAGAGCCCTAACAAACTCTTCTTAATCTAAAAGACTTGTCAGAAACCCCAAATCCTCTTCTCCCAAAACTTCTTTCCAGAAGGTCCACCCAGCATCACTTGAAGTTCCTTTTCTATCCCTGGTTCCACAGGAATGGAGATGAGAAATAAAGCCCTGGATGGTGAATAGAGAATGAGAGGGGCAAGGCCAAGGCAGATTTCCTGAGAGGCATCAGGAATTGGGGGAATCTGGTCAGCTTCCAAAGGGATGTGACCTGTGATTCATAGGAGATGTTTAGGGTAACTGATCTTTCCCTGTCCTTCACCTTCTGTCTTCCCCATCCTAAGATACTCGACAGGAATGGTTGACTGCCCTGCAGGACCCTGGCATCTTGGCAGCTCTAGCTCGGGACCTGGGGCTGCTGCTGCTATTCGTGGGGCAGCACAGTCTTATGGCAGCTGAGCCTGTGAAGACATGGATGACCCAGCACTTTGGGGTCCTGCAGAGGTCACTCTACGTGGCCTGCACTGCCCTGGCCCTGCAGGTATGGGGGCTAGACATCTAGGTCCCCAGGAGAAGTAGGGGCCAGGGAAAGGAAAGCCTGGGGATGAGGATATAGTGCCTGGGTTCCTTAGTAAACTGAGAATTGGGGGAGAATGTGCTGGGAGCATTCGAAACTGTACATTCTACTCAAGGAACTCTTTAGCCTTATCTCCCACTATTTCTCTGTTGCATGAATCCTCTCCTGTAGACAGACTAGACTCATTGTTTCCCACACATTCTCTCTTCTCTTCACTCCCCATCCACCCCTCCTTGGAATTCCTACCTCCCTCTTTTCCAACACCAGCACATACTCTTAAGACTCACTCTTCATCCTGCAAGTCCACCAAGAAGCCTTTACTCATGGCCATAGTTTTAGTTTTTATCCATTCCCTCTTTTGAACTTTTGTGTCATATTGTATGCCTGACAATTATATGTTACTTTATTAGCAATCTCTGTAGAAACATATTTGTTCTTCTATTAAGACTAAGTTCCTTTGGGGTCTTGATCACACTTCTCATAAATTCATCATATATTTATTGAGTATCTGCTATGTGCTTCTAGACTGTGCTATTCCTGAAGCACGGGACTGGCCATGTCACTGTCCCACTCAATAAATAACAGTGTTTCCCTACTACCTCTAGAATCCAATATAAACTTCCCTGTTTGGCATTTAGAGCTCCTTTCATTCTGGCTCCAACTTACCTTTCCAACATTTATTTTACATTGCTTTCTTTTATTCACTCAAACCTGACCTTTATATATACTCTCTCTCTTTCTCTTTTCCAACTCTGGACTTTTGCACAAATTCCTCCTCCCCCACCCCCCCACCCCCACCCCCCATATTACTTCCAATACAATAAAATGTAGTCTCCTACTTCTTTGTAGTATTACCTACTAGTGCAATACTACCAGTGGACATTCAAAATACATTTTGATTGTTGATAGGGGTTTCTAAACCCCAGAGTCTGAGAGTACCTGCATGAATTACTAGGAGTGAATAAAGGTTTTCAGGGCTGGAGGTGTTTGTATTTGTGTGGGTGTGCATGGGGTTGAGAGTTAGTTGGATATTGGATGAATGGATCTTTAAGGGAGAGTCTAACCATCTCCCCATCTGTCCCTCCCAGGTAGTGATGCGTTATTGGGAGCCAGTGCCAGAGGGTCCAGTCCTATGGGAAGCACAGTCAGAACCTTGGGTGACATGGATACCCCTTCTCTGTTTTGTGGTGCACATCATTGCTTGGCTTCTCATCTTTAGTATTCTCTTGGTTTTTGACTATCCTGAGCTCATGGGCCTCAAACAGGTAATATTTCCAATCCTTGGGCCTCTAGCCTTTGGATTCTATTTCTTACCTCTTCCAAGACTTGAGTCAACATCTATCTCTCCATGTCCCAACTAGTCCCCAGGAGGCTTTTGTTTCACCATAACCCCAGTCTACTAGCTACCCATCTTTTCCTTCTCCCAATGAGACAATGTTCCAACAGCCCTCTTCTGAAGTCCATTAATGGTGGTGGCTTTCAGGACCTGTGGGAGAGGCAAGAGCCAAGAGTGAGGCTCAGAGGGGAGACTTTAGTCCCAGGGATTGGGGGAGGATTAAATTTATATCCTTGGAGATGTGGAAGAGGTAACCCTGAAAGACAAGAGCTTTTCTTTTGTGGAGAATTGGGGGAGGGAATAGAATTAAAGGTAAAAGGATATGATGACTCAATTTCAGATCTAAGGTTCTTCCATCCCTCTTCCACAGGTATATTACCATGTGCTGGGGCTAGGGGAGCCATTGGCTCTGAAGTCCCCTCGGGCACTGAGACTCTTTGAGCACTTGAGACATCCAGTGTGTGTGGAACTCCTGACAGTGCTATGGGCTGTGCCTAGCCTGGGCCTCGACAGAATTCTTCTGGCTGTCCTGCTCACGCTCTACCTGGGCCTGGCACATGGGCTAGACCAGCAAGACTTGCGCTATCTCCGTGCCCAGCTTCAAAGAAAGCTTCAGTTACTTGCTGGGCCCAATGATGGAGATGCTGAGTGAAATCTAACCCCCTAGGGTAAAACTATCGTCCCTAGGCTCCAAAGCCCAGTATGCACTCCTTCTGTCCCTAGATTCCAAGTTTTGTTCCCTGAAATCCAGGAGCTATCCTAGAGAACCTATCTTCTGGATTCCAAGTTCCATTCCTGAACTTGAGATTTCCATACCTATTCCAACTAGAGACACCATCCCATGAAGCTTGAGGTGACATCCTTCTGGATCCTAGATGCTTCTTCCCAACTCCCCAACTCTGTCTCTTCTGAATTCCAAGCTTCCTTCCCTTTGGACTTTAGGAATGGTTCTCAGGTTATTGGAATGTAAATTCCTGGCTTGGAACCCACACTCAGTTTTAAGATTTGGTATCTCTTAATCTAGGATCCCACTCCTCTAACTTAAGGACTGCTCAGTTCAATCCAGAGAGAGGAATGAGACCCTTGGGGAACACATTGGTTGTGTCTCAAACAAGAGGTCTCTATTTTCCCCTCCAAATTCTAGGGTAAGAAGTTGTCCCTGGCTAGCCCTCTACCACTGATTCCCAACCCTATACTCAGGGACCTCTCCTTTTCCTTGATATCTTTAACTACCCGTGTTAGAATAGACCTGAAGTGTTTTCTAGCCTCTAGTTTGAAGTTCCTTTCCTTAGCTCCCTGTTTCTCATCTTCCAGCCTTTTCCTCAGGATCTTTGAGGTTCTTTCAAGAGTCCCTCATCAGTTAGACTCTCCATGCCTTCACATCAAATGTTGGGAGGATGGGGCAGGGACTTCTCTGCTCCCCACCCCCAGTGATTTCATGTTTCCCAGATAAAATGTAAGAAGCTGGTAAATAAATCCAACCACAATGTCTTTTATTCACATGCCCCTTTATGGCCACACGTGTTTCTCCCATACTGAGAGTTAGTTATAGCCTGGATTCTTAGAGAATGGAAGGGAGAACAGAAATAGGGAGTGGGAAGAAGGGAGTGGTAGACAGAAGGCCAACTGTCTCAGGAGCCACAAAGTAAGGGGTGGGGATGAAGGGTGGAAAGAAAGCTAATGCAGTAACTTCAGCTACTGTTCCCTCCAGTGGCCGCTGGGCTGCGGTCATTCTCCAAGGTCC
Organism: Gracilinanus agilis; assembly: GCF_016433145.1. Lineage (NCBI taxonomy): Eukaryota > Metazoa > Chordata > Mammalia > Didelphimorphia > Didelphidae > Gracilinanus > Gracilinanus agilis. The sequence continues at coordinate 256,105,179 of NC_058133.1, read as the reverse complement.
TGTCCTCTACTTTTTGAGGATGCCCCAGACTCCCTCTTTTTTTTAGGAAGGAGACATAGTTATTTCCTCCACGAGCAGCCCGGCCTGCAGACACCTAAATGACCTCAGGGTCAGGTGGGCTGCTGAGTTGAAAGGTCCCTAACCAAATCAAAGCCAAGCATCCAGGAGCTAGTCTCCGCCTCCACGGCCGACTGGCGAACCTCGGACGCCCACAACCACATTCAATTCTTATCCTCCCTGCCTCGCCTTAAAGACCAGCGACCCTACAATAATAAAGCCCTGGGAGTTGTGAAGGGAGGAGGGGCAGGAGATGGGAAGGGCGGGACGGCTCTCAGCAGCTGCAGCTTCCTCCCTGGGTCCCCCCCAGGGGCCTGAGTCACGGGCCACCGCCCAGGACCCGGGCTTTGGGAGGGGGGAAGAGGAGGGCGGAAAGATTGGGTGGGGGGGGGGGATAACAGTCACTGGAGAAGTTGGGTGGAGAGGACACCTGGGTTCCGAAAGGCAGAACGGCCGAAGCACGGTGAGGAAGCTGGAGGTTGAAGACCAGGATTTTTGGATTTCAGGAATGGGAGCGGGGAGCTAGGAACTAGGGGTCTGAGAGTGCTTCGCAGAAGAACCAACTAGGGGTCCGAGGGCGGGAGGCCCCGCCCCCCGCAGGGGGCTCCGCCTCTCGCCCCCTTCTCTCTCCCCATTGTCCTCAGACAAAGCGGTCGCCGCCCCCAAGCCGGCCCCCCTCGGTTTGGGTCTATCTCTCCTCCTCTCTCCTCCTTCCCTCCCATCTCCTACTCTCCCTCAATTCCTCTCTTCCTCTTCCTTCTTTCCCTCTCCAGACGCCTTCTCGATCTCGCACCCCCTCCCTCCCCCCGGGGACCCTGCCGTACGTGAGTTGGGGGCGGGGGGCGTTCAGACTTGGAAAGAGCCGAGGTGTCCGCTATCGCACCACCTCCTACCGCCACTCTTTCTCCACTCTTTCTCCGAACCGGGCGATTTTCTTTGTCTAGGGATTGGCCGTAGGGATAGGGTGCGAGAATGGTTAGGGACTGCAACGCCTCTGGTCTTGGGTCAGAGTGATGATCGGTCTGAGGGTGAGGAGTAAAGGGGATACCTAGGTTCCTAATCAAGGTGAAGAGGCCTGGTGAGCAGAGCTGGACATCTGGGTCCCAGGGCTGGGATGAGGGTGACAGGAGAACGGGGAGGAGTTGGACGTTTGGGTTCTGAGAAAAGCTTAGGTGCCGCTGGTTTCCGAAAGTCCCCGGGTGCTGTCTTTCCCCAGACCCGCCCCGAGAGGCGGAGTGCGTGGGCCCGGTGGTGGGGGTGGCCCGGGACAGGAGGGGCGTGGCTGGTGAGAGGTTGGAGGGGAAACGAGAGTCCGCTAGGGGCCACGCTGTGACTGGCAGGTCTGCTGCACAGTTCCCTCCTCCCCTCTCTCCTTATCCCCTTCTCACCCTTTCCCCTACCCCCTTGATACACCCTTACTTCTCCCCTCTTCCCGGTTCACCCCTTCCCCCCAACACTATGGTCCTGCTTTTTCATCCCACACTCCAGGAACTCCCCTAATCTCTATATCTCCCCCTTTAGCCACGACACTTGGTTTCTTCCCCTGGTTCTTCTCCAAACTGTTTTTTCTCATCTTTTTTCTCTTCTCTCATCTAAAGTATTCTGTCATCCCCCCACCCTACCCCAATACTCTATCTTGACATTTTCTTTCTTTCTCCCAGCATTCTTCCCTTCCCCTAGATATCTGTCTCTTCTCTCCCCCATATTTCTTATGTTCAGTTCCTTAATCGTTCCTCCAGTTTCTCCCTTTCTCTTCGTTCTTTTCTATCAGTTCTGTCCCCTTTCCTAGTCTCCCCATCTTTCCCTCCTCCTAGGGGATTCCCCTTTATTCTTCCTTGTATTCTCACACCAGTTTCTATACAATACTTCCTCTCCCCCTCTCTTCCCCACCAAGACTCTCATTCTCCAACTCTTTCCCACTTTCTTCTTTCATCTCTTTGACAACACTCCCTTACTGCTCCATCTCCTCCCCTCTAGTTCTCTTGCCCTACTGGGACCATGGCTACTGTCCCAGACTGGAAGCTACAACTACTAGCCAGGCGAAGACAGGAGGAGGCTGCTGTTCGAGGCCGGGAGCAGGCTGAGAGGGACCGACTGGCCCAGATGCCAGCCTGGAAACGGGGGCTGTTGGAGAGACGCCGTGCCAAGCTAGGTGTACCAGTGGGGGAACCAGGTCCTGGGAATGAGGCTACAGATGCAGCACCTCCTGAACCTGATGAGCCTGTTGTCCTTCTGGAGGCCATCGGACCTGTCCACCAAAATCGCTTCATCCGACAAGAGCGGAAACAGCAACAGCAGCAGCAACAGCAGCAGCAGGGTACCGAGGAGCAGCTCCCTGATCGGAGGCCACCTGAGGGTCGAGGATCTATTTCAGGGATAGTGGAAACCCCAGGGCAGAGACCCAGCCCAGCAGAAGCTCAGGAACAGAATCCAGTGGGAAGAGCATCAAGAGAGCAGAAGCTGAGCCTGGGAGAGGCTAGAGACAGGAGACTGGGTGTAGCAGACAATCTAGAACAGAGCTATAGGCCTGCAGAGGCTTTGGAATGGAGGTTAAGCCCAAGGGAAACTGAGGAGAGGAGCTCAGGACTCTCAGAATCATGGAAATGGAAGAAAAGCTCTGGGGAAACTCCAGAACGAAATTTGAGTCCTGCAGAACCTCAAGAACAAACTTCTCAGGGATCTGAAATGGGAGAATGTAGTCTGAGCCCAGGAGATAACGGAGAACAGAGGCTAGGGATGACAGAAACACATAAATGGAGGATGAATTCCAGAGAAACCCATGAACAGAATCGAGAGCTATTAGAAGCTCGAGAATGGAGGTTGACTGCAGGAGAAGAAAGTAAAAGGAGCTCAGGGGAATCAGGGACAGAACAGAGACTAATGCAGAGGAAATCCAGGGACTCAGGACTTTTGGAGACACAAAGATGTAGGCTAAGTCCTGGGGAATTTCGAGAACAGAGCCCAGGGGTAATGGAGGCAGTAGAAATGAGATTGAACCTAGGAGAAGATGTAGGGAAGAGTTCTAGACAGATGGAAGTACGGAAATGGAGACTGAATTCTGGGAAAGCTCGAGAATGGAGCCCTGCAAGATCAGAGGCTAGAGAACACAAGTCAGTGCATTCAGACTTTGGAGATCAGAAGTTGGGATTGCCTGGGGTAGAGGCTGGAGAAGGGAGAACAGGGGCTGCTGAAGAGGAAGCTGGGGATGAAGGCAGGATGGTGAGCTCCCTTAGAAGCCACTACTTGGGGACCTCCCCCCTCCCACCCGAGGAAGTTGGGACCAAAGGCTCAGGGCCTCAGGAAGAGGAAGCAACAGAACCTCAGCCCTTACTAAAAGCCTCGGTATCTCCCCAACCCCCTGCCCCACCAACTCCTCAACCCCCAGGGGACCCGCTGATGAGTCGCCTGTTCTATGGGGTGAAACCTGGGCCTGGGGTAGGGGGGCCCCGACGCAGTGGACACACCTTCACAGTTAACCCCAGGCGGTCTGGGGCCTCTGCAGCCTCTGCTCCACCTGAACCCCAGGTCCCTGGACCTGGGAAGAAGCGGTACCCCACTGCTGAGGAGATACTGGTGCTTGGGGGCTACCTCCGTCTTAGCCGAAGCTGCCTTGCCAAGGGGTCCCCTGAGAGACACCACAAACAGGTAGGGAAGTCTAGCCTGGCCCCTTTGAGCTCTCATTCACCAATTCTCTTTGGGTCTCTAACTTTGTGTCTTTCCCTCTATATCCTCTCTCCTCACATTTCACTGTCTCACCCCACTTCCTTTTTAATTCTCCTCTTTCTAGTCATCTTTCCTAGGGAGACAGCTCACCTTTCCTGGTGTCTCTATTTGTCAGTCTCTGTCTCTGGGTGTGTCTCATTCTCTCTCCCTTCCCTTAGGCACTGAATTCTTCCTGGCTTCTTTTCCCTTGTTTCGGTAGAGTGTATATGGGCATTATTTCTCCCCACCCTAGGGGAAGAGAGGAACTGCTGACCCAACTAGACAGGAAAAGGTGGGCTGAATTCAACCTTTAATCCAGAAGGGAAATAGTGAGAGAAGCTTGCATGTTAGGGAAAGAATGTGATAAAGAAAAGTTTGGGGCTAGTTTTCCCAGGAATGGGAAATCTGTACTCTAAGAGGAGAAGGGAGAGTAATGAGAGTTTGGAATGAGATTTTCTTATTGCTGGAGAGAAGAGGAAAATGGATTGTTTAGGGTGGGAGTGAAAGCCAGTGCTGCAGAGGAGAATGAGAACAGTGAAAGCAGAAAAAACAGAATGTTTCAGAGAAGGCCCTTGAACCCTAAATCTGCCCCGAGGTGAGATGGAGACACAGTGGCTGCTTGAAGCTGATGACCCTGGGGCTGTACATGCCAGCTGTGTCCAACCACAGACAGTAGTTCTCTTTTCTCTTGAGCACAAGAAGAGCCTTCTCCAAAATACTCCTCTTACTCTCCCCTCCCTCCTTCCCTGGGGTTTCCCTTTCTCCCCAGATCTGGCTCAGTAATGGTTTTCCCCTCTGTGGCTTTCCACTCTGGCCTCTCTCTCCCTCTAGGGTGGAAAATGTCAGAAGTAAGCCAAAGAGTGCAGCTGAGAAGGCTGAGGCTGGGGCCAGGAAGTGGAGGCTGGTCAGAGGATGCTATAGTCCTCACCAGAAAGTTTTGAGAGCCCTGCCCTCCCTTTCCCACCCTCTTTCACTGAGGGGCATGCCCTAGTGTGGAAGGTAAAAATAGCCTGACTCCAGCAGAAGGGAGGTTAAAACTTCAGTAAGAAGTTTCAGAGGGTGAAAAAACTGGGTCGAGGTGGGTGTGGGGGAAGTGTAGGCAGCTAAGGCATCTTTTCCCTTCTTGGTAAGGGTCATCCTGCCATTTTAACCTTTCTCTGATCTCCACCCCCATCCCATGGAAGGTGCCTCCCTCAGCCAAGACCAACCAACATCTGTCCTGAAAGACAATCAGAATCATAGGATGTTAGAGGCTGAAAGGCATTTTAGAAAACTACTCTCATAGATGATACAACTGAATATCTCCAGGATAAGAATTGTTCTAGTATCAGCAATTTCCACCAGTGTTCTGATTCCTGAAACAGTTTATAGAAGTTCTTCCTTAGAATCTTAATCTCTCTTGCTCTAAGCTTGCCTTTTCTTATTATAATAATCTCACATTTTTATGTTGCTTTAAGATTTATAAATTCCTTTCTATATAACATTGAGGCAGTAAAGAATTGGTCCCATTTAACAGATTTAAAGATTTAAATTTGAAATTTAAAGAGGTTAAGTGACTTTTTTAAGGTTACATAATTACTTAAATAGGAAAACAATCTCAGTGGCAATGGGAAATGTCCCTTTGGAAACAGGAAGATCATTTCATTGGGTTCCATTTCAGGACCACTTCACCCCCATGGATCATCTTTTTCTGTAGCTGAACCCACCTCTGAAAGCATTGACCCTTTAGGAAGTCCAATTTCAGCTCCTGATTATGGGGGTCCTGTTTCTGGAGGTTGAGGGAGATAAACTCTTTGGATCCGGGGAGGGGAGGAAATGCTTTGCTTAGTGGAAGAAATAACTCCATATAAAGTTTTCAGGGAAAAGTTGAGGGTGGAGGAAAAAGTAGGGAATTGGAGTCTAGACGAGGAATGGTAACAGTGGAGAAGAAGAAGGGACAGTTCTAGGAACTGTCCTAAGTGACTAAGGACTAAGGAGAATGGACTGAGAGGTTCCACTATAACGAGTGTCTCGCTTTCTGATTGGGATGGTTCTTTACTGAAGTCCTTTATCCTATTGCAGTTAACAGTGTTCCAGCTTAGAGGAAGGGTGTTTGGGAAAACTAACATTTTATATAGAGCTTTACAATCCACAGAGCTTTTCCCCTCCCAGCAATCACAGGAGGTAGATGGACCAGTTGTAAATTAATTACATGAATTAACTTAATTAATTGCAAAATAAGTAAACTGAGGTTCATTTGCCCAAGGTCAGAGAATTAACGGCAGACCCAGGACTAGAACTCAGGTTTTATATGTCCAAATCTAATTTTCTTTCTAGATTTCCACAACTGGTTGGAACAGTAGAGCCTGGGTCCCTGAGGGGAACTAGCAAATGGATGGGGGTGGGGAGGACCCGCTGATGGAAATAGCAGGGGACATATGTCTAGGTCCTGGTGCAGAGAAGCAGTGAACATATCAGCCAAACAGGAAGGCCAGGGCGGGAACCGGAAGTCTAGTGGGGCCCAATGTGGTGGGGGTGTATGGAGGTGGGGGGCTGGGCTACATGCCCAGGCCCAGCTCTGCTCTACTCAGGATGTGGTGAGAGAAGAAGGAAGCAGGGTATAGGAGAAGTGGGGGGAAGGGAGGAAGCAGCTTTCTTGGACATCTGGCTCCTTAGCCCTCTTGCGCCCCGTGTCCCTTCCTTTCTTCATCTCCCACTCCCACCCAGCATAGTGACTCAAAGAGAGACTCCAGCCCCATGTCTTTCCTACCCTATTGCTTTCCCTAACACTGACCTCCAATTAATTCTAACGAATTCATCTTCCCCATTACCCAGATATAAATCTCAGCCCAGTTAATCCAGGCCACTCCAAGGGATTGGAAACCCCATCCCCTCTTCCCAGAGCACCCTTGCTTGGTCTAGTGAAGAGGCCCCGCCTCTACCCCTACCAGGCCCCCTTATGACTTTATATAGCTGGTGGGAGAGGAGAGAGTGAGTCACCCCCAGAGTCACTGTGCATTCCTGAGCAGCCCAGTCAGAGAGGATGGGGGCTGGGGGAAGAACTCATTCAAGGAGGGAAAAGACATACATTTAGAATAAATAAAAGGATGATTTATTTCACAAAGAAGATAACGCATTTACAGAATGCCTATCCCCAAGGTAATGTAGGCAGAAAATATAAATGGATTTAAATAGAATTTGGACAACTTTATGATTGACAGGTCCATAGATATCTTCCAAAGGAAGCTAGAATATACTTATGGTTGGCACTAGGGGGTGAGGTGGGGGAATGATTGTGCCTTCTCACAGTATGGCCCTCAAGGCCTCAGCTAACAACTCACCATGCATGGATTTAGACAGGATCTGATCCCCCCGTTTGCCTCTCAGACCATGTTCATAGATTTAGAGTTAAAAGGGAACCTTAGCAATCATCTAGTCTGATTCCCCTCTTTTACAGATGAGGAAACTGAAGCCCAGGGAAAGGAAGTGACTTACCCAAGGTCACAAAAGTAGTAAGTAGCAGAGTCAGGATTTGAATCCAGGTCCTCTAACTCCTAACTCTAACTTCCCCTTTCCCCCATCCTCAGCTGTAGTTCTCAGCAATATTTCTTTTTCTAGGTCCCATTCTTCTCTAGAATACCCAAGGCATCCAAATTTCCATGCCTCACTATTTTCCTAAATTGATTTCCTGGGGAAACTAAGGATAGTTCTTGGAGTTTCTCCCTGTTTTGCCCCCTTAATCTCTATGGCCTTCAGTATTAATCTCACCCTCTCCCTTGCTCTGAGCTTCTTAGGAGGTGGGGCAATAGGAGCTCAGCTTTTAATAACTGGGATTTAGTTTGCACATGTGCTGGTTTGTTTAGTGAGGTTGTCTATCTTTGAGTCTGCTCTTCTGCCCATTCTGCTTGCCCCAACCTCCTCCCCCACCACATGCTTCTCGAAGGCTCTTCTGTCTGGTGTTCTCTGACCCCTGTGTCAGTCACGGGTGCTCTTCCAGTGACCCGAGGTCACTGACTTGTTTTTTACTCTTTGCCCTTTATGTTTAGGGAACATGTTTATGTTTCTCTCCCTCCTATCCTCTTCTCAAGACCAAAGATCTCTTACCTACCCTCTCCCTATCTTTGATCTTCCCCTCTTCACCTAGGAAAGTAGAGCTAAGTGCTTGGCCCCCTTAGGTCCTTTAGCTTGTGGGGAGACAAATTACATGCTAGTTCAATGAGTGACTTGGTCATAGGTTTATACATTTAGTACTAGAAGGGACCTCAAGAATCATCTAGTCCAGGGGTCAGCAATGTATGGCTCTCGAGCCATATCTGGCTCTTTTGAGGGCCAGATGTGGCTCTTTCTGCAGAAGCCATAAAGTCAATTTTTTTTCAGGCGCTGTTACTGGAGTGCGCACTGTGAGCACTGTACGGCTCTCACGAAATTACATTTTAAAAAATGTGGCGTTTATGGCTCTCACGGCCAAAAAGGTTGCTGACCCCTAGTCTAGTCCAACCCCTTCATTTTGTTGCTAAAGAAACAAAGTCCTGGAGGACTCAAGCAACTTGCCCAAGTTTATGCAGGTTGTAAATAGAAGAACCAGTATCTCCAGACTCTAAACCTAAAACCTTTAACACCATACCACACTGGCTCCCAATTTATCTAGAAGGGGCCTAGGCATGGAAAGAAAGGAAAATCTGGGATTGAAAGGCCAAAGACCAAGTTCCACCTGGGAAGGGGAAGGGGACATATTGTATTAGGAGTTGGTAGTAGGTAGAGAGAAATGCCTTTTTGGGGGAGAGGGGACGGGAATGGAGAAGTTCAGGTTCACACCATTAAATCCATCACCAGTCCAATGTCTTCCTCTCCCATCTCCCCATTTATGTCAAGTCTCCTGGCTTTACTTTCTTCTCTCCCTTTCCTTCTGCCTTCTTAGCTCAAAATTTCTTTTAATGAGTCAGCCTTGGAGACCACCTATCAGTATCCTTCAGAGAGTTCTGTGCTGGAAGAGTTGGGCCCAGACCCTGAGGCCCTCAGTACTCCAGGCCCCCCTCCATCACTGCCAGATGAAGAGGACGATGAGGAGGAGTTGCTGCTGCTGCAAAGGGAACTTCGGGGAGGACTACAAACCAAGGCCCTGCTAGTGGGTAAGTTGCCTCCACCTGGTGACAACTCTCAAGCTCATCTAGGCTGCCATCTTGTGTCTGTTGTGAGAAAGAGTGTTCAGGATCTAAGAGGATTTTGCTAGGGGAGGTTGGAAGAGTATCACAGGCATCCCTGGGGGAAATCATGGCATTTTAGAGCTAGGTGGGGCCCTAGGGATAGTAATAGAGTGGTGAGAGCCCCCTAAGGCCAGGGCCTGTTTTTAGCAATATTTCAGAGAGTACTTGAACCTGGATGGGAGAAAAAAATGCACCTTTATTTTTTTCACCAACCTCTTAATGGTATTTAGCACTTCCTTTAATTATAGATGTTTTGAAGGGAGCCAATTGGCAAAGAGGTCCATTAATCCCTAATAGATCAATCAAGATACATTAACTGCCTATGATATGTCAGGCTTTGTATCCAGTTCAGGGTACAGAAACATGTTAAGAACTCGTCTAGCACAGTGACTGACACATAGTAGATACCTTGATAAATGCTTGTTCACTGACAGAGACATAGAATGTCAGAGCTGAAAGAGAACCCAGAGGCCATTTAATGTAAGTCCTTTGTTTTGTGACTGACCCATGGTAGTACATAGCTAGTAAGTGTTCAAGGCAAGATTCCATCTTAGCTATTACTTTCTACTTCAGGGCCCTTTTTCCCTGAGAAAGTGGCTAATAGAGGCTGGTGGGAGAGGAGGTGGTGCAGGACATAAAAATCATTCTGTCTCACTTCTTCTCGAATCACACAGATGAATCCTGCCGCCGGTGACCTTTCCAACTGGGAGGGTAGAACTCCTTCCCACTCCTGAGTGCTGAAGATTGATCCTCCATCCTTCCTAGAAATTGCTGTACTGACAGACCCTGTGAGCTATCGGGAAGGAGAAATCCCATGCACTTCCTTTTCCACCTCACCTTCCTGTGCTGTGTCAGGTGGAAGAGCCCATCCCTGCTCTCCAACTCATGATCTTAGGTCCAGATGGTTGTTCAATGCATCCTTGACATTTTCTGTGAAAGGAGAGGGCCTCTGGCTTGCTGTCTCCTGGGAGCCAAAGAACCCAAGCCTCCTAAGGGAAGGGGGCAGAGCCTACTGAGTCATGAGAGAGTAAAGCTTTCCTTCCATCTGTCCACTGCTAACCCCACCGTGCCAGTACCCCACCCCACCCCAAGGCTGGTAAGTGCAGGCCACCCTGCCTTGACAAGTCCTGCCCTTATTCCTTCCCTCTGTTTGTTTACAAGTTGTATCTATCCTCTTTGGGGGTTAAAGATGCACTTTTTCCTCTGCCTGGGTCTCCACCCACTTGTGTTTACAGCTTCCACTTTCCCAAGCCTCACTCAGCCAAAGTCCCAGGTTTACAAACCACACCATGGTTATATTACCATAATGCAGCCAATGGGCGGTCCTCTCTCTTGCCTTCTACTGTGTGGAGCCTGGCTTTCTTTTTGAATGTCTAGCCTCCCTAACCCTGCCTTGTTCAGTATTATTTTGGTCTTCCAAAAGGAGGAGGGGTGACCTCAATCTTTTCCTCCCTTGTAGTTAACTAATTCTTGTGTTTCTTCCAGTGACCCAGAATTAAACTGTTGAGAATATGGGAGGGTCCTGATGAGGTCCTACCTTGCAACTCCTTATCTGTGGTGTTTGGTTTTGTTTTTTTTTTCCTTAAAAAAATTTTCCACAAAAATGGAGGCCTTTCTGGCTACCTGTTCCATTCTCCTTGTGAGAAGTCTATTAGGGTGGACAGCATGGGGCTGACCAGATTCTTAGGCTCTAGGGAAGGGAAGGGCATTCCCTGTTCTAGAGAATAAACTGAACTTTCTTCTCCATCTTTCTTGGTTGTAAGAAGAGGAAGAGATTTTGGTGCAGGAAAAACAGCTTTGGGGGAAAAAAATCAGATGAGAGGCAGTTAAGTAGTATAGTGGATAGAGGATATAGTGGATATATAGGCCTAGAATTGGGAAGAGCTGGGTTCAAATGTGGTCTTAAATACTTTCTAGCTATGTGACCCCAGACAAGTCACTTAACCCCATTTGCCTTGCCCCCCTCCCTTTTTTGTTTTTTTAACCTTTACTTTCTGTCTTAGAATCAATACTAAGTATTGGTCCCAAGGCAGAAGAGCAGTAAGAACTAGACAACTGGGGTTAAGTGAGTTAGAGTTGTTACTAGGATAGAAAGTAAGGGTTTAAGAAAAAAAAAAGATCACCTGAAAGGAATGAAAAGATGAGAAAGTGGACCAGGTATCCTACATAGACAGCTAAGAAAAACTTCCTCTCTAGGATGAGTAGCCAGCAGAAGAAAGAGGTAAGGAACTGTTGTAGTTGCCTCTCTGGTAGCTGTACAAACCTGGAAGGACTCTAGGGGTTCATCAATTCCAACATTCCTTAATTTATGAACAAGGAAACTCAGTCAACAAGCATTTATTAAGCATCTACTGTGTGCCAGGTACTGTACACTGGTGATACAAAGAAAGTCAAATATCAGTTCCTATTCTCAGAAGCTCACAATCTAAGAGGGTCCCAAGACAACATGCAAACAATTTTGTACAAATAAAACAAATGTAGGCTAAATTAGAGACAAGGCTGTTGAACTGGAGATTGGGAAAGACTTCTCATAGAAGATGCAGTTTTATCTGGAATTTGAAGCCAGTATAACCAAGAGACAGAGATGAGAGAGAAAATTCCAGGACTGGGGCAGCTAATGAAAAGTAAGACAGGGGACTTATTACAAAAGGAGAAACAACAGGATTTGGCAACAGATTAGATGAGGATGGGGTGAGAGATAAGAGGGAAGAGTTTAGGGTGCACACTTAAGTAATTAAGATGATGGAGGTGCCCTGGTCAATAATAGGAAAATTAGGAGGGAAGAAATCCTTATAAGGAAAGATCATGAATTCAGTTTTGAACATGTTGAATTTAAGATGTCTATGGAAGATCTATCTAGAGATGGGAAACTAGAGATTAGGAGAGAGGTGAGGGGCTAGGTGAGTAGATCTAATAGTTATCAGGATGGAGATGATAATTCATTTTATGGAAGTTGATGTTATCACCAAATGAAATAGTTTAGAGAGAGAAAGCTAGAATAGAGCCTTTTTGGGGATACCCAATGTTAGTAGGTATCACCCCAATGAATGAAAAAAACATTTATTAAGCACCTATTATATATGAAGTCCTCTATTAAGCACAGAAGATGCACATAGAAAGGTAAGATAGACCTTTATCTCAGTCAAGGAACTCATGTTATAATTGGGGACATAACTTATAGGGTCAGATGGAAAGGTCTCATGGACCTTAGGGTACAGAGGCAAAGTAGATTATAATATCATTTCCACTGATGAAATCAAATTGGTTTCTGATGTTGAAAAATGATTGAACAGTGTCAAGGACTCTGGTGGCAAGAATCCTGGGTCTTCCTGGATTGGACTGGGTCTAGTAGCTGTGGCCATAGCACCTGTAGGAGCACTTGTCAGGCTGCATCTCCATAGGACTTGCTTCCCAGGATCCATGACTGAAGGAAGGCACTATTCTGGAAGCATTGTTATTACCAAGGCTTTTGGGTTCAAGGTCTTGGCCTGTGCTTGTCAGTTCTGAGAGGAGACTGGTCAAGGTGGTGATGATGGTAGTCTGACTTGCCAGACACATGCTGCCTCCTGTCTCTACCTCAGGGTGCCCTACTAAAACTAGGCTGCCTTACCTGCTCTTTGTGGGCAGTTGGTTGGCAGATTCAAGGGATGACTGGCTCCTTCACCATAAGAAATGCTTCCTCGAATGATAGCTATCAGAACTGGGCTTCAAACAGGAGCAGTGATCTGAAAGTCATTGCCTTTCTCAGAGGTTATCTGACTGTAGCAGTTGTTCAGTAACTGTTGCCATGATGATGAGAAAGGTGGCCCCCTTCTCCACAATGATTCCTCCCTTCAATGGATCCAAAAAAGGAGACTGAGAAGGAACAGTCATGCAGTTGAAAAACTGGAAAGAAGATTGTCACAAAACATAGAGATTATTTAAGGGATGAATAAGGGATACTCAATGGATGGAGTGTCAGGCCTGGCTTTAGAATGACTTGGGTTCAAATCTGACTTCAAGATACTTCCTAGCTCTGTGACTCTGGGCAAGTCACTTAATTTCAGTTGCCTAGCCCTTAACTACTTTTCTGCCTTGAATATGATGCGTGTATTGATTCTAAGAAAGGAAGAGTTTAAAAAATAAAAATTATTATGTTTTAAAAATTGACCAACTGCATCAAAGGCTACAAGACTGATCAAGAAGTATGAGTACTAAGAAAAGGCCACTATATTTAGTAACTAGATCATTGGTAACTTTGGGAGAGTAGTTTTTGTTGAATGATGAAGACAGGAGCTAGACTGTAGAGAATGAGAAGAAAAGAGGTCGACAGCTCTAAAGAAGGGTAGGCACAAAATAAGAAGAGAGAAAAGGGAAAGCTATCTTGATAAATGGATCAAATGAGGATGGGGAAAAACATGGATAAGTCTTTAGAAAGAAGGGAAGCACAGGCCTAGAGACAGGAGGTCCTAGGTTCAAACCCGGCCTCAGCCACTTCCCAGCTGTGTGACCCTGGGCAAGTCACTTGACCCCCATTGCCCACCCTTACCACTCTTCCTATGAGACAATACACCGAAATTAAGGGTTTAAAAAAAAGTAGGGAAGCAGTAAGTAATCAATGAGTGATTTAAGATTAATGAGAGAGTATTGTGACAGAGAAAATCTGCTGGAGAATGTAATGGGGAGGAATTGTATGTGTACTGGAGTTTGCTGTGGCAACAAAAACTACCTCTTCAAAGTGAGATATATGTAAAAGAGATAGTGGTAGCAGGTGTGTGAATGATCTTGATTGAAGAAAACAGAAGGAAGAAGTCTCTATAAACAGCCTCAATTTTCCCAGTGAAACATGAGCGGATATTCTTAGGTTCATGGATGAGGGAGGAAGCCATGGGAAGTTTGAGGAGGGATGAAAAGGTTTGGAAAAGCTGTTGGAATAAGATCCAGAGAGGCTGTAACATGCCCAAGATTATGTGCAGAAAGTAAGCAACAGTACTAGTTTCTTGAACTGGAAGACAAAAACTTCTGATTAATTAACTAAATTCAGGCATACACTCCTACCTAAGCAACCAGTCCTTCAAGATAATGTTTACAACTCTAATCTCTTTAAAAATCTTACAGTCTTGTCCATAATTGAGAGATTTTCCCACTACCAATGGACAAGTCAGTCTCCATAATAATTAGCATGTTTAGTGAATTTTCCAAAGTTGAAAATTCCATTGTAACTATCCCCAAAGCCCTATTTATTGAGAAAATCCTCTCCTTCCAACTCCATCCAGGAGGCACATCCCCCATAAAGGACAGAAGAAGCACTCGTTTAACACACTTCCAACTCTCCCCAGATCCTGGTTCTCAATTGCCTCTCCTTGCTGGAAAGTCCTCTTGGACATCTAACTTGCATCCTCTCTACTTCTCCTCTATGATGTCCTGCGCAGTCTGTAATGCCATCACACATGCTATAACACCTCCAAGCCATTAGGGGGCAGCCGAAAAAAAGAAGCGAGGCGTGAATCAAAACCGGAAGTTTTGCTTGTCAACCCCAGGAAAGGTCCCTTTCCGTATTGCCATTTTCCTGTCCACTTCGGTAGAGGTACGGCCCGGAAATGGTGGATGCTAGGGGTTGCGGGCTTTGTGCCTTGGGGTCCTGAGGGAGCCCCACCCTCTGCCTTTCGGGAGGGAGGGGAAAACCCGAGTCTTGAAGCCTCCCTCCCGCGCGCACGCGCCGTGGCCGTGGCCGTTGTCGTGGCCTACCCGGGCTGAAGCGCCGGAAGTGGGGGCAAGCTGACGTTTCGAAGTCGCCATGGCGACCCCGGCCGGGTTGGAGCGCTGGGTGCAGGACGAGCTTCACTCGGTACTGGGCCTGAGCGAGCGGCACGTCGCACAGTTCCTCATCGGCACCGCGCAACGCTGCGGCACAGCCGATGAGTTTGTGGAGAGACTGCGAGACACTGGCACCTTGGATCTCAGCGGACCGGCTCGAGACTTCGCGCTGAGGCTCTGGGGCAAGGTGCTTTCGGGAGCCCAGAGGGAGAAAGCCAGGGCCAGGGACTGGCGGAGGTGGGGGTGAGGGAGGGGGAGAATCTGGGTCTGGATAGGATATCCTTGTTTGACAAACGAGGGAGTTAAATGGCACTTGCCTCTCTTTGCTGTGGGGAGGATAAGAGGAGGCTCTGTTCTCAAGGAAGTTGGCCTAGTTGTGGCATAAGACTCCAATAGATTTTGCTAATAATAAATGGCATTGTTATGAGAGAAGAGCAAAACAAAATGCTATGTGAAATTAAAGGGTAAAGACTATTAAGGATCCCAGAATCAAAAAAGAAGAGCCTCAACCTCTCATTCTCACTCTCACACACGCACAACTACCTCCACCCCCAAACCCAAGAAGCTGTCATCTTTATTGGCCATAGCATAAAGGTAGCTCTGATCATAGCTAAGAATAGATGTAGGAAGCAGAGTCCATGAACATTTTTATTAAGTGGCTACTGTGTGCCATACTAAAGGGTGAAGATTCATAGAAAGGCAAAAAATAGCCTTTACTCTCAAGAGCTCACAGTTTAATAGAGAGAAAGCTAACAAACCAATTGGTTTGTGGAGATTAGATAGGGAAATACAATGGATAAATTGAGGAGTTAGAGAAAAAGGGGTGTATGATAAAAGATGTGAGGCAAGACCTGTAGGATATTGAGACAGGCAAATGGAGCTGCAGGTGATAATGCTTTGTCATCCTTTTCATTCCTAGGTTCCAAGAAAGGCAGTTGTGGAAAGACCAGCCAGGGCAGCAGAACGTGAGGCTTTAGCTCTGCTAGAGAAGAACCGTTCATACCAGCTTTTGGAGGAAAGTGAAGAGAGTGATGGGGAAGCCCAGGGCCGAGGGCGGAGTGGGTTCCAAAAGAAGAACAAGAAACGGAAACATCTTAGGAAGAAGACCCAGGAAGAGGAGGAGGAAGAACGAGATTCAGAAGGGGACAAGAAGAAGGCAAGGTGAGTATCTTGGAAACAAAAAGTTCCCTGAGGGGAGTTTGAGTAGGAGAACCAAGAGTTATGATTCAGAGTATGATTAGACTCTCTCACTTGTTTCACCTACCATGGGGCTGATTTGAAGGATGAATGAGACTAACAAGGAACAGAAGCCAGAGTCAGAAGATGAATGGGAACGAAGTGAGAGGGAGCGGCTTCAGGACCTGGAGGAACGTGATGCCTTTGCTGAACGAGTTCGAAAGCGGGACAAGGAGCGGACCCGAAACATTTTGGAGCGGTCAGACAAGAAGGTACATAGCTATTGGTATATCTAATAGAAATTTATGTAGACATTCAAAAGAGAACTGAAATCCAAGGGTAGCTTCATACACTCAATAGATTATGATCTCATAGATGGTAGTCCTTAGGAAGGGAACTGGTTCTCCATAGCCCAATGTTTGCTTTTATTTTGGCAACTAAAATTATAGAGTACACAGTCTCTTGAGCCTCATTTTAGCATCTATATTCATAAGAGATCCCCTCCATCAGATGCTGATCTATCTCCTCGATTCCTGTTATTTTATAGAGGTAGGAACCTGTTGCCTTAATTGTCTCCTTATTTGTCCTCTCAGGCCTATGAGGAGGCCCAGAAGCGCCTGAAGATGGCTGAAGAAGACCAGAAAGCAATGGTGAGTCAGTCATATCCCCAAGGCACAGTGGACCAAGATTAGGCACTAGGAAAAACTCTTTTGTGTGGCATAATGGAAAGAAGATTGAATTTGAAATCAGAGGATCTGATTTTGGTTAAACTCCATTTTCTGTTGTTTCTATCATTGTGACCTTGGACACATAGAATGAAAGTTTGAAGCACTTCTTTTTTTGATCCCTGGATCCTTAATGATTTCTCCCCCTGAATTTCACATAGCATTTTGTTTTGCTCTGTTCTCATAACTTAACAATATAACTTACTATAGTCAAAACTTTGGGTGTGTTATTTCATAACTTAGCCACTTTGGCTTCATCTTGCTCATTCGTAAAATGAGTTGATTGAACTAAATGATCTTCTACTCTGTATCTCATATTCCTCTGAGTTGTCAAATCTTGAAACAGATTGCAGCTGAAGTTAGGATTAAATGTTGACACTGGATAGCAAGAGGTACAAAGAGTAGTCATGGAAAAGACTTTGCTTGCAAAAGGAAGAACTGTGTTCAATTTTACTGCAAACCCCTCATGATTGGTTTCTTTGAGGACAAAGTTATTACATAGTATTAACAAGGGAAATAAACTCCTGTTAGAGATTGTTTCCTTATGCCATTGATGAATCTGCTATTGGAAATTAGTTCAGCATTTGAAAAGGGCTGAATAGATATCAAGGTATACTGGATATGGGGTCTTCTGCCTAGTCATCCAGCTTGGGCAAGCTAATATTTGTTGTTCTTATGAGATATAGTAGAAAAAGCACTAGATTCTGGGTTGGAAAACCTGGACTAGAATAATGGCTTCACCAGCTGTGTAATACTGGGCAAATCTCAAACTCTACCCTTATATTCCGTATAAGGGTTATACTATTGCACTTCTCATATCATATGTTTTTTTCTAGATTCAAGTAAGATAATTGATGGGAAAGGGAATTATGACCATAAAATGCCACTAAAATGTCTGCTGCTATTATTGTTATTCTATTATATTCATTAAGCAATGTTTTGATTTTTTTTCAGGCCTAAATAGGCCCTTCTTTTAGAAAGAGACTTGTTCTATTATGTGAATCTGTGTATTATAATAAGCTTTGTCAAGCTTAGATCATCTCAGGTTAAACTAACTAGCATCTATAGACAAAAATGAGAGACCCACCATCTTTCTCCTTGAGAAAACCTTTGCTACAAAGATGCCAGTGCTTATATATAAGAGTAGGCATTTGATACATTTGTGTTGAAGTTAATTGAACCTGGAGTTTTGAGAGGAGGCTTCACTGGTCTTGAGATACTTAAAGGGGATCTGCCCTAAAAAGAAAGATCAAGACCACTTTTTCCTCTTACAGGTACCTGAGCTTCGAAAGAAATCAAGGAGGGAGTACCTTGCAAAGCGGGAGCGGGAGAAACTGGAGGATCTAGAAGCAGAGCTGGCAGATGAGGAATTTCTTTTTGGAGATGTGGAGCTGAGCCACACTGAGCGGCAGGAACTTAAGTATAAGAAGAGAGTACGGGATCTGGCCCGGGAGTACCGGGCAGCTGGGGAGCAGGAGAAGCTGGAGGCCACAACTCGATACCATATGCCAGAAGAGACTCGTGGACAGGTAAGGGAGAAGGGAAGGGGTTGATTGTGCTGGGCCCCAAGAAAAGAAGGAAAGCTTGCATGAGGACTATTTAAAGTTCAGGACCCAAATATCTGTATCACTTATTCTCTTTTTCTTGCTGACCCTTATTGAAGTACAGGGGTAGATGGGATGGATGAGGAGAGCAGGGCAGTAGCATTTGTGATTTTTGAGGTGAGGTTGTGGTAAACATGGATGCCTGGATCTTTTTTTTTTTTTTACATTTTATTCATACCTTTTGTTATTTTACAATCTCCACCCCCATAGAAACCTCCTTTTAACAAAGAAAAATGGTTAAGCAAAACTGATACAATGACCTGGTCTAATAATCCATGTGGCATGCATTTACATGCTAGTAAATGTTCTGCCTCTTCTGGAGAAAGTGGTATTTTCCTCATTTGTCCTTAGGACTATAGTTACTTGTTATGCTAAACCTAAACTGTATCTGAATGTGTTTTGTTTTGTTTTTTTAATGTTGCCTGTATTTTGCCTTGCATATATGCCCATTGTCTCTGTCTCTTTCATCTCTTAGCCAGCTCGTGGGGTAGAGCTGGTGGAAGAAGAGTCAGGAGCCCCTGGAGAGGAGCAAAGGCGCTGGGAGGAGGCCCGTTTAGGGGCAGCTGCCCTCCGGTTTGGAGCCAAGGATGCTGCCCCCTCTGAGCCCAAGTATCAACTGGTGTTGGAAGAGGAGGAGACTATTGAATTTGTCCGAGCCACACGGCTTCAGGGTGATGAGGTTAGAAGAGGTTATGATGCTGGAATCTAGAAGGAGAGGTGAAATGGGACCTAGAACTCTTATCTTGTCTCCCATTCTCCTTAGGAACCATCAGCTCCATCCCCTTCCTCTGGGGACCAACAGAAGGAATCAATTAGGGCTGTGCGACATAGCCTCCCTGTATTTCCATTCCGAAATGACCTCCTTGATGCCATTGCTAACCATCAGGTCCTCATCATTGAGGGTGAAACAGGGTCAGGGAAGACAACACAGATCCCCCAGTACCTCTTTGAGGAGGTAGGACATTACCTGTTCCCACCACTTGCTTGTTTATTATACTGAGCCCTCTATGAAAAACACTTCCCTGGTGTCCCACCCCAGGGCACCCTCTTGTCTCTAAATATAACTAACTGATTGAAGAATTAGGAGCCCAGTTTTTTATTCCCTATCTTTTTTATCTTCTTTTCCTTATTCCTTATGTTTTGTCCTCTTTTCTGTTCCCCTTTTTTCTCTTTCTTCTTTGCTTCTGTCAGTATTTCTCATAGTTGCTCTCTCCTTCCTCAGAACCCATTTGAGTGTTAGGGACTGGGGCTGACCATGGCCATGTGAGGACTTCTTCAGAGGACCCTAGGCCCAGCTTGCCTAGGTATCTATGTCCTGAACCTTTCAAGGCCTTCTTGAATTCCTTTGGGGGAGCACAGCAGTGGGAGGAAGTATGGATATTTTCTGCTTCCCCCAAACCTCTTTTTCCTCCAAATCTTTATCCCAGGGTTACACACAGAAGGGAATGAAGATTGCCTGTACCCAGCCTCGGAGAGTGGCAGCCATGAGTGTGGCAGCGAGAGTAGCCCGGGAGATGGGGGTCAAGCTGGGAAATGAGGTGAGTTTCATTGTAAAAGGAGAAGAATAAGGACTCAGTAGGGAATTAAGAGAAAGGTCTGCTTTTCCAGCCTTCTCTTCACTCAGGAGCCCATGTTTTATAGTTTCTCGTCCTCTGTTTTCCTGTTCTCAAATATCCAGAAACTTTATCAATTTCACATTCTCAACTCCTTTCCCCAGGTTGGCTATAGTATCCGTTTTGAGGACTGTACTTCAGAACGGACTGTTCTCAGATATATGACTGATGGGATGCTACTTCGAGAGTTCCTTTCTGAGCCTGACCTTGGAAGTTACAGGTACCCGATTTCTATCCCCTAGTTAACAAAAGCTTTTCAGAGCCACTCCCAGTGTTTTTCCCTCTTTGCCAACCCAATCTTTAGTATTTTGCTATCTTCTCAATCTATTTCAAGATGTCCTAGAACTGGCCTCCTTTCTCTCCACAGTGTCTCTAATTTCCATGTCTCAAGATACTATGGAGATAAAATGGGGGTGTAAGTAATACTACAGAGGTTTTCTATCTCCCTTCCTCAAAATTTCATCCTTTCTAAAGACAGGGAGGTTATTGAGTTAGACATTTTGAAAGTGTCCCACATCCTTTAGATTTTCTGAGAAAGCAAGACCTAGAGAGAACTTTTGGGCTCCTGCTAGTTGCTTTCAGCACCAGCTGGACAAATGTGCCAATTCACTGTGTGACCCTGGGCAAGTCACTTGACCCCCATTGCCCACCCTTACCACTCTTCCACCTAGGAGCCAATACACAGAAGTTAAGGGTTAAAAAAAAATGTGCCAATTCAGATCCAGGAGGGATTACAAATGGAGAGATGAGGCCGAGATGTGGGAAGGTGGTCTGGATTGTTTACTTTAGAAACCAAGGAAGTAGAATTGGAGATAAAAAGTTTATGCCAGTGGTCAAGAGTAGAGTCTTAATAAGTCTTCAAATTTGGTGTCAAAGGCATCCCATTGTAGAGTGCTCTTGGATTTCTGGGGTATCAGCAACCACGAAGATATTAGCAGTTTGTTAGTTTGATATTAGCCTTTGTTGTCATTTAACCTAGGATAGGGCCAGCCTGATTTTGCTAGTCCAACCTGATTAAGCTCTCTGTCTCCTGAGGGAATAGTGTGGCCAGAAAGGGAATTCAGAAGAACCTGGTACTCAGCTCATGGAAATCATAGCATTATACGTCCCACATTTGTTACCACTCCCACTCCAGCCTGTTGGTAGGTGTACATCTCCATTGCTAACATTGGAAACTAGCTGGCATGTGTTTACTTAATTGGCAGAGACCTATGATTGGGCCCTTCTAATCAGCATATAGAGGGGTTGTAAGCAACAGAGAGAAAGAACTTTTAACTTTATCATCCATAATAATCCATAATAATCAAGGTTGTTGGCTTGGATTTGGAGACATAAACCAGTGAGTTGGAGGAGTAGATGATGAAAGGCAGGGTATACAATACATGCAAGAGTTCCACAGGGCAGACAAAATGCATCTTAATCAGAAACTTGAGTGACAAGTTGATAATAATAGCTAGCATTTATGTAAAACTTACCATGTAACCGGCACTGTGCTAATAGGCACAGATCTTAACTCATTTAATTCTTAAAACATCCCTGAGTTAATTCCCCCCGTTTTATGTGAGGAAACTAAGGCAGAATTAATGACAAGGTCACATAGCTATAAGTGTCTA
The DNA here is from genome assembly GCF_016433145.1 of Gracilinanus agilis. Classification (NCBI taxonomy): domain Eukaryota; kingdom Metazoa; phylum Chordata; class Mammalia; order Didelphimorphia; family Didelphidae; genus Gracilinanus; species Gracilinanus agilis. The sequence goes on along the minus strand of NC_058133.1, from coordinate 256,083,710 downwards.
AGGTTGAATTTGAACTCAAGTCTTCCTGACTACAGGCTCATAGCTGAGCTAGATAAACTTATTACTTATCAAGTCAAAGGATCAAGGTAAACTTGATCAGATCACTGGTTTAAAGGGTCTTCTCCTGGTCACCACTTCCAGACTTCACTAATTTTGTAGGCCTGTTTTGCACAAGAAAGCATGTGAGGAACTGGGACTAGGACCAGTTAATGGAGAAAGCTTCAAAAGACTATCAGCTGGGTTTGTAGTTCACAAAGAACCACACCTGCCAGATGGATGCTTTGTAAGTGAATGTCAAGTATACCTTCTTAGAGGATGAAAGGTTGCTTGCTGTCTTGCCTATAGCTGATAAAGCTGGAGAGGAATTACTTTTTTTAAGCATTTATTAATATTCATTTTTAACATGGCTACATGATTCATGCTCCTACTTTCCCCTTCACCCCCCGCACTCCCCCATGTAAGAGGGAGATTTTAGATATTTATAGATATATATTTAAAGTGTGGCCGCCAGGAATCAACAATTCAGATTGATTCCATAATTAAAATGGACCCAAGTCAGGATCAGGTTTAAGGTAGTTTATTTACAATTAGGAAGGTAAAAGGTAAGGAAATAAAGAGAGGGAGAGGGTAGTCCAGGCCTGCAGAAGCCTGGACAGAGAGAGAAGGTTAAAAGGCTAAATAAATGAGGCTACAAGCTATAAGGCCTAGCAATCAGATAGGCTAGAGCCTCCTTAAGGTAGAGTCTTGGAAAAATGCCAAGGTAGGCCAAGGAAGTCAGCCTAACTTACCCACGTGACAATTCAGAGTAGAAGCTGCCTGAGGTCTCCCTCGAGATCCTTCAGCACCAAGTTCAAAGCAGGAACTCCCTTAGCAGGAAGTAACCAACATACTTGAAGAGATAGTGTCTTTCATCACTTCCTGTGGGTCCACCTCTAATTCAAGTGGACAAATGGCAGCCTCTACACTGATTGTGTGGGTAACTCATCTCCCTTCCCTACTGAGGGAGGTGGGGATGATATAATCTAGATGCCTAGGGTAAGTAGAGTTTTGACTATGAATGGGCTAGAGCTAATTCTATTTACACACCCCACCCATGGCCAATGCACATTTCCACTGGTTTTAACATATGTCATTGATCAAGACCTATTTCCAAATTGTTGATAGTTGCATTGGTGTGGTAGTTTCAAGTCTACATCCCCAATCATGTCCACCTCAACCCATGTGTTCAAGCAGTTGTTTTTCTTCTATGTTTCCTGGAGAGGAATTATTTAAGGCAATGATGTTAAAAAGTGGGGAGAGATTTGGAACAGTAGAAAGGGACCTGATTTGGAATCTGAGAACTAATCCTGGTTCTTTTCTATCTTTGTGGCTCTGGTTAAATCACTTAACTTAGCCTCAGGCTTCTTTTCTATAAAATGAGAGGGTTGGACTTGGAGGAGATGAAGGGCCCTTCCAAGTCTTAATTAAGTACTATAATACTATATTGCCTGCCTTTTTAAGCAGCAGATAGTGAGCTCCATAGTAATACTTATTGAAGCCAGTGCTTCTGATAGAACATATTAAAAAAGTTTTCTTGAGCCTTTTTCCAAACATCCCTGCACTTTCCAGTAATATCCCCACTCTACCTTGCCCCACAAAAGAACCTTTCTTTTTGTAACAAAGGAAAATAACTTATCAAAACAAACTAAAATGTGGACTATAATCTGTCAGTATATAACAGCCTACCACCTCTCTATCAAAAAGTATGCTCTGTCATTAAGATTGGTTATGTTAATTTAGTGTAGTATTATTTTTCTTTGTTATTTTAGTCACTATGTATATTCTTTGGGTTCTGTTTTCTTCATTTTTATCAGTTCATACAAATCTCAAAGAGTTTTCTGGATTCTTCATAGTCCCCATTTCTTTCTGTAAAATGTGCTGTTACATTAGTCTATCGAAGTTTTGTTGAGTCATTTCCCAGTCAATGAGCAGACTTGTTTTTGGATACCACATAAAGTATTTTTAACAATCTCTAAGATGGAGATAGTAATACTTATACCAATTACTGTCTCAGAGTAATAAGGAAAGAAACCTTAAAGTGGCATGAAAGTTTATTATTATTCAGAGCCATACTAAGGGTTATGTGTTGTTTAAAATTATTCTAAGTCCTGGGAGACTACATCTCCCAGGACTCCCTGCTACAACTTCCCCCGACACCTCCCACAAAGAGAATAATTTTAAACAATATAGTTAGAAGGCCTCAGACTAGTTGCCTAGATCATAAGAAATTAAGCATAGCAGAAAAACCAGGGAACAAAAACTGACCATGCAAATCTGGGAGGTGAAGTAGAAAACCAAGAAATCTTTGAAGGTAGCCACAAGGTCAGAGGGTTCATGGCAGAGGTTTCTTGGAGCCTGAATAATGGCAGCCAAGCTACACTGCTGCTGCTGCTGGCTTGATGAATTAGAGTTGGAAGAGACCAGAGAAGCTGATGTCTTCCTTCCCCTTATTTTAGAAAACCAAGGCCCATGAGGTGACATTTATCTGAAGTCATGTAGAAAATGAGCAAGAAAGCCAGGCTTTGAATGTTTCCAATTCCAGTGTTCTTTCTGCTGGCCCTGCTATCTTTCATAACAAAATGGACTTAAATAAGATTTCCACAGACACATTGTCTTTAGGCAGGAAGACTGATTCACCCAGCCTTTTTTGAAATAGTGAAGTTGGCAGGTGTTGCTGCCATCTCGAGGCCTCCTAGTAGATGGTCCTTCCCAGCTTGTCTTCATTGCATTTGTTTCCAAAGAACCTCTGCTACCTTTTAAGCTTGTTCAGCCCTGCCCATTTGCCAACCATTATAAGGGAGTTGGGAGAAGCATGATATGGTGGAAAGCATTTCAGCATTTAGAAGTCAGAGGCATCAGGTCCATATCTAGGCTTGGTTTTTCACTATCTTCATGTTCTTAGTCAAGTCAGATAACTTCTCCAGACCTTAGTTTATTCATCTGTAAAATGACAAATTGTACTAAGTGACTTCTGAGGTGACCAGGCAACTCTTGATACAAGAAAAACCCTAAAGGATAAAAGATACATTATATAGTGTTGTGAGATTTATAGAGTCCTTTCTTAGGATGTACTTCCAAGGGCCTTCTGCCCCCAGTCCTTTTCTTTTCCTGCTGAGGCCTTGGCTGGGTATCCTGGCTGCAGACATGTTGACATTGCCTGACCGCATGAGGTTATGCTTAATTTATTGATTGGTTCTTTTCAGCATACATTTATCAAGTAGCTACTTCATGCAAGATCTTTTTCCCTGGTTTTGACCGTTCTCCCAACAGTTCCTTTTGGGGACCCAGACTCTCAGCCCTTAGCTTGGCTTCTTTCTCCCCCCATGTGTCCCAGCTGTCTAGCATCTAGCTCTCTATTCTCTTATCTCCCTTCCCTCCTACAGTGTGGTGATGGTGGATGAAGCTCATGAACGGACTCTACACACAGACATACTGTTTGGGTTGATAAAGGATGTTGCTCGATTCCGCCCAGAACTCAAGGTTCTGGTGGCTTCTGCCACCCTGGATACTGCCCGTTTCTCAGCCTTCTTCGATGATGCCCCTGTTTTCCGGATCCCTGGCCGCAGGTTTCCTGTTGACATCTTCTATACCAAGGTGTCTCCTTGGGGAGGGAAAGTCTGGAGGGGAGTGGGTTAGAAAGGTTGAAGGGGCAGGTTTGGGGACAGAATCTGTAAAGATCTCGATTTATTTTTACTCCTTGACCTTCTTGTGATCTCCAGGCTCCGGAGGCAGATTACTTAGAAGCCTGTGTGGTGTCTGTGCTGCAGATCCATGTCACTCAGCCCCCTGGGGATATCCTGGTATTTCTGACTGGACAGGTAGAGTCATGGCAGGAGAGGGGATAAGGCCCTTGTGCCCTGGGGGAAAGAAGGGTGAGGTGGCCTTTTATGGCCTTCAGTAGTATTGCTTCCCCTACTCACTCCTCCCCTTCCCCACTATCCCCATTCCCACATTGCCCCTTTATTCCTATACTATAGGAAGAGATTGAAGCAGCTTGTGAGATGCTACAGGATCGCTGCCGTCGTTTGGGCTCCAAGATCCGGGAGCTACTGGTGCTGCCCATTTATGCAAATCTGCCTTCTGACATGCAAGCTCGAATCTTCCAGCCAACACCCCCTGGGGCACGAAAGGTTAGCCTTGAAAACATCTCCCCTCCCTCCTTTTCTCTCTCCCTAGAAGTTTATAAATCATCAGAATCATAGGATTTAAAGTTGGAAGGTATCTCTTATGTTATTGCAGATAAGGCCTAGAGCTGTGATTTGAACCCAGATTCTCTGGTTGAAAATTCAATGTTGTTTTCATATACTATCACACTTTTCATTCAGTAGTTTTAGGGAGTGCCTGCCCTGAGAATTTGTTCTGAAAGTGCATGTGTCAAATATATTTTCTCATAGAACTCATGCCATAAAACAATGATGTCAAATTCAAATAGAAATGGGGCTTATTCATCTATATATAAGGATCTCTGTGGACCATCTATTGACTTGGTTTTAATACTAAATTCTATGTTTTACTGTATTTTAATTTATTTTGTTAAATATTTCCCAATTACTTTTTAATCTGGCTCTGCTTGGTTGCCACTGGTCACAGGTTTGGCAACTCTGCTGTAAGTCTGTGAGACTACCTGAGCAACAGTGTTCTACTTATCACATAGCTAGAGAATAGTCTCATGTGCTAACAGTAGAACTTAACCATTCCATATTTCTATGGGAAGATAACACTGCATTTCAACTTGAGAATCCTGGAAGACATCTCTTCCTACTGCAGTGGGTTATGAAGACTTTTCTCTCAGTCTCAAAACTGACCACCCTCTAGGCACTGAGCACAGGGACCTATAGCTTCAAATCACAAGTAGTGGTCCCATGGTCTGGGACTGGGACACTAACAAGGAAGGAGATGGGTTAGGACAAAATGAGTAATGGAAAGGAAAGGACAAGAATGGAGAGAGGCTTTGAGGTAAGAAGCAGAACAAGGAAAGTTTATATTTCAAAAGGCAAGCAGAACAATAGTCCTGAGCATTTCATAGGAGGAGGAGAGGGGTTTTAGGGTGAAGAATATGACTTGGTATTGGGACTTTGTGGTGAGAGCATGGTTTAGGGACTAGGAGAGAGGGGACAAAGTAAAGAGAGAGAGAGCATGTCTCCTTCTAGGGCTTGATTCAGATTAGACTTTAGAATCCAGGGGGCAGCTGGGTAGCTCAGTGGATTGAGAGTCAGGAGGTTCAAATCTGGCCTCAGACACTTCCCAGCTGTGTGACCCTGGGCAAGTCACTTGACACCCTCCCCCACCCCCCCCACCCCCGTTGCCTACCCTTACTACTACTCTTTCACCTAGGAGCCAATACACAGAAGTTAAGGGTTTAAAAAAAAAGGCTTTAGAATCCAGTGAAGGAATAATTTATGTTATGTGTGTGTGTATACACACATACACGGATGGATGTATTTAACTAGGCCAGAGATAGGGCATAATGCACACATGAAAGATTATTAGTATTAGATTTTAAAATAAGTACTAAGTCTATGACCTAGACAAGTGCTGGAAAAAGTCAGAGGAGAGAGCATTGGGTTGACCGTGAGATAACATTTCATGGTGAAGTGGGATTGGGAAGAATGAGTAGAATTTGGATAGGGCAAGAGAAGAAGGAAGGTGTTCAGGGTGGGATGGAAGGTATGAGCAAAAGCATGAAAATGGGAAAAGGCAAAATGAGCAACAGGGCATAGGTCAGATTGGAAAAATTAGGTTGGGGTCAGCTCTTTGGGTTTTACTGCTGTACACAGAGGAGTCATGAAAGTTCTTGAGCAAAAGGAAAATGAATGAAAATGGTGTTTTACACAGATTATTCTGTCCACAGAACAGGATAGTCTGCAATGTCTGAATTCCCCTTTTCTTCACAAGTCAGAATGCTTTCCCCCATATCCTTAGGTTATATTCACTCTCATTCCCATTTGTGATTTCTCACCTTTCTACCAACAGCCCCTGTGACCCTAACCTGATATATTACACTAATACCCATACCTCCTCCATCTCTTTTCTCCCCATGAACCCTAAACTACGGTCTGCCTGAACACTTCTTAATCCATCCCTACTCTACATTCCATTTCCCTAAATACCACAGACTACCTCTTACTGCATATTTCTTCCTTCAACCTACTTTACTATGGATATTTCAGGTAGGAAGCTAAGATTTAAAATTTCATAAAACTTTATTAAAGTCCTCGAACAGCGTGACGGTAGGCGTAAAGAGAGAGATACAAAGGTAGGTTAAACAATCACTGCCCTTAAGGAGCTTACAATCTAGTAGAATGAATCAAGTGACTGAGAGAAATGGTGTTGTGACTTTTTGGGTGGGGTGTAGTTGAATGAGGGGATACCAACTGACTCCTCTTTTTTTTTCCCCAGGTGGTGGTGGCAACAAACATTGCAGAGACATCATTGACCATTGAAGGCATCATTTATGTCCTGGACCCTGGTTTCTGCAAACAAAAGAGCTACAACCCCAGAACTGGCATGGAATCCCTTACTGTCACACCCTGTAGCAAGGTCAGGGCCTTGAGACAAGAGCACATAGGAAAATGGACACTTGGTCCCAGGAAGATTCAGCTCTGGGGAGAGAGGCCTCTAGAGAAGAGGTTAGGGAATTGCCATCACCTCTTAAGAGTTCTTTAAATTGTCTGTTCTCTAGGCCTCAGCTAATCAGAGAGCTGGCCGTGCAGGTCGGGTAGCTGCAGGGAAGTGCTTCCGCCTCTATACAGCCTGGGCCTATCAGCATGAGCTAGAGGAGACCACGGTGCCAGAAATCCAGAGGACCAGCTTGGGCAACGTTGTCCTGTTACTAAAGAGTCTGGGTGAGCTAGGTGGCAGAGTCTCTAAAGGAATGAGTAAGAAGGGAAGGGCTGGAATTATGGCTAGAATTCTGGGCTTTTGTAAGTTAATTCTTCCCTTGCTCTTAGGAATCCATGATTTAATGCACTTTGACTTTCTGGATCCTCCACCCTATGAGACCCTGCTGCTGGCTCTAGAACAGTTGTATGCTCTGGGAGCACTAAACCACCTAGGGGAGCTCACCACGGTCAGCAAGGATGGGAATGTAGAAAATGGGGAGAGATCTGGGGAGGGAGGGTAAAATACAGGATGAAATCAAGGAGGATGGGAGATATGGGTCAGTCTGAGGTTTCTGTTGGGAAAGATGGACTCAAATCGTGTATTTCCTTTTCTCTTAGCCGGGCCGAAAAATGGCAGAATTGCCTGTGGACCCTATGTTATCTAAGATGATTTTGGCATCTGAGAAGTGAGTGACCCCTCTCTCCTATGTAGCATGTTTATGTTTGTTTCTCTCTTGGTATTTATTCTTACTAAAACAGAGGGGCAAACTTTCCCCAATCCTGCATACACATCCTAAATAGGAACCCTTTAAAATGTTCACATTGCCTCTTCATGCAATTTATGTTGAACCTGTATTCTTTGTCCTCTACACTTGGGTTTATTAGCATTACCCCTCTCCGGGGGCACCAAAGGTCTGGAGTGTCCAGCACATGATCATTTTTTTTGGGGGGGGGGAGGGTAGGGGACAGGTTATGTACGTGTCTTGCTCTTTTTTTCATTACTCTCTTTTCCTCTATACATCTCAGGTATGGCTGCTCAGAGGAGATTCTCACAGTGGCTGCCATGCTATCAGTCAATAATTCCATCTTTTACCGTCCCAAGGACAAAGTTGTCCATGCTGATAATGCCCGTGTTAACTTCTTCTTGCCTGGTGGGGACCACTTGGTGCTGCTAAATGTTTATACACAGGTTGGTAGAATTTGGGTAACTTAAAATTGAAGATAAAGAGGGAAGTGACAGCTGTGAAGATATCTGGCCATGTATGTCCCCAAACTCTCATTTCTTGGTCTCCTCTAGTGGGTTGAGAGCGGCTATTCTTCCCAGTGGTGCTATGAAAACTTTGTGCAACTGCGCTCCTTGCGCCGAGCACGAGACGTGCGAGAACAGCTAGAGGGGCTCCTGGAACGGGTAGAAGTTGGGCTCAGCTCCTGTCAGGGGGACTATACTCGAGTTCGTAAGGTCAGCATTTTTCATTCATCACATACTATCTAATATTCTAATAATAATGCTTTCTTCTACATCTCTCTTCCTATAGTCTCAAGGAGAATAGGTTTTCTAAGGTATTCTGAGATTGCTTGGAGTTTCTCCTACCCTGCAAAGCTTTTGTGGGCCAGCTTTGTCTCTATCTGTACACGGACTTAACTTTTCTCTTTATTGGGGTGGCTGGGAGAGATGACAGGACCAACTGGTTTAGGTTTTTCTTGTTCATTTTCTCCCAGGCCATCACTGCTGGCTATTTCTACCACACAGCACGGCTGACCCGAAGTGGATACCGAACTGTGAAACAACAACAGACTGTCTTCATTCACCCTAATTCCTCTCTTTTTGAGGAGCAGCCACGTTGGCTACTCTACCATGAACTTGTCTTGACAACCAAGGAGTTTATGAGACAGGTAAAGCCACAGGCTCCCTATGATTGGTCTCTCTTCAGTAGGCACTTGGCAAGAGTCTATCCTTACAGTTATTATCCTTCTAGCTGAAGAGAAGGATAGATACTTGTGGGACCTGTCCTTTGAGCATGCTAGAAAAGGTCGCATTGCTTTAGCTCAGATCTCTTGCCTTTCAAGAGCAATGACTCTGTAAAGTCACAGAAAAAACTGGAACCTTAGGTTTTGGCCCTTGAGGACTGACAGCAATTGCCCCAGCCTCCTCCCTCTTTCTGATTAGATGAGAATACTTCCTAGATAAACACAACAGGGGAAACAGCAAAGTTAAACAAATGTTTCTTCTCCAAGAAAAAACTCATCTTCCTTCTCTTTCCAGGTACTAGAAATTGAGAGTGGTTGGCTCCTTGAGGTAGCTCCCCACTACTACAAAGCCCGAGAGCTAGAAGATCCTAATGCCAAGAAAATGCCCAAGAAAGTTGGCAAGACTCGGGAAGAACTGGGTTAAGGGAATTATTTCTCCTTTCTTTAGCTTTTCTCATTTCCTTTGTACAGGTTTTTTTTTTTTTTAATGATTCCTATTTATTAAAGCTATTTTGGGAAGAAGTTGAGAGTTTTGATATGAAGACCAGTATATAACATAGGTCACACATGCAGAGGAATTATATTAAAGGTTCTTACGTCCTCATTTAGTTTTAATATGTACAAGTTAAATTATACAGCATGAGATGGGAATAGGTAGGAAGGAAAAGATGGGGAGGTATGATAAATGAGGAGATCAGGCCTGCTATAATATAGCCTCCCCAATCCCCTCAATCCCATCCCCCTGTGCATAATGTGCTCAGTGCAGCCTGTAATACCCCCCCTCCCTCCCCCTCCGAGCAAACAGACCTATGCCCAAGTTCCCCTCATCCTTATTCAGGGCTTAGGACAGAGATGTAAGCTAGCTTCCTCCTCTGGCTCTACCAAGCCTAGAGCTCCCAGGGCTCCCACCAGCAGCTTCTTGACAGGCATTGGAGGTGAATGTGAGGGCATCAGCTGGAAAGAGGGGAAGATGAGGAAAGATTAATGTTGTTTTGGGGGGAGGGCTTCAAGATGTGTGTAAGATAACACTACCCCCACCATAAGTTCCAACTTACTTTATCCAGGCGATGACGATAAATGAGGCCTTCGGAATTTAGGTAGAAAGTAGAATAGGCATCATATGTCCTGGGGAATAGAAGAAGTTCAATGAAGGGCTGAGATAGAAAGCTAAATTTGTAGATTCCCAAAGGAGCAAGAGCCTGGGTAAATATAACTATAACTCAATGCTTAGCTACTTAGGTTTCCCTTCTCCCTCACCGATAAAGCTCATCCTTATCCCGGCGGTAGAAGCGTAGGAAGAGGAGATGGGTAGGTAAACCCACAAGCCGCCATCGTGCCTGCAGCGTCCAGTCTTCAGGATGTTGGCTTAACCTCAGGACTTCTAGCTGCAGCTGAGCAAAATAATTCCAGGCCAAGAATCGGCAGAGGGTCAATGATAGAATGTACCATGTGCGGCCTCTAGGGAAAGAAATATTTAGTAAGTCAGGGACTCGGCCAATCACTGAAAAAGTATAAATCTCCCTTTGTAGGAAGAGAATGAATAGGGAATACATATCTACAAGGTAGGGCTGGAGGGAGGGGAGGGCAGGGCAAGGACAAGAATCAAGGTGAGCAATATTTGGCAGGGATGGGTTAAAAACATCCCCCTTACAAAGAATGGTGTAGTTTTATAAAGTGCATGCATATTTGGTTTTCAGCATAAACCCAAGGGGTAGGCCTGAGAAAATCATTTAACAAAGGAGAAAATGGGTTCTGAGGAGTTAAGGGATTCACCCCAAAGTTACCAAGCTACTAAATAATAACCAGAATCTAGTCTTTTGACTTCTATATTCAGCACTCTACAACATCTGGCTAGATTTTATATCTGATCTCTAGTTGGGAGAGGACAAAAAGAGACAAGCCAGGTACCATCAATCTCTGCCTGGGGTTAAAGAGGAAATTATCTCTTGGGGGAAGAGATCAGAAAAAGGAGAAACTGAACCACACCCCAGGACTGGAAGAAACATAAAGGCTCAGACAGTAAAGAACAGTTATAAAGGAGCCCATAAACAAAGACCCTCCAGCCCTCCCCACCAGTATCCAGGCTCTCACTTGGTTCGAATGTTCAGGATCTCATTGATGAATTCCACATCAGATGAGTAGAGGTTGTAATCGTGGGAGCGAAGAAACAGGTTGGGGAGCTACAAGAAGGAACCAGGTCAATTTAGATCTGAAGATCAAATTTCTTGTCCTAGCCACCCTATGTTCCTCCCAAAATCTACTGGGTTGTTTATTTCTATTTGAACTTGCTCTCTGGATGCTTCTTGAGATTATCCTTCCTATTATACTAAACTATTCAATCTACTTTCCCACTCTGATAAGTTTATCTATTTTAAAAAGTATACCAGAGAAGGAAATTTTTTGTAACAGTCTCCATTTCATGTCTCAAAAAAGGTCAGGAGATCTTAAAAGTCTGCCTAAATTCCACACACCCCTATAGATATAGTAGCCCCTTTCCCCTGACTCACCTCCTGCCTCAGTTTTTCATGCATGACAGCTAGATGTTCCTCCATGTTGGGGTTCCCTGATGGAGTAGCAGGAGAGGGGCGAGGACTTCCAGGGGCCCGGAATGGGATCACAGCCCCAGGGTGAGGGCAAGGCAATTCCTCAAAGAGGCTTCTAAGCCCATCCAGGCAGCCTCCGTGTAATCCTGGCCCTGGTCCATTCTCTCCCTTCTCAGAAGGAAGACCCACACAGGGTGATATGAAGGCCTGGGCCTGAGGAAGGGGCTGTCGGGGAACTTGGGGTAAGGGCTGGCTGGAAGGCAGTGAAAGAGGAGGGAGCCGGAGATGTGGAGACACCAAGGGAGAAGTGACTGCTGGTGAGCTGAGCCACAAGGGTAGGAATGGTGGAGCCTGAGGAGGGCATTGGTCCTATGAGGAAAGAAAAGAAACAGTAATTAGAAGGAGAGGAGGGGGTTGGATGGATAAAGAACCTAGCTGTTGGGTTGTTTTTTTGTTTTTCAGTTTACCTATTATATGAAGTTCCACTCAGTTCCCTCGACTGACCCTGGAAAGTAGGTCCAAAGGTGCCAGCAGTACAGGGTCAGAACTGTTGAGAAAGAGCTGGAAGCTATAACAGATTGAAAGGCTCTTGTGTTGATTCTACCCCTGCAGTATTTTTCATTCATCTTTTTTAAAACTTTACCTTCTATCTTAGTATCAATTGTAAGATGGAAGAATGGTGGCAATGGGGGTTAAAGTGACTTTCCCAGGGTCACAAAGCTAGGAAGTGTCTGAGGCCACATTTGAACTCAGATCTTGCTTTCTTCTCACTGTGCTACTTAGTTGTCCACCTATCTTCTTAATCCCCATTGCCATTCTAATAGATATTCTTAACACCTTGTCTGGCCTACTGCAAAGGCCTCTTCTGGCCTTACTTCCCTCTACTTTCCTCCAAACTGTCACACTTGCTAAATACATTTTCCTTATGTACAAGTTTGGTCAAATCATTCTCTACTCCAAAACCTTCAATGCCCCTCAGTCTCCCAAATAAAGTTTCAAACCCTTTGTCTGCATTTAAGAACCTCCTAATTCTACTCTCAGTTTTCTGGCTCTCTCATGTAACAGTCATCCACATGAATCTATATCAACTCCAGTCACACAGAGTATATATACCCTATGCTTTGATCTATCAACTCAAACATTAAGCTCTGTGTGTGTAGGTAAAGTACTGTGCTAGGTGCTGGGGAGACAGAACATTTAATAAAGACCAAAGTCTCAACCCTCAGACCTTATATTCTGTAAGACACAAACATAACTAATATACATGACATGGTATTAGAGAGATGCAAAACCTAAACTGGGAGGGGGTGGGGACGGTCATTACTGACTGAGGGGATCAGGAAAAATACCTTGATGAAGGTAATATTTAAAGGATGATATAAATTCAGCAGGTGATGATGGTAAGGAAGGGTATTTTACTTATATAGTATAATCAAGAAGTGGATTAAAGCATAATTAGGAAATGATTAACAAAATAAATAAAAATATAACACATAATGCTAATTTGTGGTTTTCTAAGTCAATATGCAGCCCTTAAGCCCACAGAGATCCATTTCTATTTGAATTTGATCCCACAGGTTTAAGGCAAAGGACCAGAGAATGAATCCACTTAGCTTGAACAGTATGGTATAGTGGAGATAGTGCTAAAGTCAAAGGCCTGGATTCAAAGCCTGGTTCTGCTACCTCTGGAACCTTGGCAACTTATGTAGCTCCTCTGGGCCTAGGGTTCTTTGTTTTAAAATGAGAAGATCAGATTAGATAATACTAAGGTGAGTTTCCTACCAGCTATAAATCTTTGAACCCTCTGAGCACAAATGATATGAAATGGCTGGAAAATCAGTAGTGCCAGATTATGGAAGGTTTTGAAAGTTTAAGAAAACAATTCTAACTTTAGGCAGGAGGCAAAGGAGAGTGGCAACAGATTTTTTAACCTAATTACATCTGTAAGAAAAAATACTCTAGCAGCAGTATGACTGCAATAGGGAGTGAGAGTCAAGGAAGAAAGACCTATCAAGACTATTGCAATATTTCAGATTGGGTGGGTGGAAATGAAGGCCTCATATAAGAAGCTTTGTTCTGCATGGAGGAAAGAAAAAAGAGGGCATATCAAGGTGATGTGGGGTATAGGACTTGATAAATAACAGTGTATGGGATATGAGATTGTCAAAGATAATTCCAAAGTTACAAATATGACACTGGGTAACTAAATGTGTCACTGACAGAATTTATAAAGCGAGGAGGAAGAGCAGATTTAAGGAGAAAAATGTTTAGCTTGATTTAGGATCATCTGAGTCTGAGGTGCTCATGAGACATTCCAGTAGACATGTCCTAAAGGCAGCTAGAGATACAGGTCTGGCCCCCATCCAGGAAGGGTAGGAATAGAGAGAAAAGGAAAAATGACCTGGAGAGTCAACTACATAATAATAGCAAACATTTATGTAATCCTTTACAGTTTGCAAATTGTTTTATATATATTATTTCATTTGACTATGTTAGCTGCATAGAGATAGTAACAGAAACTGTGGCCAAGGAAAACCATGTATAGAGACAAGCAAACAACCCAAAGTCAGAACCAGGAAAAACACTGGCAAGTAGAAAGAGAACAATAAAATCAGGAAAGAAATAAGAGGGAGGAAGTGTGTAGGGTCTCTGAAGTCAAAGTTAGGGAGGCTAGGCAGTAAGAAGGAGTCATTGACTGTCCTAAAAAGTGGAGAAATGTGAAGGAAGAATTTATTTTTAAAAGGGATAAAGAATAGGGACAGTGAATTTGGTGATTAGGTCCTGGTGGGTGGGTGTTTGGGTTGGGAGGGCGGGGTAGCTGCAAGTCAGAAAGACAGGCACACTATAATGTTTTTGTAAACTGTTTCAATCATTCTATAAATTTGGAATTATGCTTTTAAAAAAGTAAATAGAAAACACAAGAACTTATTTGGAATGAAGTTATCAGGAAAACAACATACACACTGACTTCAAAAACATAAGTAGAAAGAAAATAAAAGGTAACAATGCTGTGAAATTATAACAAAACTTGGCCCAGAAAAAAAGAAGCAACTATGCCTTCCTCACTTCTTTGCAAAGATAGGACTGAGGGGGTGGTATAGATGTGAAATACTACATAGATTATCAGATCTGGTTGCTGAACTGGTTAGTTTTACTGAAGAGATTTTTTATTCTTTGTTAGTAGAACAAAGTAGTTCAATGGGTTAGGGTAGAGGGAAGGCTATAACTGGAAATGAAGGTATGATAACAAAACAAAAGGTTAACAATATTTTTAAAAATAAAAAGTTCCTTGGGGGCAGCTGGGTAGCTCAGTGGATTGAGAGCCAGGCCTAGAGATGGGAGGTCCTAGGTTCAAGTCTGGCCTCAGATATTTCCTAGCTGTGTGACCCTGGGCAAGTCACTTGACCCCCATTGCCTACCCTCACCACTCTTCTGCCTTGGAGCCAATACACAGTATTGACTCCAAGTTGGAAGGTAAGGGTTTAAAATAAATAAATAAACAAACAAACAAAAAGTTCCTTGTTTCAGTAAAGTGGCTAGGGCCAAAACCAGAGTGTAAGGAACAGTGAACAAAGTGCTGGCACCAAGCATGATTTTTTTGAATTTAGTAATAAAGAGAATGAGAGCGATTTCTCAATGAATTCTACAAAGTAACTACTTGTCAGAACATGGCACCTATTAGGAACTAGGGAAACAGACAAAATGAAACAATCTTTGACTTCAGGGGGCTTCTATTCTATTGGGGGAGACAACATTTCCACATTAAAGTATATGCAAAATAAATACAAGGTAATTTTTTTTGGGAAAGACAAGAGCAGTTAGAAGAGGGAATGAAAAAGGTTTAATGTAGAAAGTAGCTCTTGAGATGAACTTTGGGCCAGAGGTTATGAAGAGGAGTAATAAATATATAACAAAATGAAAAAGTTAGACTGGAGTCAGGTTATGATGGAAATTAATTACCAAAAAGAGGGGTCTATATATTTTATCCTAAAGGTAAAGAAAAACCACTGGAATTTATTAAATAGAGGAGTGACATGGTCAAATCTATGCTTTAGGAAAATCACTTTGGCAAGTTCCTATTGAGAAGACACTTGAAGAAGGAATCAGGAGACTAACTGCTATGGTCCAGGTGAGATGATAGAAAGGTTTTGAACTAGAGTAGTGGCCATGTAAGTAGAGACAGTATATAAGAGATACTGTGAAGATATTCTCAAAAAGACCTGGCAACTGATTAAATATGGTGAGTCAAGGAAGACACTGAGGTGGCAAAGGACTATGGTACCACTGACAGTGAAGTTCAAAAGATGGTTGATTTGGGGCAGAGGGGGAAAGAAGAGAATGAGTCCTGTTATGGCCATGTTGAGTTTGAAATATATCCAATATATATAGCTGGAAATGCCCAAAAGGTAAATGATGATGTAGAGAAGTGGCTCTCAAAAGAGAAAATAACCTTGAATAAACAGCTATAAAGATGATAATTAGAGCCATAAAAGTTGATGAGATCTATGAGAGAGAATGTGAGAGATGGAAGCCCAGGATACAGCTATGCTATATGTGCACAGTTAGAGGATGTGATATGGATGATGATCCAGCACAGAAACCTGAGAAAGAATAATCAGAGAGGCAGGAGTGAAACTGAGGGTCACAAAACTCCAGAGGTTAGCATATCCAAGAGAAAGACTATCAGTAGTGCCATATGTTGCAGAGAAGTCAAGAAGGATGTGGAACTAAATAAAGGTCATCAGATTAGGCAATGAAGAAGTCATTGGTAACTCTGGATGGAGTAATTTGAACTGAGTGATAATGTAGAAAGCCAGACTGCAAAGAATAGAGGTGACAGAAGAGGAAGTAGAGGCAATAAAAATAGAAATAGCTTTTTCCTAGAAATCTGGATGTGAAAGGGAGAAGAGATAGAATGGATAAGGTATAGAATAGAAACTTTTTTTTTAAGACTCAGGGCAAAACAGATGAGACTAAGCCAAGAGCTATTTTGGTGTCAAGAGTTTCAAGACACAAATCTAGAAGAGGATGATCCCCAAACACCTACTAGCAAAGTTCCAAAAGAAAATACAACTTGAACAAAATTCAACTAGAATTTCTATAGAAGAGATGAAGTAAGAGAGAGCTACACACACACACACACACACACACACACACAAAAACCCATAACTAAAATGATTTTTATAAATGAAAGCACTAGAGAAAACAATTAGAAAAGAAATGGAGAGTTCTAGGGCAAAAAAAACAAACAACAACAACAACAGAGAAGTGAGTATTATGGAAGAGAGAATTGGAAAGAGAATTAACTTTATGGAAGAGGCATAAAATCTTAACCAAATAAAGAACTCTAAAATTTAGAATGGACCAATTAGAAGATAATGATTCCACGAAACAACAAGAAATACTGAACAAAATTAAAAGAATACAAAAATAGAAAAGTGTAACGTATCTTGGAGAGATCATTTAAGAATCTGATTACTGAAAAGTCACAACCAACAAAAAAACCTAGACATCACGACTCAAGAAACTATAAAAGAAAACTGACTAGATCTCTTAAAACCACAGGACAAAATGAAAATTTAAAGAATCTATCAGTTATCTCCTGAAACTCCAAAACAAAAACTCTCAGTAACATTATAGCCAAGTCCTGTGTTTCCAGATCAAAGGTAAAAGACTGTGAACAGCAAGAAAGAAAGAATTCAAGTTCTAAGAATCACACAAGAGAAACACCACCATAAAGGAGAGGTAACCTTGGGAATACAATATTCCAGAAGGTAAAAGATACAGGCTTACAACCAAGAATAACTTACCTAGCAAAGCCAAGTATAATCCTACAGGGGAAAAATGGATCTTTAATGAAATAGAGGACTTCCAATCAATCCTGTTGAAAAGACCAGAACTTCGTAGATACTCTGAAGTGCAAAACACAGGAGTCAAGAAAAAAATAAAAAGGTAAACATGAGAAAACATAATCATAAAGAATTAAACAAGATAAACTGTTCATATTCTAATATAGATTATGATACACGTGTCCCCTTAGAATCCTATCATTATAAGGGGTCATAGAGGGAATCTATTTAGACAGAGGGCCTAGGAGTGATTCCTTTGTGCCTTGATAATATTAAAACTGGAATATGGAGAATGGAAAGATTAAGGAAAATTATTTGACATAATTAAGATGCCTAAGTAGTCCATATAAAAAAGGAAAAAAAAGATATGGGGTGGGGATGACTTAAACCTGCTTTCATCTGACTTCGTTAAAGGAAAGAATACATGCATCTAACTGAGCATAGAAATACATCTTACTAAATAGGAATGAAAAATAAAGGGTAGGGTAGATTAATAGAGGGATTTGTCCTCAGCAAAACAAATTCTTAAGGAGGTACAAAAATATTCAAGGTGGATCTTTTTGTGGTGACAAACAACTAGACTTTGGGGGCGGGGGTGTCCATCAACTGGAGAAATCCCTAACAAGTTAAAGAATATAGATGTGACAGAATACTAATGTTCAGTAAGAAATGATGAAGGAGGATGTTTCGTCTGGGAAAATATGAATAAACTGAGCTAGAATAAAGTGAACAGAACCAGAACAATTTATATAATGACAACAATACTAGAAACACAAACAACTCTAAAAAGGGTTAGGAACTCTAAATCAGCATAGTCACAAACCACAATTCCAGAGGTCTTATGATGAAACATGTTATCTACCTCTTGATACAGAGGTGAAGGGACTCAGTGCACAATAACTGTTTTGGACAATGCCAGGTGAGAAATGTATTTTACTTTACAAGTCTGTAATAAGGGTTTTGTTTATGATGCAAGACTAAATATACCTGGAACTCAGATCTCATCATGACCCTCTATACCTCTGACTGGAGGGCAGGATTATGATCTCCAGGGCCTTTGTTTATTAAAGAGAGAGTTCAGCAGTTTTTCTCTGTTTCTGTCAGTCACACTGCTTTTGAACTACTTTGGAACTCTATCATGCTCTAGAACCAAGTAATTTTTCCACACATCTCCCCACTTTGTTTCCTTTTGTGTGTTGTCTTCTCCAATTGGAATGTAAGCATAATGAGGACAGGGACTATTTGTTTTTATTTATATTTGTATCTCTGTTGTGCCTCACACATAGCAGCTCAATATGTTTAGTGAATTATTTTCTTTCTTTTTCAATTGCAGGATTGGGGAGAGAGAGTAGATTTTTGCTGATTGAAAAAAAAAATGAGTGCTATATATAAAAGTGCTATAAAGATATACAACTTTAAGACTTGAGAACCATAACTCCAGAAGACTGCTGTTGAAGAAAATTACCCACTTTTTGACAGAGAGGTGATGAACTCAAGATGGAGAATGAGACATAAATTTTTACATGGCCTGGGTGGCAATTTGGCACAGGGAGATAAGTATGTTTGCAGAGGAAAGAACAACTCAAGTGGGAGGGCTGAGGATGCATGAGAAAAGAATGTAGTTTACTGTTAGTGCAAGGTCCTGGCAAAGGTAGAAGAAATGGAATCAAAGCTACATGTAAGATATATATGGCATTAAAAGTCTTATCTCTTTTGATCCCTACAATAACCATCTGGGGTGGGTACTACAGGCATTATTATTACCAAATTACAGAGAAAAAATTGAGGCTAAGAAAATTTAAATGATAACGATTAGAACCCATCTGTAAGATTAACCTAAATGAGAAGGGAGATTTCTTTTCCTGTGAAGACAAATTAGAAGAGAAGATAATGATAATGGAGTTTTAAGTATTGAAAGAAAAGGTGAAAGAGAGCTTACATCACATGGTCTCAATCTTCTCAGTTAAGTAAAAAGTCAAGTCACCAGCTCCCAGAGAAAAAAAGGTGGGTTGGTGAGAAAAAGATTTGAAAGACAATTTTCCAGTGAATAAAAGGGGAAGCCAATAATGCCAAACCTCTCTGCCTCACTTTACTTTCCCTCAGTTTAAACATTCTTTAAAGCTCAAATGCTCTGGAAGCCTCCTTGATAAGTCCCAATAATTTCCCCTTCCACTTTCTTTTTTATGCATTTGTGTAATTTTGTATTTGTGTAATCATCTATGTATCCTATTCCCCTGCTATATCTATAGGCTTTGTGGTGATAAGAGTCCATGAATTATATTTAAACTTTGTATCAACTCCTATCTTACCCAAAACCATACACTGAACAAAAGTAGGTGCTGATTTTGCTGTTGAAATAATTCATTTTCACATATTTACAGTAAAATTCAATTATAACATCTTGATGAACACATAGATGAAATTAAGCGATGTAGTATTCTTTTCTTTCTCCCCTCCCCACCCTATACACAAAGGATTTTTTCCCAAGTCAGCACTATAAGGGTTTCAAGGGTACTTTAATTTTGCTCTAATATTAAAAGGTTTCTGGGAAATAGATTATTCTTTCTAAATAAAGAACCAATCAACTTTTTCAAGGTCACAGGTAGTGAGGAGATAGACACAGAATAAAGCTAGCTGCCAAGCCTGACTTAAAACTAAAACTCTTTCCAGTAGATCACAAAAGAAAACAAAAGGTGTCCCTGAGGATAAGAATCTTACATTTTACAAAAAAAAAAAACAAAATATAAATATAATAAAAGAAATATGGCCTCCTTCATAGAGTGAGGGACACACAAAGGCCTAAGTTCTGCCTCTGTGGCTATTCTAGGCAATCCTTTAAAAGAACTAATATTGCAGAGAAATGCTGACCTGCATTGATAGAGGGAGTTTCCTTCAAGGACCTCCTTGTGCTAATAAAATCACAGATTAAGCTCCTCCCCCATAAATACAAAATGTGTATAAAATAAGTACAAAGTAATTTGGGGGTAGACATCACTAACACCTGGGGGGATCAGCAAAAGCTTTTTTTTTTCTTTGTTTTTCTTTTTTTTTTTTTTAAACCCTTAACTTCTGTGTATTGGCTCCTAGGTGGAAGAGTGGTAAGGGTGGGCAACGGGGGTCAAGTGACTTGCCCAGGGTCACACAGTTGGGAAGTGTCTGAGGCCAGATTTGAACCTAGGACCTTCTGTCTCTAGGCCTGACTCTCTATCCACTGAGCTACCCAGCTGCCCCTCAGCAAAAGCTTTTGTAAGAAGTGGTCCTCGAACTGAACCATCAACTACAGATTCCAGGTGAAAGTGAGGGAAAAAACGTTGTGGCTCAAGGGGACAGCTTGGGAAGTCATGGAGATGGGAGCTGGACTACTGTTGTATATGGGGAACACTGAGTTAGGCCAGTTTGACTGAAATACACAGTGTGTAAAGGGAAGTAAGGTGAGTTAAGTCTGGAAAGATAGGTAGAAGCCAAGTTTGGGAAGGGATTTAAATGCCAAAGAGGAGTCTGAATTTTATATTATAAGCCTCTAAGGTTTCTTGAGCAGATGAGTATGTGGTGCTTTAGGAATATCGATTTGGCTAAAGTCCATGTAAGAATTGTTAAAGGCCTAAACCAAGAGTAGAAAGAAGAGGGTGCACTTAAGATTTATTGTGTAGGTAGAATCAACAAGACTTAGTAAATGACTGGATATGGGGGATAAGGAAGGAACTACTGGTGGTGATGAAAAAGAGTTGAGGGGTCAAGGATGACTTGGAGGTTTTGAACCAAGGTGACTAGAAGAATAGTGAGCCCTTCTTTTTCTTTTTTAAATAAACCTTTACCTTCTATCTCAGAACCCATTGGTTCTATGGCAGAAAATCGGTAAGGGCAGGGCAACTGGGGTTAAGAGGCTTGCTCAGGATCATATATCTAGGAAATATCAAAAGTCATATTTGAACCCAGGACCTCCTGTCCACACCCACACCCACATCCCCCAAGCCACTTAGCTGCCCCAAAATAGATGTATTTCAAGGAAACGATTAAAAAAAGAAAAAATTTGGATACTCTGAATCTAGAAATGTCCAGAAAGCATTTAATAGCAGGACCGGCAATTATGGAGAAATGAACTGTGCAGAAATACCTTTCTCTGAAAATATCTCCATTAAATTGAACTCTCTTGTTTCGGGAGCATCTTGGCAGTTATGGTGACAGCTTGGTGGAGAAGTGCTTGCCAAGAATCTTAACCATCAATTTTGGAACATAAGCCACAAAATCCACAAAGAGGCTTTTAAAATCTAATTCAGTTGGTGGTCATGGAAACGCAAAGGGTTAATTAAGTAAGAATTCGTGCATAGGGTTGGGGAGTAAAGAGAAAGAAGCTATAGAAGAGCAAACAGGGTCTGGGAATTGCTCATCTAGCAGAAGTAATCCGACAATTTCCCATTCTAGCAATTCTTGTTAACTAGCTGCTAGACTATTATTTCTGGAGCAGGAATGAGCTACCGACACCTCTAAATTTCAGCGCCCTCTGGCAGTCTAGGGTGCTCCGCTGGTCTAACAGGCCCAGTTCTAAAAAAGACTACTGGGGAGAGGGGATGGGTCCCCTTAAGGAGCTGAATAATACAGTGTCAAGATGCAATATTTGCATAGAATGTCACACTCTTGCCTTGAGTTGATTTGCAAAATTAGGGCTTTACAGCTAGACCCTCCACCCCTTTCCTGAAGCTCTATTATCCCTCTGCCCTTCAAATCACCTCCAAATTACAGGTAACCTCCCGGATACGGAGGAAGAAAGCGGGCCGGGGACACCACCACAGACATTCTTAAACTACCCGAAGGGAAGCCACTCCCCCACGAATTTCACGAGACCAGCCTAGATCCTCAGGTGGGTGGTCTGGGGAGTCCAATACCATGCCACTAGGCGCCCTGGGCCAGAAGCCTTAGGGGTCCTCAGCGCAGGGAAGTCGGCGTGGGCGGGAGGCCGGAAGGGAGAGGTGAGTTGGAGGCCACTGCGCCTGCTCCCTCTTCTCAAGGGCGCGCACCGCCCAACTCGGCACCAGAGCAGCAGCAGGGGGGCTCGCGCTGCCCCTCTCTTCCCCCTCCCCTTCTTGCCCCTCACCTGAAGTCTGGCCTGGTAGGCGCGGAGGCAGCAGCCGAACCTCCGGGCCGCTCCTCGACTTGGCTGGTACATGATTTTCGGGGAGTGGGGAGAATGTCTCCCGAATCCGGCGTTCAGTAGCCTCCGCACCGGAGTGAGCTCACCCCAAGGCCGGCTTCGTGAAGGGGAAGGGGGGAGGGGGAGAAAGTGAGAGGAAAGGAAACAGAGACGAGGCGCCTGCGCACTACAAACTCCAGAGGTAGCGGGCTAAGACTACGGGAAGAGCGCCTGCGCTTTGCAGGGGGGAAAAAAAGTGGGGCTTGCAAGGTTGCACCCCACAGCGCTTGCGCAAAAGGCAAACGGGGGCAGGTGGGGCTCGTATGGGGAAAAAGCGCATGTAGGAACACCCACTGCGAACCACAGCACTGGAACCGCAGTGAAAAGCGAGCAAAAATGTCAATATGAAGAGGAAATAAAGAGTAGACAATGTCAAAGGTGGGCCTAGGAACAGAGATGCTGGACCACATAAACGTAGAAGGGGCCTCAGGCTCATTTTGCTTCCCATTTGCTTTACAGGTGAGAACACTAAGGTTAAGGAAGTGAAAATGACCTGCCTAAAGTCACTCGGGGTATATAAGGCCAGAGCCTGAACCACCTCCAGACCCCAGAACGAATCTTCCCAACACATCACACTGAAATCCAGGCTCCTGACCACCAGCCTTTAATATGAAAAATAAAGTGCTCTGTTTAAAAATAAAAGGCAATTTAGGCAGATAAGACAAGTGAATGGGAAAAGAAAGTGTCCAGCTCCAACCAACCAACCAACCAACCAACCAACCAACCAACCAACGTTCCCGAGGCTGGGGCTCTGTATTTCTCCATGGGGGTATTTCCAGTCTTGGAGCTTAGCCCTGGAAGGATGAGCCGGGGGTTCCTGGTCACCATGGCCTGGTGTTTCGGTTCTCGTACAGGTATCGAATGAACTTTGCGTTGACCATGGGCTCCCCCAGTCTCCAGAATGGAACGGGGGGTTGCTGGGCCTGTGGAGAAGTGGAGGACCCAGGCCCCTCCCCATCTGGCTTCCCTGACACAACCTGCTGCCCCCTGTTGGTACACCTGTTAAGGTGGGATGGAGAGGAGATGAAAGTATTATGGGGATAGTCATGTGAGGAATTGGAGGGGTGAATCCTTGGATACATTAAGAATTAAGGGATTATTTAGAAGACAAGAAATGTTAGGTGGGGCAGTGAGAAGAGAGCTGCCTATATTATGTTATGTGAGATTCAGGACAAAGCTCAGAAAGTCAGAAGGTGGGAGAAGGAGACAAGGAGGTACATATTCAGGGATGGTGTGAGGATGCAAGTCAGACCTCACCTACTCTCTGTTTCCTGTCCCCTCTTCCTCTGTTCTTGGTTGCCTGTAGAAACAGGGTGTGTGCGTATGTGTGTGTGTGTTCATGTGATGAAAGGGCAAGAGAAAGGGAATGGGTATGATGTATACGGCTTAGGACTGTGGGGTGAGGATAAAAAAGAATGTTAAGAGCTTATAAAGGGGCTTTATAAATCCTGTAAGGTAATACCCGTGGATTCTAGGGATTCACCAGTGGAAGATCTCCAGATTCTGGACTGCAACAATAGTAAGAGCAGTGATTCAGAACTAGAAGGGCCTTAAAAGCCAAGTAATCTAAGTCCCTCATTTTATAGGTGAGGAAACTTGGGCCTAGGGAAATGACTCATCTAAAGGAAACTTATTAGAGAACATATAATGACAGCAGTAGGGATCCTTTGATTTTAAATCTAGTGCTCATTCCACGGTTACCACGAGACTTGCAGAAAATCATATGACAGTCTGAAAAACAGGTCTCTTGATTCCTAGACCAAGCTTTTCCATAATGCCTCGTACATACCTGTTTTGGGAGCTGAGGATGGCTCCCCATATCGACTGTAGCTGCAATTCTGGGCCACCAATCCTGGGGTTCCTTCCCTGTAGAAGAAATGGGCTATGGGGGAGGTAACAGAAAAGGGGCTGGAAGATGGAAAAATGGAAACAGAGAGCAGGCATAGAAAGGAAGAAAAGGGAAAACAAAAGAAGGGAAAAGCTAGCAGTGATCACATCTGAGCTTGTGGAAGAGTTTTAGGTTGTTACTCCTTAGAGTATACTTATGGGAATGTTGAAATGAAAAGGGCACTTGAAAAGGGTTAAACATAGGACAGCTTGGAATGGAGAAAGGCAAGGGGGAAAAGAGTGCTAAATGAGGGGGAGGTCTGTGGCATACAGAAACCATCATAGGATTGTGGATAGAAGACTAGGAGATTCCCAAATCACAGATATATGAAAGATATCCAAGGAGTCAGTGTGTGGTGACAAGCCTGGACATGGAAATGACTAATGGTATATGTGGGGTGAGGTTATCAGAAGAGTCATCAAGTGATTACATGAGGGAAAAGATGTCATCCAAGAATATCAAAGATGGAGGGAAGGGAAAAGAATCCTAGATACTTAAAGGGTAACTCAGGAGTCACCCTATGGAAGATCTACAGATCCTAAAGGTGGGAGAAGCAGAGACAGTGACAATAGGATTCCAGGTGAAGAGATCCTAAAATCCCAAGGGCAAGAGGCGGTAAAATAAATGAGGCTGAGACATCTTTGTTTTCTTTTTCCCATTGAAAAATGTCTATTAGAAAACACACAAAAGGACCCACACTTTATTGAGACAACACCAGAGCTGGGGAGGATCCTGCTCCCCAGTGATTGGGGACACATTGTAATCTACCACACAGAGGATATAAGAAAGGGGGGGCGTTATATTACCCTTCTAGGGTACATATTATACCCTGAAGGCCTGGGAACAGAGGGAGCAGGCTCCTAGCTCAGTAGAAGGGAAGAAAGGAAAGCTAGAGGATAACCAGGTTAGGTGAGGAGAGGACACAGGTTGGGAAATGAGTGGTATATACACTCATCTCAAGACAATCTGACAGAACAGACATACACCATCAGCTAACTAGTTAGGTGGGAGAAATGGAAGAGGAAATATTAGGATCTGGTAGATCTTTGCATATGAGTAGAAGTGACCCCAAGAAAGATCCTCTCAGAGGATGCTGTTAAAGTGGTAGTGGTGGTGATTTCTCTGTGGGAGTCCCAACAGGGGTATAATCCAGGTTTCAGAACAGGTCCTATACAGAGATACGTACTGAGAAGCCCTGATATCCTAGAACCCCAACTCCCTCTCTCCACACTACCTTATGGGATTCAAGAGCTCTACAATGCTGAGTGGCTCCCTTTGAAGGACCTAAAAAATGGACCACAACAAAGGAGCATGATTCCTTGGGGTGGGGATAGAGAAAGGTAGGGAGTTTGGAGGCTTAAGGAATGGAATAATACTAATCCAAGGGGAGATCCAAATCTGGTGAACAATGCACAGGAAATAGGGGAACTAGGCCAACTATATCTGTTTCTGGGACAAGGAACCTTCAAGGATGTGGTAGAGGAAGGCTAGTTCTGCTGGGTTATTCTAGAGTACAGGCCTGGTATCTGTGAAGTGGGTTTTAAAAAATATCTTGATTATTTTATTATAATTGATTTCCATTGTAATCCTATGTATTTTATTTTGGGTAATTAAAAAAAATTCTGAGAAGGGGTTCACAGATGTCACCAGACTGCCAGAGAGGGTTCCATGACACAGAAACAGTTGGTTAGGAACCCCTGTTCTAGAGGCTGGCAGAACCCTCGGTAAGTTGCAGTGAATTAATTAATCTAGTAGAGCCTCCATCTATTGGTTAGGAAAAGTGTTCAGAATTCAACTAGAAAAGAAGAAAAAGGGGTTACTCTTGGGATAATAAAATAGGGATGGGAATAGGATATTTGTTATTCTGCTGCTGGATTAAACTAGCAAGAGTTAAGAGACTTGATTCTAGGTTTTAGGGCTCCATTGTAGGTGGAATCAGATGATCTTAAATGGGGAAGGATAAATGTCAATATCTGTTATTTTCAGGGCGGGTAAGGGAACTGTGGAAGATATGGAAGACAGGATGAAGGGAGAGGAAATGAGAGAAGAGAGAAACGGAGAGTCAGAGATAAGAAACAGCCAAAGATAGAAATTAAAGAGCTACCCCCTCCCCTACCTATAGGCAATTACCATTATTGTGTTAGGGGGAAAAGAGTAGAATGGGTGCCATTTTCTACCCAATGTCATAAGTCAAGACTCAGATTCATAAATCAGGATTCCAAAATATGTACTGTTTAGTGCTTTTCTACAGAAATAAATCTCAAGTAAACTATTTACTTCTCTTTACTCTTGTGATACACACACACATACACACATACACACATACACACACACACACACACACACACACACACACATATTTAAACCCTTACCTTCCATCTTAGATTCAATACTATGCATTGGTTCTAAGGCAGAAGAGTGGTAAGGGCTAGGCAATGGGGGTAAGTGACTTGCCCAGGATCACTAGGAAGTGTGTGAGGCCAGATTTGAACCCAGGACCTCCCAACTCTGGGATAGGCTCTCAAACCACTCTGCCACCCAGCTGCCCCCTACTCTTATGATTTTAAAACTGTTTGCTTTTGAGAATGCATATTTTACTTTCTCTTCTCTTTTCCCACCAAGGCCAAACTGACCCTGGCAGAATCCATGATGTCTTTTCTACTTCTTTCTCTCCTCCAAGTCATAGCCAACACATAACCAACACTCTCCACCCTCTTCTGTAGGTTTCCAGGTTGCCCCCTTTTGATTCTAATATATTAACATCTCCTTTGACAGTCTGAAATCTTTCCAATTCTACTCCCATGCTAATTTCCCATTACCTGGTACGCCTTCGTTGGGCTGGGCTGCCTCCAGGGTCAGTTGCAAGTAGGAGGCGGGCAGTAGGGTGTGGGGGGCAAAGTCGAAGAGACCGTAGCAGCTCTTGCTCTGGCACAAAGGGACGGAGGGGGCCCCGATCTGGAGAATTGCCCAGGCTGCTGGACCGTGGGGGTGGTCGGGCTGGGGCCGTAGCACGACGGGGGGCCCTGTTCAAGGGCCATGGAGGCTCTACAGCCACCTTCAAAACTAAGGAATAAGCAGAGAAAGAAAACAAGATGGAGATAGCAAGAAAGATAACCAAATGGAGAAAAGAGAGAGAGACAGTATGTAATGCTGAAGAGACAGGGAACTATCAGAACCTTGATGGGAACTGATATTCCTCTTTTGTCTTTAACTCCTCATCCCAGCCCTTGCCCTCACCCTGGCCCCTTCTTACATTCTCGATCACTAGAAGAATATGGTTTAATCTCTCCTTCTGCTTTCTTAGGGAGCAGTTTTCTGGCTGGAGCTGGAGGGAGAGGGGATATAGGCAGAGTGAACACTAAAGGACAGACTTTTTTCAACAGTTCCCCACTTCCCTTCACTGGAAAAAAAAAATTAAACTACTCCCTGATTCCTATTTGGACATCAGGGTGTTGAGTCAACCTATACCCCTAGAATCAGCTTCATGAAGTAGCTACAAACTTACAGGGATAACCAATACTGGAACAGTTTGGGGACAATAGAAGGGAGTATTCCAAGCAAGGAGTAAGGGAGATAAATTGGAGAGGAGAATTTGGGAAGATGCAGGAAGGTCATAGCCACTGGAGCAGAGGGTTGAAGCTTCTTACTGGTCAGAGGGTGGTGTCAGGCACCCTTGAGGATCTGGGGCAGTAGTAAGGTCGTGGCTGGGCAGTGAGGACCCTGGGTCCCTCTAGATGAGATGGACAAAGTCCATAGTTAATCAGGAGTTATTCTGAAGGGGTTTGGGGAGGTAAGAGAACAGTCTCTCTATTTGGCAACAGATGAGGAAGAGATTTAAGTTCCATTTAAGGAGAAAGATTAATGTGAAGCAAAGACTACAAATTAAAGGACCAGGAGCACACACAAAAGGGAGCAGGAGAGAAAAGGAAAGTCACAATCCAATGACCACAGATTGGCCTCACCTCTCTGCATGTTCTCTCTGTCCCTCTCACCTGAAGGAAGTCAACTCACATTATTTGCCGCAAATCACTTTGAATCTCTTATTGACTTTACTACCTCTTCAGCTGACAATTTATGCCTCTGTGAATATTATTGGCTTCTGATGTTGACATGATCATCAGCTCTGTTGACTTTCACTGTCTTATACAGTCTGAAGCCTACAGACCCGAAAGAGCTAGAGGGGAAAGCCTTAGAAACTAAAGTTGTCACTACCGCATATCCACTGAGGTAAGTGTGAGCCAGTCAAAAAGAAAACTGAAAAACTGAGCAATCTGGCTGGAAAAGGTTTCCAGCTAGTCTCTGCCAAGTTGCTTCATTGTAAGAGTTGTTTTAATTTTCACAAATTCTGAGGGCACCTTAAATCAACCTATAATAAAAAAATGTATTCCAAATGAAGATGGAAAAGAAAATAACATCGTTGACTCCTCATACCTGAAAGAAATCTAAAAGGCTTCTAAGAAATCTGCTCAAAGAATATTGCCCTCAAGTACCACATAACATCAATAATCAAAACAGAATGTTTAATGAAAAATCATGCCTGAAACAGAATTTGTCACATTCCCAGATATCAAGAGTGATTATCTAAATGGTTTCTGGAATCTTAAATAGCTTTTTTCCTCCCATTCCTAATAGCTATCCCATATAGCTGCCTCTTAAATGATGCTTAACTTCTAAACTACAGTTCAAATTTACCATTGGGTGTGTTATCGACCAAGGCAGCACGAGAGCATCGAGTCGCCCTCAGGGAGGAAGCAGGGGGCCCTGTGGGGAAGGAAGTGGGGGTTCCCTTAGTCAAGGGGGACCTACCACTTACCCCCTACCCCCAACTCTGAGAGTAGGAAGGGAAAGAGAGACTCACGGTGTTGGTGGGCGAAAAAGCCTTCAAAGATCACAAAGTTGTTCACCTGCATATTGGAAAAATTAAGTCATTTATTCAGTCACTCCAAAACATAAATGGAGAACTCCCTATTATAGAACCTGTATTAGAAACTATGGAGAAGAAAAAATAATGATAGCTAGCACTTACACAGTGCTTACTAGGTGCCTGGTATGATGCTAAGCACTTTATAAATATTATTTCAGATCTTTGCAACAATCTTGGGTGGTAGGTGCTATGATCTCCATTTACAGTAGAGGAAACAGGCAACCTGGTTAAGTGACTTGCACAAGATCACAAAGCTAGTAAGGGCCCAAGGCCAGTTTGAATTCAGATCTAGGAGACAAGATCTTTGTACTCTGTATATAATGGAGGACTCAGATTCTTATTCTCAAGTAATCATTATAATGATGAGAAAGGATATCACGCATGATAAATTTAAGACAAGTTAAACAGCACAAGATCAATCACAGTTTACATAATGGATAAACATGACGAAAAGACAATTAAGGCATTATAGATATAATTAAGACATAATGGAGTAGATTGAGCTTTCAAATGTCATTGGGAGGAGAGGGCTGTGTGGGAGGACATTCTGATGGTGGGGAAAGCTTAGCATAGTGCCTAGCACATAGGAGGAGCTTAATAAACATTTATTGACTGACTAAGAGCCTTGGAGATGACTATGGATTATATCTAATATAGATGAGGAAATTTCCCCAACAAATAATAAACGTGGTTCTTTATTCTTATCTGTTTTAGAGTCACATTTCCCAGGGTTTCTAACCTGTGGTACTGTGGTCTCCAGGTTGTAGTGTTTATTCAAGAATTGCAACAGCTTCTCTGAGGGCCGATCAATAGCCAGTTGGTGTGGTTCAACCCTTTCCTTCTACAAGATAAAAGGAAGTTCAGAAGATGGTACAGAACTGGAGAGAAGAAATTTCTAGGGAGCTAGGGGTCACAGGAGCATTTGGGAGTTCAGGAGAAGACAGGTGGTCTTGGAGACAGAGACAATGGCACAGGGGACTTTAATATATGATTTGGAAGCACTTTAAAATTAAAAACTCGTTGCTACTCATACCTCTAACATATACTGAAAAAGTTTCAGCCCATGGCCGTGGCGTTGCAGTGATTCATGGATATAAAAGTCCAGTATGCAAAGTGGCTCTACCTCATTATGAGCCCCACGATCATCCTGATGGTAGAGGTTGATATGAGGTGAGAAAAGTGAGAAGGAATAGGGGCCTAGGCATCTCTGCTTCATATCCCCACCCATCTCTATTCCCTACCATACTTGGAAACCCAAGCATCCTGCCCTGTAACTCACCAGTACAAATAGTTTCTTATATCCAACTTTCAGAAAGCCAATAATAGCTCCTTTTCCAGCCCTGTGGGAAGGGGAGAGAGTGGGAGAACTCATAGCTTATCATGGAAAGGGAAAAAAAGAGAAAGAAGAGGGAAAAGGGAAAGAAGGAAAAGGAAGATTATGTAGCTACGAGGTATCAGTATAGAGAAAGAAAAGAGACATAATAGGACAGCATACTGGAGTCCAGCACTCACGGGCGGGCTGAGGTGTCCTTGAGCACATACATAACATGTCGGTTACTCTGCATTCTTGAAGCACTGGTGATGGGACCAGTAAGATGCTGCGCCTGGTAAAGTGGAAGAATTTATAACTTTTTTTTTTAACCCTTTTTTTAAAAAACTATCTTCTGTCTTGGAATTAAGGCTGTGTATTGGTTCCAAGGCAAAAGAGTGGTAAAGGGCTAGGCAATGGGGGTTAAGTGACTTGCCCAGGGTCACACAGCTAGAAAGTATCTGAGGCCAAATTTGAACCTAGGACCTCCCTTCTCTAGGCCTGCCTCTCAATCCACTAAGGCACCCAGCTATCACCTAAGTATGTCCTTAAGATCTCCCTTCCCTCCCTTGGGTCCCTTCAAAGCCTCAGGCTATCCTGTGATAGGGTCCACTGGTCCTCTTCCAGTCACCCTGATTTCTTCCCAGTACCTTGGCTGATGCCTTTCCCAGTTCATCCACAATAGTCATAATTTGCTGCTGGAGATTAACACTGCAGAGAGAGGAGAAACATAAGTCACTGAATCAGCCTACATGTCCAAGGAATGGTCCTGGGGGAGGGGGAGCTAACCTTAATTCCAGATCCAGGTTTTCGCCCTCAGGTACCTCTGCCTTAAGTCTCCTTCACTCCTGATTTGGCACCCTTCTCGTAGACCTAAGTGAGTGACGGCCCTCCCCACCCTCCCAGCCCTCCCCTATCCCATACCCTGATGGAACTTGTGAGGAGGATTAATGCCAAAGGGTTGAAAACCCCTGTACCAGTCCAGGGTAATAGAAGAGGTGTGGTCAGAGGGCATTCCCATCAGTTAGGAGAAAAAGCTCACTCCACTTTGGAACTGGGACCAAATAATGGGCTAGGCGTTGAAAGGTCGCCGAACCACGCCTCGCCCTAATTCTACACCTTTGACCTGAGGTGGGGGTTCACAGGGAAAGGTAGGGGCAAATACGGGTGAGGCACGGAGGAGCGTGATCGGCAGATGAGGGGTGAGAGGTCACCGAGCCGAGGTTGTGGTTCCGGTTCGACGGGCCGGAGTACGCAGGTGTTGGTCCAGTACGGTAATCGGCTCCGGGAACAAGGTGTCCACATCGAACGGGAACTCCATGGCCCATTGTGCGGTTGGGCACGCCCCCGATCGGTACTTCCGACTTAAAACCCCGCCTCTTCCGGATTTTTGCCTTCTCGCCAAAGTTGGGCTGGAGTGGGTACCCGCCCTAGCCCCACCTACACCCACTTCTTTTTCTCTCCTAGCCCAGCGGCAGGCCGGAATGGTCCTGGTCCGGTCTTAATTCTCCAGGAGGTTCTGTTATATCCACAAAGCCAATTGCTGTGACCTAGTGATCCTTCTCCCCTCTCGCCCAAGAAACCTCGTGGTTAACACTCCCTTCCATAATAAAAATCTTCCTTCTAGCCCCATATCTGGGTAACCAATTTAAGCAGCCTCAGGGTGCCCCAAAAAAGGTAACTAGCCAAACAATTTTTCTTAGAGATCCAAATCCGGTCCCTAACTAAAGAAATCAGTTTCAGGATAAGATTTGATCTGGACCAATGATTTTATTAGCGTGAAGAACCAGGGATGCACAACTCACTCAGAAATCATGATACATAAATAACTCCATTTATATCTACAGCATTCCCTACTCCTCCTTCCCTAACTCATTTTTGGGAGGAATAGCAAAAGCATAAGAATGTGCTGCCAACAATCTAAAAACAAGTCAGAGACACATCAATAACAAAAGAATTTTTATTATGAAGGGTCAGGAACATCCCTATCCCTGTAACTTAAAAAATGTGGGTAGGGGCAATAGAAAGAAAAGTAAATCAAAACACTTATTCAGACAAGCTTCATTTACCTTCTCCCCTAGGCTAGCACATACCAATATCCTAGCCATTTCTAAAGAGACTAGGGACAAGGATCAGTTTAGTCCAGGCTTCAGGACATTCTCACATCCATCTCTTATGCACTGGAGCATCCCAAAGTAAATCAGTTCTTTCTACTGGATATTAGTGGTTTCCTATCCTTCAGTGAGAACATTGGTTTGAGATGGAACTATGGGCATCATCTCAGGTGGGGGTCCACTCTCTTCCTTAAGGTGGCCTTGATACAAACGTCGAAGACGGGCCAGCTCTCTCTCAGGTGGCTGCTGCCATGTGTACCATGGATACCAGGCAGTACCTGCAGCTAGGGCAGGAGCCATTGGCGTACAGCCCACAGCTCCATGGGAGTTGCTGAAATCAGTATCCCGTGGCTGTACCAGTGGGATATGGTAGTTGAGTAAGCCTGGAGAGATGAAAAATATGGGGAAAAGAATGAAATAGAAGGCACTGTATAATTACAGAAGGCATTAAATAGGGGTATCATGAGGCAAGGAAGGTTGAGATGAAAGTGATGAGAGAGAAGGGAGGTCAACTGATGGAGTTTAGGGATAAGGAGATGAGGCCTTAATGAGACCCTGAAATGGTAAATATAACTTGTATAGAAAAGACAATGGGAAGAGAAAGATCTACACTTCTTCTCAGACTCTCAGAATACACACACATACACTCATCCATTTAGGCCCAGGTCCTCTGCCTGCTTCTAAAACACCTTGTCCCCTTCTGAATACTCACCATGGTCTCTGGCCTTCATGATAGCCTCTGTCAGCTTTTTATGCTGCTTCATACAGACACCTTGTAAAAGGAAAAAATGAAGGAATAAAAAAGAGATGTAATCATTTTATGTTGGCATAATCTTACCTCTGGGAATAGAATAGGGTGGTGGTGGACTAGGACTTTAAAAAGATTCTTCTCAATGTACAGATTAAGTACATTAGCTTATTTGAACAATTCAAGTATTAAATGCCATGTCTTCTGTAACAGATATGTAGGATCCAATTTTAGGAACTGAGACTCATTTAAGTGCTCAAGAAACCTTACAATTTAAAGAAATCCTATCATTCAAAGTGAAATGCCTAACCCTTTTGAAATCAATTGTCCCTTCATTTACTTTTTAGATATAGTTCTACTTTCCAAAGTTGGGTTTGCTCAAAATTTTGCCCTTGTTCATATGCATCTCAATCCACATTTATGTGTAACCTTTGTATCTTTGCTACTGGACTGGTCATTTTCTTTTCTTTTCTTTTAACCCTTAACTTCTGTGTATTGGTTCATAGGTGGAAGAGTGGCAAGGGTGGGCAATGGGGGTCAAGTGACTTGCCCAGGGTCACATAGCTGGGAAGTGTCTGAGGCCGGATTTGAACCTAGGACCTCCATTCTCTAGGCCTGACTCTCAATCCACTGAGCTACCCAGCTGCCCCTGGACTGGACATTTTCTAAAGACTGGTGCCTATATGTTCTATGCTTTTTATAAGTCTCTGAGAATCTAAATAAGGAAGGGAATTGTTTTCTGTAGATTCAGGAGAAACTATAAGGAAAGAACCGCCCTCTAACGGGTTGGGATCTAACCTGTATATGGGGCATGGAAGATGACACCTGTGTGAGCACAGACAAACTGTTCCAAGAGCTTCACATTCTGAAAAGAAATAAAGAAATGGAGGGAAATGGAGGTTATAGTAATATCAAAATAGGCAAGAATATCAAAATAGGTATGTCCTTCCACATTCTATTCCAAAATCCCCAACCTCTCCCCATATTCAGCTCATCCATAAAGTTTTCCTTAACTTTAAGACAACAGTGCTCTACCCTTCTTTTGATAAACCTAGTACCCAAAACCCATACCAAACACGGTTATGCCAAATTTAACTTTTTTCTATATATAGTAGGATCTATATACTAGTAGAGGATACATTTCTACTTCAGACCTACCTCAGAGGATGGCTGAAACCTCAGATATAAGTGAACACTTGCTGATCCTATATATAACATGGTTTTCTTGTACATACATATAATCGAGTTTGATAAATTAAACACACAGTAAGATTACAACAATAAAGACAGTAATAACATTGCACATTACACAGTACTGTATTCTCTCAAGAGTATATGGGAATATTCAGGGAGGACTAGCACTTCCGGTATGAGGGC
This sequence comes from Gracilinanus agilis, assembly GCF_016433145.1. NCBI lineage: Eukaryota > Metazoa > Chordata > Mammalia > Didelphimorphia > Didelphidae > Gracilinanus > Gracilinanus agilis. The sequence goes on along the minus strand of NC_058133.1, from coordinate 256,049,161 downwards.
CTTTTCAGGGCTGCTCACTCACCTTTATATATATATATATATATATTTTTTTTTAATTATTAAGAAAATTCTTCCATGGTTACGTGATTTATGTTCTTTCCCTTTCCTCCTTCCACCCCACTCCCTTAGCCAACACACAATTCCACTGGGTGTTACCTGTGTCACTGATCAAGACCTATTTCCATATTATTGATATTTGTACTAGGTGATCCTTTAGAGCAGTGATTCTCAAAGTGGGCGCCACCGCCCCCTGGTGGGTGCTACAGCGATCCAGGGGAAGTGGTGATGGCCACAGGTGCATTTATCTTTCCTATTAATTGCTATTAAAATTTTTTAAAAATTAATTTCCAGGGGGCTAAGTAATATTTTTTTCTGGAAAGGGGGCGGTAGGCCAAAAAAGTTTGGGAACCACTGGTTTAGAGTCTATATTCCCAATCATATCCCCATCAACCCATTGCTCACTCACCTTTAGTGTCCACCTGGTACTCAACTTTCACCTGTGGTTTCAAGAAGCTATAGAATGCACAGCAGCCACACCTTGGTAAATCCATCTCAGCAGATGGGCTAAACCAGGTTGAAGGTAACCAACAGGCCCACAAATCCATTGGTGCATCAGTGGGGTTTCTACCTTGGGGGCATGTGAAGACTTTCCCTAGCAGAATGGGTGAATGAGGTCAATTTGCTCCAATGACCATGAAAGTGGTAACCAAATCTCAAGCCATCACCAGGTCTCCTGAATTCTGTCTTGCCCCTGGACTTCAATGACTCTAGAAGAGGGTGAGGCTGACAACTTCATGCAAACCTGCTTCACTTAAATCTATTTTTACCCCATGGTTACCCAAGGGTAACTGAACAGTGGATATGGAATCATTAGGTACAGGGCCCAACTGTATTACTATTGCCAGATTTTTTTATCCCTTCCTATGGGCTAGAAAGATGAGACTTATGATCAATTAATCAAGAAATATTAAGGTCCTAATTTAAGCAAAGCACTAGGAATACAAAGGGGGGAAAATAGTTTTTGCCCTCAAGTAAGGAAGGACTGAAAATTCTAAAAGGCCTGAATTCTGCCAGTTCAGATTTTGCCACTTCCTAGCCATGTGACCTTAAGTAGGTCACTTATACCCACTTTACTGAAAATTAAGTTGATAGTTTATCTGCTTTCTGTAGGAGTATTGTATGATTTATCTCTCCAATAGCTGTGATGTTCATTTAGGGGAAGTCTCCAGGCCTAGGCCTCTAGGGCTGGGAGTGTTCCTAGCAAGAAGGGTAACCATACTTAGACCTTAAAACTTTCAAGTTCAAGCTCCCACACTTGTCTCATGTAATCCCTCCTGGCAACCTCTTTAGCTCATTCAAATAGGTCCCTCATTTTTCCCTGACATAATGGTTTAGCTCAGTGATTCCCAAAGTGGGTGCCACCGCCTCCTGGTGGGTGCTGCAGCAATCCAGGGAGGCGGTGATGGCCACAGCAGCATTTATCTTTCCTATTAATTGCTATTAAAATTTTTTAAAAATTAATTTCCAGGGGGCTAAGTAATATTTTTCCTGGAAAGGAGGCGGTAGGCCAAAAAAGTTTGGGAACCACTGGTTTAGCTAATACTCCAGAACATACAAGGAATAAACAATGTTCAGTATTAGTAATGAAAGCCAGTCACTTTGCATGTTGTAGAATCCTAAAAATAAGAAAGGAGAAAATGTCCCAATAACCATCTTTCTACCTTAATATCACTGGACAGTTGAGGGGAAGAGAAGAATGCTTTAATCAAGGTTTTTTTTGGTTTTGTTTTTTTTTTGTTTCCATTTCTCTTTTTATGCTGACAAAACACCCCATCTGGAAATCCTACAATTTTGAAATTCTTACCTCATCCATTTTAGAGTCCCCTGACTGAAGGAATAAGAAGAGAGAAGATTAAACCTTTTAAGTGGTATGGTTGGAAGAGTGAACTCATGTTTCAGGAAGGGGTTGGATTAAATGACCTCCAAAATCACTAAAATTATGAGATTCTGTGATAGTATTAACCTAACAAGTTTTCCTCATTCCTAAAAGACAATACTCCCAATATGGCTGCTCTTTCATCCTTCCTTTTATACTTCTACCCCTGCCTTTCTATTGCCCCAGTTTCAGATTACCCACATTATTCAATTTTTCACTCTTATATGCATCTAAACAAAGCTAGAGAAAAACCATAAAACTGCTAACAACTTAGGTCCACTACAAAATTATTACATAATATTAACTTGGCCCTCTTCAAAACCTATTATGGCTTCCTCTCTCTATCCTCCATTCTCTCTTCTCTGTTGAGAACCTATGCTCATATTTGATTAAAAAACTGAGGCCATTAGCCAGGAGTTTCTTCTCCCCTCATCCTCCAATTGCTCAAAATGCCTTCCCCACAATCTCTTCCTTCTTCATCTCCATTTCTTCACTAGAAGAGGAAGCCTTTCTTTTTGCAAAGACAAACCCATCACCCTGCACAAATGATCCCAGTCTACCCCATCTTCATCAGCAGAATGCTTCTTTATTAATACCTACTCTTTCATTACCCTTTAATCTTTCCTTATCTATTGGTTGTTTTCCTGCTGCCTAAAAATATGCCCATATCTTCCCCATCTTCAAAATTCTTCCCTTGATTCATCCATCTCTGAGAGCTATCATTCTATATCTCCCCTCCCTTTTATGGCTAAACTCTTAGAGAAGGCTATTTCAATTGGTGCTTCTACTTCCTTTCCTCTCATTCTCTTAACTCTCTACATTCTGGTTCCCTACCTCATCTTTCAACTGAAATTGTTCTCTCTAAAGTTATTAATAATATCTTAATGAATTTAATCTAATAGCCCTTTCTCAATCCACATCGTTCTTGATTTTTTTTTTAAAATAAAACTCTTACCTTCTGTCTTGATTGGCTCCAAGGCAGAAGAGTGGTAAGGGCTAGGCAATGGGGCTTAAGTGACTTGCCCAGGGTCACACAACTGGAAAGTGTCTGAGGTCAAATTTGAATCTAGGACCTCCCATCTCTAGGCTTGGTTCTCAATCCACTGAGCTACCCAGCTGCCCCCTTCTTGACTTCTGCAAACTGATACTAGGAATTAAGTTCAATAAGTACTAATCACCTGTTAAGTGCCAAGTACCAAGAATACAAATGTGGAAAAATTAAGTACTTGGGCCCTTAGAAAGTCAGGAGAGAGATGAAGTCAGGGAAATCTCAAAGTAGTGCAGCCAGTAAAAAATTATTAAAGCTGAGGTCTCTCCTTAAATAGAGGCTCAGCATTCATGACCCCAACCTCTAATGAGAAAGGCAGACAGTAGTGATGAGATAAAAGCAGGGGTCAGCAACCTTTTTGGCTGTGAGAGCCATAAACGCCACATTTTTTAAAATGTAATTTCGTGAGAGCCGTACAGTGCTCACAGTGCACGCTCCTGTAACAGTGCCTGAAAAAAAAAATGACTTTATGGCTCCTGCAGAAAGAGCCATATCTGGTCTCAAAAGAGCCAGATATGGCTCGAGAGCCATACGTGGCCGACCCCTGAGATAAAGAATACCATGGCTGATGAGAACTTACAGGATATTGAGGTTATCCCAGTAATGAGCTTCCTGGGGCAGAGTAGAAACAAGTAGGAGAAGTATTAAAGTGGTGCAACTACGTGAGAAATGATCTTAATAGTCTCTTCTCTTTAGGTATTCATGACACTATTTCCTGGTTCTCCTCCTATTTGTAGTAGTTATAACTACTACTTCTTAAGACTTCTTTGCTGGATATTCATCCAGGTTGTGCCACTAACCCTTGAGTAGCCCCCTAAGGTTGTGTCCTGGGTCCTCTTCTCTTCTTCCTCTATCCTATTTTCTTGATCAGTTCCTAACAGGTTCAATAATCATCTCTATGCAGATGATTCTCAGATCTATTTATCCAGTCTTAACCTCTATCCTGATATTCAACTTCCTACTGGACAAATGGAATTGGATATCTTAAACTTACTATGTCTAAAACTGAACTCAGGATCTCTGCAGTGCACTCCCCCTGCCAACCCTACCCCACACCCACAAACTTTCCTCTTCTTAACTTCTCTATTACTGTTAAGAGAACCATCATTCTTTGAATCCATAACTTAAGTGCCATCCATAACTCCTCATTCTCTCCCAGTCCTATATCTAATCTGGTGTCAAGGCCTGTGGATTCTATCCTTCTAAAACTCTGATATGTAATATCTCTCATATAGACCCTTTTCTCTCCTCTGATACTCACTACCCTGGCTACCCTCATTACTTCATGCTTGAACTATTGCAATAGACTTCTAAACAGTCTTTTTGCCTCAAATCTCTCTCCATTTCAGCACCTAGCTCCCCAATAAACTTCAGTGGATCCATATTATTAACACAATCAAATATAAAATCCTCATTTTGGTGTTCAAAGTCTGTCATTATCTGGTTCCTTCCTACTTTTTCTAGTTTCCTGGAAGGAATGCTTACCTCCACAAAGTCTTTTATTCAGGGACATTGACCACCCCAATTCCACATTTATCCTAATCCTCCACAGAACTGCTAGATTCATCTTCCTTATGCAGTCCAATATATACAGTATATGTGTGAGAGGGCAATATGAACATTCTAACATTTGGATATTCATCTGTTTTGAATGCCACTTTTTATTATAAATTCTTGGGGTCAGAGGTTGAAGGTTTTTAGTAATATTATACTAAAGATTAAAAATATCAGCACCTCTTCCAGACTCTTACCTTCCTCTGCCACCATCAAGTTTGACCCCCTAAGACACCACATGAGAAGGCATCCCTGGGACTATGGGTGTAGAATACCACCAATATTGTCAGACTTTTTCAACATTGGTTAATTTTGCTAATCTCTATTCTGTTCCTCTTTTTAAATTCTTTGTTATACAAGGTGGCACTAAGGGAACACATTGGTGATAATGTAGGTGATTGGGATAGAGACTGAAACTGTGATTTCACTGATATAGAAAATTCCCAGATGAAAAAACCTTCCCTGCCAATACAGGGTTGTATCTTCTCTGAGATTTATAGCCTCAATCATTTTGAGGTGCAAAGGTAGAGGAGAGGAGTAACAAAAGTCACCTCCTTTTCAAAAACTGGAAGAATAGGGGATAACACTCAGTCATTTTAAGGTATTAAAGGTAGAGTGGATGGATAGCAAAAATATAACCATTTAACATAGTATAAATAACTCTAGTCCCTGAGAGGAGTAAAGAGTCGATTTGAAGGTTCCTTACTCTAAAATCCACATGGAGCTTCTGATCCCGGCAGATGGGGCAAGGGTTTCCAGAAACTTTATTCCCTCTCTGTAGGAGATATAAGAGATGGGTAGAAATTTCAGGAATTAACACACATGCCTTTTCAAGGTCCTTTCAATCCCACCTTGTCACCCCTGAATCTTTGTGCCAGAGACTCAACTCCCTTCCCCCTTCTACTCACAATGCATGTCCTTCGGGTTCGCTGTGGTGGGATGCCACCTTTGTGGTTGCGTCGATAGTCAGCCCAGACTGGATGGGAGCCATAACGAGAGATGTATTCTAGAAAGGAAAAGAAGGGGAGAGAGGAATAAGAATTTATTAAGTGCTTACTATGCTAAACACTTTATAAATGTCTCATCTTATCTATAATCATTACTAGAACTTTTTTTTTAGGGCTCCACTTTACCTTTATAACCTAAGTTCATACCCCATAGATACAAACTATATCATCTTACAAAATTGTCCTAGATATCTATGCCTTTGCATGCTTTCTCTCCTTTCTAATCTTCACCTGTTGAAATCCCTATCCTTTAAGACCTTAATTGCCACATCCTTGAGTTGTCTCTGTCTCTGTCTCTGTCTCTCTCTCTCTCCCTCCCCCCCCCCCCCTTAAATAACCCTTTCCTTCCATCTTGGAATCAATACTATGTATTAGCTCGAAGGCAGAAGAGTGGTAAGGGTTAGGCAATGGGGGTCAAGTGACTTGCCCAGGAACACACAGGAAGTGTCTGAGGTCACATTTGAACCCAGGACCTTCTGTCTCTGGGCCTAGCTCTCAATCTACTAAACCAGTGATGGGCAAACTTTTTAAAGAGGGGGGCCAAAGGAAAGGAAATGCTCATCTGTCAGTCTGTTTCTAAGGCAATTCTTTGGAAGTTTCATTGTATTGTATCCTACTCATTGTATTCGTCAGATTAGAAATAATGTCCCTTCTCTGGATAGAGCATTTCAGGGGGCTGCATCTGGCTGTAGTATGACCATAACTGTACTAAACCATCCAGATGCCCCCTTGAGTAGTATTTTTTACATCTAACTTGGTGGTAATCTTTCCCTCTATTTTTTCCAGAGAGCTTTTTTTTAAGTCTACTTTTTTTGCTCTTCTCTTTTATACTGACCATTTTCAACTTTTGCTCTATTTTAATAATTTTTCCCTGGCGATGGCGCCTTTGTATTCTTACTAAAATATTTATTAAGCATTTGGTATAGAGTTAAATTCTGGGGGAGACATAAAATTTAGCAAAAACACTCATTTTCTTGCATTCATAGAACTTAAATTCTATAGGAAACAAATACTGTTAACTATAATATACAATATAAATGATAAGTATGTCAAAATCCCAAAACATTATATATGAAAGAGGCACTACTTGAGAAGAATAGAGATAGAAGAGGATATATAGAAATTCAACATGTAAAAAGGTACAAGGAATAATGTGTGAAAAAGTTGAGGTAAGAAGTATAGAATATAGTGCACATAAAAGTTGAGAAGAGGAATAACTGGATAGAGAGAGCATTTCCCTTTAGGTTCTACCCATCACAATCTTCTGAATTGGTTACTCTGCCTTCCCTTAGTCTTTACATTTTCCTTTCCTTCTTCCCATTTTCCTTATGATGATATGTACCTTCTGTCTCCAGATATTCCCAGGGAGCATCCTGATAAGGAGAGACTGGGGTGGAAGATTCTTCCTCAGGGGGAGCTTTGGTACACAGTGCCCGAGGAGTAGCCTATGAAAAGAGAGTAAGGGGGAAGGTTTAGGAGGGAAATTAAATATCTAGTTCGTCATTCCCTATCTGTCCCTCAAGAATTCTTGAGGTACAGTAAAGGTGTCAAAGTTTATATAGTGATGTATAGGAAGAATGTACAGAAAGTACACTTTGATCTTAGCAAAAGGCCCAAAGGTGATGAAGTAATGTGAGATGACAAATAGGTAAATTAGATTCTGAGAGAGGTGTCCCAAAAGTCTTAGTGCAGTTTTAAGTTATTAAAAGATCATTCCTATCTCATCTATTTGAACAGAAAGAAGAGAACATTAAGGATACAAGAAATCTATATTCCTAGAAAAGAAAATGATGTCAGGGGGGGAATAAACTGGGTAGCTGTTTCAGGTAATTAAAGGAAAGGGATACCTAAGTTGCTAAGAGTTGCATAAAGTATCCAGGAAAAGGTTGCTACATTAAGATCACAGAATACTTGTGATATACATATGTTCATCATCTCTACTCTTGTCTCTGAATCATTGGTCCTATCCTGCTTTATAAAAATCAGTTTCCCATTCCAGAAGAGTGAACAATTTGAGTCCCAACGCTGAGATCAAAGGCCTCAGCCCTGTAATTAACCCCATAATGACCATAACTAATTCACCATTGATGCTAACTTGCCCCATTTCAGGGAATAGCAACTGTGGGAAGCAGCCCTCCCCCTTAACCCCAACTAAGGACCTTCAAAGTGGTGAGTAGTAATGCCATGGGGTTCAAGATACCTGGGCAGCAGGGAGCTGGGGAAGTAATATTTGGATCCCAAAGTTCTCTAGAAGGGTTGTGGATAGTAGTCTGACTGGAAAGAGACCTTCAGGACAAGATGGAACTGCTTGTTAAGCCTCTCATATCCTCTCTACATCCATAGTAGAGATAAATACATCAGTGTTAACTTGATCATAAGCACCATTTAAAATGTCAGAAGCATCAAGGGCCGCTCCTGGTATCCAAGAATTAAAACGTTGTTTATTCAAGGAGCTAGTTAGGCCTGTATACAATGTGTGTATCAATGGATAGAAGGAGCTAGTTAATATTCGAGGAGTTCTTAAGAGCTTACATTAAGTATAAGAATGGAATTTCTTGGTCAAACCTTTTTTTTCTCCTTCACTACCCGACATTATGAAAACAGTGCTTGCAAAGATAAAGAGTGTGTGTATGTGGGGGGGTGCTTCGGCCACGTGGAAAGAGAAGGGCTCCTGCTAGGCCACCATGGCAACGCAGCACACCCATATTCCCCTTGTTGCCTGTTGCCATGGGAACATGTAAAAAGTACTCAGGAAAGAGACAACTCTCAGGAACTATGTAGCACCCCTCAGCATGCGCACCAAGTCCAGGGGGCAAGACGCAAGAGAGTAGGTAGTGGTATAGCCAAAACTATCTAGACAGGAAAGCGGTAAGCTTTCTCCTTCCTTTCCCGACCCTAGAAGGAAGCTCCTTCCGGGCCGGGCGGGAAGGAGAAGACAGGCAGCCGAAGCCAACTTTAACCAGGGCCGCATCCTGCGAAGGGGAAAAAGAGCGGTAGAGAGGAAACTGCATAGATACCTGCACCCAGCGGACACCTTCGATAGGTGTGAGGCCCGGGAGCCGCCTAAGTAGCAGGGTTAGGAGAGAGGATGCCATCTTGGCGTACGGCTAAGGGAGGAATGGGGACCAGAAGAAACTGCGCATGTCCGTAAGAAAGCTGGGTGGGACTAATGCGACGAACGCGCAATGCTGGGATGTGACTAGATGCGCATGCGCCAGTAGGGGCGTAGGAGCGAAGACGACCAATTTCAACTGCGTCACAATAGAATTCGCTATCAAAATTACAATTGCTTTAGCCAGTTCGCTATGGATCCTAGAACCACTACTGAATCTTGTGCTTCTGAATAATTTTGCGGTTGATTTTGGACCCTGGTGCGACTAGTGCGCATGCGCGAGGCCAGTTGGGCCAACCTAGCGTAAGGCTTGACGCCTAAAGGGTGGGGAGGAAGAAGATCAGGGAAAGAAGAGAGGGCGGGTCCCAACCAATCGTCGCAATCCTAGTCGCGAGCCGAGGGTTGGGTGTGGAAAGCGGAAGAGTGAGTTGAGGGATAGGCGGAGCGTAGGTTATGGTAGGACAGCCAATCAGCTTGTGGATCCTTGATGTGGTTGACCAATTAGCTTGCGCCTCGCGCACAATGGCGCGAGGTGTCAGTATCTCGTGAGCGCGCTAGTGTGCGCGGGGCGGTGCCCTTGTATAAAAGGCGTCTTCCGAGCGAGCCGCCGCCATTCTGGGGTTCGTTTAGAGGTGAGTACGGGTTATATGTCGGTTGGTATGTTGCGGGGCTCTGTAGTGGTAGAGTAGCGAAATGGCGGCGGGCGACAATGGAGCTTATTTTAATCTTTCTTAGATTTTGGAGGCTGGAGGGTGCTTCTGGGGAAGCCTGTTAGGTTGAAAACGAGGCGTAGAAAATATTGTAGCCAGTAATAATGACGTTTTCGTTTCCTCCCTTATTTCCTCTTCCCAGGTTCGAATTTAATCGGAGGAAACGGCCCGGCCACGAGGAAAAAAGAAGCAGCCGTAACAGCATCTAAATCTAAAGGATCCTTCGAGGGGGGGGGAAGCAGCAGCTACCAACCCAACCACTTGTGTCTTCTCTGCCCCATCACCCTATCTTGTTTCCCGTCCCCTCTCCCAGCCCAAGCTTCTTGGGACTCAAATCTGTGGCTGAAGGACCATCACCACAAAATCTATCAAAAATAATCAACCACCTTTACTCCAACTCCCAACTCCCGCCAAATCTGCCCATCCATCGTCTCCTTTTTGAATCCACTCAGTTTTTTGTTTTTGTTTTTGTTTTTGTTTCTAAGACCCTCTCCTTAAGTGGAGTGGGTAATGAATCCTGAGTTGGCTTTATTTTTTAAAAGACTTTTTGATCCAATGAGGTCCCCCAAGTAATTAAGCTTTGGGTCCTGGTTGGTTTTATTTTTTCTCCAAATTTTAACCCCCCCTGAGCCCGAGGTGCTGACGTCGCAAAAAAATTGGATAGTAAGTGTCGAATTTTCAAAACCAGCATTACAACAAGAAATCAACGTTTCCCGTTGTGAAACAAAAAAATGAGAGGAAGAAATGAGATCGTAGACAAAAAATAATTGAGCTGGAGAACGACCAATCCGGTCGCTTGAGTCTCCATTAAAAAAAAACAAAAAACATTAGGTCTTAAAAGTCTTGTTCTCTCTCCCCTACCACCTCCCTCTTCCCTGCCCTGGTGCAGGCACGGAGAGGGTGGGGGGGCCGACAAGTGAGGATTTTCTTGATGGTTAACCCTTGGTAATCCAGCCAATTTTCCAGACTGCCAAAGCCATAAGAGTTCGATTTCTTTTTATAAGGAGGAATGGGATCCCTTCCTCTCGATGCCAGCAGTCTTTCGGAAGGGTTAATGAGCTCACATACAAAAGACGTGGATCTTGTGGCCTAAAAGTACCACTTCTTTGTGTGTGAGACAAGCAGGGGCGCCTTTCAATTTGCCAGATTAATAAGCAATCTGTACATAAAGATTGCAGGGTAAGGAGATGCGCAGATATAATATTAGAAAGTAGCTGGCTACGACTTAATGGTTAAAATCCTCTCTTTATATTTTAATGTAATTTGCTTGAGGTATATATATTTGTGTGCTTTACATAGGTGGCAATCTACGAATAAAGATTGCAAGACACTTAAAACCAGGGTAGTGCCAATACATCCAAAAGTGTTAGTTGGGAAGGTAAAGAATGTCTTGTAATTGTTGCAGTTTGCAGATTTTTTTTTAAAGAAGAAAAAAATGGTTATAACCTTTAACTTGATTTTTTAAATGGGTGCAGTTACAGGGGGTGGAAATTTGGGGGGGGGCAATGTGGGGAATTAAGGCGTGTAATTTTTAAAGGCCATTTAGTGCAATTGAATGCTAGATTTCTAAAAGATTTGTGTCGTTAAAAGGAATTTTTTTTTCTTCCCTGCTTCAATATGGCGACTTTTCCTTGTCCTTTTGTCTCTTCTGAGCGGCGTTGCAGGTTGTGTCTTTACCCATTTTTCTCCTGTCCTTTTCCCACCTTGGCCTCCTTTGTTGGGAGGGGCCCATATACCCTCCCCCTTTATCTGTAGTATAGAACGGGGGTGGGCTGTATTAGCAGTTTTGACCCTCAACTGCAAATTCTTACCCTACTCCATGCAGGAGAAACTTTTAAGTAACATTTTAATTGCCTTTGTTTTTACAAAGTTCTTGCCAAATCAAATGAGGTTTAAAAAGTTAAACACAGTTTGGGGGGGGGTGTTTTTTGTTTTGTTTTGTTTCTTTTTTAAAACTGGGAACGGGTGTTAATGGGCTGTTTGTACTGTAACCTTTACGGCAAACCGTAGATGTTTTTTCCTCCTTGGGTCTCTTCTCCATTGCAAGATGGCGTCCCTGCTTTGTTGTTTTTCTCCCTCCTCTTCCCTCTTGCCAGCCGGAGCATAGGGCTGGTTTAGGAGGTTGGTTAAAGGGGGAGGAGCAGTCTGGAAAGGTGATGTAATCCGCTTTCCTTCACTCCTCTCCACCCTCCTGAAACTCCACCCCCTGAGTTTTTGCCTTTTGAGGCATGCTCAAACTTGGGAGGAATGGAGCCTGGGACTTGATTATCTTCTTTTTCTATCTCTACAGATTTGATCTTAATTGTTTCTGTTCTTTTAACTTTCACAAAACACCCCTTTTTATCCAACAAGCCAGTAGAAATCTGTTAGGTCTGTAGGAGTTGCTTCTCTTCTACAGGGGGTGCCTGTGGGTAGGTTTGAGGCTTAGCAACAGGACCAGTTTTTCTTCTGTATACAATATCCTAGGAATTCCTTTACATGTACACATTTGGGAAACAGAATGGAGTTTACCCATTTCTTTTCCTTATCCTAAAGTAGCTCTGAGCCCAAAGGATAAAAGTAATCTGGGTGAGTTTACAAGTCTGGAAAGGAAAGATTAAATCTCTGGTCTAAATATGAATTTCCATTGTTAGGCTTTTATTAGAGCCAAACCTTAGTCTGGGGACATTTTCACCTTTTTGAGGGGTAAGGGTGGGTGCTAGAAGGTTTTCCTCTAAACTTCCCATCTTCCTCCTTCCCATCTTTTCTGGTTTTTGGGGTAAACTTTTGTGTTCCGTGCTGTACCACCTCCAGTTGCTTAGCCTCCTGTACATTGGTACTAGGATGAGGAGTGAATCTTTAGGAAAAAGGCCGCAGTTGTAAACTCAAGGCAGGGGGAGTCAAGCTTCGTTTTCTGGTAAGCAAAACCTTTCTGGTATTAATTACATTTCACAACCTTCATTTCTGTTTTCCAAAGAATCATTTTTTTTTTTGGATTTTTTTTCCTTTTTTTCTCCCGCCCAAACTTCTAGCTAATAATGGAAACAATGTTCTGTTCTCCATTTTCAACTCATGCAGTGCTGTAGCAACCAGTGCATGTCCAAGCCATGGCAGGTACTCAAGGCTGGTGTTTGTGTCCTGTCCTTTCCTCTATTTTCCCCCCCAAATTATAAAATCTTTTCCAAAAATCTTTTTAAGTTTTAAGATCCTCAGGTTCATGGCAAAGTTCAGAAGCCATTATGAACTTGATCATTCTCTTCCCCAGCAAATTTTCTGCTGGATGTATATAATACCCTTAAGGATTTCCTAAGTTCATATTTGAGAAGGTCCAAGATACTTTGCACCCTATGTTGGACCTATCAACACTCCCATTGTTTTTGAGGTTTTAGTTAGCCCCCAGCACTCTAGATGGTGGAGAAATTATTGTCTCTGCTATATGCCTGGGGATGTGAAAATAATACCCCATTTAGTTCCTTTAAACTAGACTGGGGAGATAATTATGGGAGTTTCTCTGCAGTGTGAAAGTTGAGGAATAAAAAGCTTTAGAAACCAACTTGGGAGTGCCAACCTACTTACTAATCATAAGCTTGAGTTAAATATTATTGGCTCCTTTGCTGCCTTATAAAACAATTGATCCTGGCATTTCTCTCTATTAAAGATAAGCAGGCTGGAATCCTCCTGCAATCCAAGTGCATAAAAGCCTGGTAGGGATATAAATGAGAGAACAGGTACTGAAAGACACTGAATCCAGAACTTTGCTGCATGAATATAGGCCACGATTCGTATTTCTCCTAAGAGCTAGCTATGTAATCTTACTAAGTTGTTCTGTCAGGGCAAGGCACAACTCAGAATAATTTGACCACCAAATAACAGGTGCCTTTTAAGTCTCTAGGGGGGGAAAGCAATGTGAATTTTAGGCCAATAACAAAATTTGTCCAGAAATACAATAGAATATGACCCATGCTAAACATGGCATCCTTTCCCCTCTTGTTAAAAGGAAATAATTGTATCTTTGGGATAGGCAATATTTAAGAGATCTCACTTTGAAGTTAAATGTGGGTTAACCCTGGACCCACTCATCCTCTTAGTAATAATGAAATTTAGAGTTTACTTTTACTCCAACCAGTTGATTAACACAGTCTTTTATTCCATCATTAGTGAAATCAACAGAATAGAATAAGATTTCAAGGCTGGATCCTTTGCATACCCTTAAGGACTCATTTCTGTGTGCTGCCCCAAGCTTTCCTAGCTTTTTAAAAGGAAAGCCAAAAGATAAAGCACTCCAATCTGTATAATGAGAATCTGGCAACAGGTATTAGAATCCTGTATTAGGGTGGCTATGAGAGTAAAGTCTCTGAGAGAGTAGGGATTTGTTTTATTTTTATTTTGTTTACTTCTTTGGTCAGGGACTCTCTTCCTGCTCCCCCAGGAAAGTTGGCCTGCTTATTGGGATGCATGAATCTGGCTGGCTTCTCTCCCAGAGGAGTGAAGAGTTTTTCTCCATTTTCTTCCCACTTCTACTCCATATTTTTTGTAAGTTTTCCCATTCTTTAAGGGAATGAGCTCATTTGACTTCATTTTTGGACCCTTTTTTTCCAGAAATTACCTCAAGCTCATTTACTCTCCTGATTTTTACATACCAATCTCTAAAACAAGAGTATTTTTAATAACCAGTTATCATTATGAATTTGGAAGTCCATAACTTCATATCAATTAAGAGATGTCATTCCATTGTGTCTTGAGTTTCCTGCTATAGTCCTAGAGTAGGAACATTTAACTCTTACTTTGTTCTTTTCTGGTTCAGTGGCACACTGGTTCTGCTTCTCCCTCCCCCACCACAAGATGTCCTTTATGGTACCTGAAAGTAAATTTGTAGGTTTAACTGAATGCTGAACTTTATTTGGTCTAAAGCTACAGTTTTCCTGGGAGGTTATCTCCTATCTCCAGTGGTAGTGACAGGTTCTCATGAAAACTTTTTTATGGTAATTGTTTAAAACTACTCACTTCTTTGAGATTAGACTTGGGATGGAGGTGAACATGACACTTTTCTCTGATGGCTACATCTAATTTCTGCTGTTCTCTCTTCTCTCCATTGCTTAGCTTTTTGTATAGGTTAGAAGTTATTTTCCGTTCCTATTTGAATTTATTTTGATGGGCATTAATCTTGTAGCTTGAAGCTAATGGGTTATTTTGCTTTCTATTCAATAAAAAGAAGGTAATATTTGGGGTTTCCTTCAGGTCCTTGAAGATAATCTAGTTGGGGTAGCAGGCCTAGCTTTTTGTAGGAAAGGGTCAGTGATTTGGGAATGGAAAGAATCTTAAGTGTTCCTTGTACCTGGTTCTTCAATAGATAAGTAGAGGTCAAGTATGTATTGGAATAGAATGGAAAACAGTATTCTTTCATAAAGTTAGGACTTGTCACCCTAAGGTACTTCATCCTCAACAGATTATCTGGTATGGACCATAATTATTTTGCTTTTTTAACTTGTCTCTTGGTGGTCGTTAGTATGATATTCAGATTTAATGCTATTACAATTTCACATATCAGAAAGCCTCTGCATATCTTATGATCCTGGCCCATGCTACTTGAGAGAAAACCCTTTATCTCTTTGACCATTCAAATTTGTATAAGGATTAATAGGAGTGTGCCAAACCAAAAAATTGATAACATCAGAATTTCATTCTATTAGGGAAATTTTATTTAAAGCTCCCTCCTTTCCTTTGATCTCTGGCCCAGCTTATTTCCTTCCCCCATGGAAGGAACAAAAAAGCAACATTGGTAATTCAACAGGAACTTTTTTAAATCCCTTACAATTTCCAAAGCTCTATTAACTTTTCAGAATTTCCCCCTCATTTCTATATCTTAAATTCAGTGCATCAAGTTGCAGAGTCCAAGAAATGGTTCTCTACAAATGTCTTTCCCCATATCTCTTATTTTTTGGTTCTCATGGCCCTTCTGCTCCTCTTTTATTCACTCATAAGTTACTCACTTGGGAGAGCTGGAAGATAAGAGATAAAGTTTGAGTGTTAATACTTGGCTTTTGTCTTCCGAATCATCTTAAGGATTCTGACCTTAAAAGCACATTTCTTTGTTTTCAAAAAGTAGCCTTTTTGCCTCTAAGTTTACTTTCTTAAAATTGGATAAACTATAGGTTTCCTCAAGGGACAAGAAGGAAAACCACCTTTTCTCTTGAGACATATCTGCACTTTCTTACAGATGTTGGGGGTAGGCCGTGGGCAGTCATAGAAAATAAGCAATAAAGCTTATATCACCCTTGGACCCAGTACAAAGATATTCCTCTGATTCAAAAGAGCCTTTGTTTGGAGAAATATTGTTTGAAAACCCTATCCTAAGCTTATCTCCTATCTAACCTTACATAATTTGTAGAATCTTTCATAGAAATTATTCGTACCCTAATCTTTGTCTCTTATAGCAATTCTTCCTTTCATAACTGTCTTTTGATGAAGAAATAGAAGAGAACTACTTTTTTTTAAATGTCATTTTTTCACTCCTGGCTCCCTTATTTTATATTCAGTTCATAAATTCCTATACATAGGCCTTGGAAATTGAGGAAGCTGATGAAATTCTTTGATTACCATCATTACTTCTGAAATTTTCAAGTTGACCAAAATATTTTTATTATTGATTTGTTATTAATAAATAACTGTACATGTAGCCCAAACTTTTATTCTATATGAGATAAGAGAGCAAACTTCTCTAATTTATAGCTTCTTAAATGTCTCTGCTTCTACCTCTTTCCCATACTGTTTTCCCAATTTTAAATTTGTTCCTTGTTCCCAGTATTATCAATGTAATCTATCACATTCTACCTATGTACTGGGTGATGCCTGAATCCTTAGGAGGATAACTTTTTAAGGACTTCACTGTATTTCCCATCCCCTAAGCTAAATTTATAAGAATAATTTAGAACAGAAATATTGAAACCTGATGTTGATAGCTCCCAGTTCTTAAGACTTGTTTATCTAGGTGGGAATCTAAGAATAAATGAACCATATTCAGATCTAGGAATATTTAACCAAATATCTAATACGATGTTTGTGTTTTGGGAACAGTCAGATTCATCTGACATAAAATTAGCCTTTTAAAGGCATATTATTTTAGGACCTTGGGTCTTGGGCCCTTTATCTACAGCCTGGGGATGAATATGGAAAGGAAAGAAATATTTCCAGCAATGGTGTTCACATCTTATAAACATATATAACCATATGTTGTGCCCTCACTTCTCTTTTTAGTGATTACAGTCTCAAGTTTCTTCATTTCTGGATCACTAAGAGTGGCTAAATAGCCACTTGGCCTCTTGCTTGGTAGAAATTAAAAGAATTATTAAGCACTCTAGTTTGTCATGTTAATATCAGATGGATGATTAGGAAGAATAGTGCATTATTGAAAATAATCCTGATACAATCTTTGACATACAATCTTTTACTCAATCTTCTCCCTTCCCCCAGGCTTTATCATCATGGGCTCGGGCCCCATTGACCCTAAAGAACTCCTTAAAGGCCTAGACAGCTTCCTTGGTCGAGATGGAGAAGTCAAAAGTGCAGAAGGAATAGCCAAGATCTTTAGGTATGTATAAATTGCCATTAAAATGGATTTCTAAGATTAGATGACCAAAAAAAGAAGTGGATCTATAGTACATGATTATGATTGTCGTAGGAAGTCTTGAGAACAGTAACATTAGGGAAAAGGGGGGCTATATTCATTGTCATTACATATAACACAATTAGTAAAATTTTATTTTTTTTTATTAAATATTTCTAATCAACATGGAATTTTTTTTTTAAACCCTTAACTTCTGTGTATTGGCTTATTGGTAGAAGAGTGGTAAGGACTAGGCAATGGGGGTCAAGTGACTTGCCCAGGATCACACAGCTGGGAAGTGTCTGAGGCCGGATTTGAACCTAGGACCTCCTGTCTCTAGGCCTGACTCAATCCACTGAGCTACCCAGCTGCCCCATCAACATGAAATTTCAGTAGCAGTGGTAGTAATCTGAATAAATAACTCCCCTCACCTTCCCTTGATTTCCTAGCAAGGCCTGTATATTAAATCTATATACAGACTTTATATTTTATAGCTGGCAAACCAAATCCTAAAATCCAGTAAACTGAAAGGACATCTGATGCTATTTTTTGTTATTGTATTAATTACATGAATGGCATTCTTGTTTGTAGCCTCAGTTTTGCCAATATAGTTGCCCTTAGTTTAAAAAAAGGAAGAGAATTAAAAGCACTCATAGCCCTTGCTAAAAAGAAATTGGCTAGCTAAAATCGGTAACAAATATAGTAACCAGTGATGACATGTTAGTATGTGGCTGATTATTTGGAAGGTTATGGGGAGTGGCAAGGGAAAAAATGCAAAATACTCCCAAGATTTAATTTTATGTATTTCTCTCTATTAGAGTTCCACATATTGTCTTGTATATTCCTTTCTCCTAGAGAGCTCTGTTCCTCTCTTGTTTCTTAGATTGAGATCCCAAGTTCTTCATGATCATCCTTCCATAGTGGAACACAGAGATTCAGATTCCTCTGTGAATGGAAGATGTGTTTCTCTGTCCCAGCTCTTACCTAAATTTAATTTCCCTTATAGCTTGATGAAGGAAGCTCGAAAGATGGTGAGCCGTTGTACCTACCTAAACATTCTCTTGCAGACCCGTTCACCAGATGTACTGGCCAAGTAAGTAGGGTGCTAGATACCTAGGAAGTAGAGATGGAATTTAAATAGGGGATTAGGGCATCAAAGGAAATGGGAGCATAGAACTCCTGAATTCTAATACACCTTCCTGTCTATCTGCAGGTTTATCCGAGTTGGTGGCTACAAGCTCCTTAATAATTGGCTGACTTACTCAAAGACAACCAACAACATACCTCTCTTGCAGCAAATTCTACTCACCCTTCAGCACCTACCCCTTACTGTGGACCATCTCAAGCAGGTGATTTGGCTTTTATCCTTTCTCAACTGAGTATCTTGCATAACTGATAAGAAAATTGTATGTTAATAAACTGACCATGTTTCTGGGGCTTATGGAACTATAAGTTGTGGAGGAGGGTCTAGATAGAATCTTCCATCTCCTTATGTTTTCTTCTCTTCTGTTTCCCATCTCTTAGAACAACACAGCCAAACTTGTAAAGCAGCTGAGCAAGTCAAGTGAGGATGAAGGTAAGTTCATTCTTCTTTGTTCTCTTCTTGTCTACTTTTCCTTTTGGTTCCATTTTATCCTCTCACCCAGCTGATCCTCCTTTTTCTATCCCCTTTCCTTTCTACTTATCTCTTTTTGGTCTTTACCCTGTCTCATACCTAACTTTCTATTTATATAGTCTCTGGAGTCTAGTCCTTGAGATTCATTGTTGATGGCATGGACTCTTAAATAGCATTTTTGGGGGGTAGTAATTCCCATAGCAATAGTATTATCAAAGCCAAGCTTTTTTTGGTTTTGTTTTGATCTTCAATTTTATTTATTTTTAGCTTTTTAAAAAATCTTTCCTTCTGTCTTAGTATCAGTTGTAAGACCAGAGAGAGTGGCAAGGACTGGTAATCAGGATTAAGTGGCTTGTCCAGGGTTACACCACTGAAAAGTATTCCGAGGCCATATTTCAATCCAGATCCTCAGACTCCAGGCGTGGTGCTCAGTCTATTATTATTACTTTTTTAAACCTTTACTTCCTATATTAGAATCAATACTGTATATTTGTGCCAAAGCAAAAGATCAGTAAGGGCTAAGCAATGGGAATTCAGTGACTTGCCCAAGCTCACACAGCAGATTTGAACTGAGGACCTCTCATCTCTGGTCCTGGCTCTGAAACTACTGAGCCTTCTAGCTGTTCCCTCTATTGTTTATTATTATTTAGCTTCTAATTCTTTCCCTCCAACATCCCTTTTTTCTCCATCAAGCAAGAAAGATAAAATTTCTTATAGACATTACAGTCAAGCACAACAAATTTCCTCATTAGCCATGCCCAACAACAAATTTTTTTTTTTTAAGTCTAAATCTGTACTCTTGAGTCCATATCCCCTCTGTATCAGAAGTGGGGTTAAAATGTTTTATTACGAGTCCTCTGGAATTGTAGTTGATCATTGAGTTGATCAGAATTCTCAAGTCTTTCAGTTGTTTGTCTTTATAGTATTGTTATAACTATATAATGATTGTTCTCTTGGTTCTGCTCACTTCACATTGCATCTTTAAATATTTTGAAAACTTCCTTATAACTACTAGGACATCTCTTCTAGTTATGTGTTTTTTTTTGACTCTTCTTATAACATGAATTCAAGTCTTGTCATTATCCTGATCACCTTCTTCTGACTCCATGCTTCTAAAATGCAACATTCAAAATTTTATACAGATGTATGGAATAAGTGCACAGGGATCATTCTTTCCTTCATTCTAGAGACTTCTGTTAATATAATAATTACCCCATCATGCTGCTGGACTGAGTTCACTAAAGCCACTTGATCTTTGCCATGTCTCTCTCCTGTTCTATTTATGCAACAGATTTTCCTTAAATCCCAGCCAGAGTTTATAGTCTCACTTCTCATCTTCTTCCTTTTCCTGTCTACTCCATTGTACCAATTTCCTTAAGAATTTTCCTTAAGAACTGTTTTCAGAAAGGAGAAAAACCAATAATGGATTATTACTATTATTATTATGCTGCATCTCACTACATTATAGTGAAGTAGAGTATCTAGAGAAACATTTGGGGAGGGGAAAGGAGGGGAAGAGACAAAAGAAAAGGGAAAGGACCAGAGCAAATGATTCATTTAGTCAACTTAAGTATGATTGACTTCAAGTTCGTGATCCACAGAGGCTACCCTTCAGTTTGAAGGGATTTATTGAATTGCAGGTTAGAGTAGCTCAACCTTCCACAGTGGTCATGGCCTTTTATAAAGATACAGAGCCAATTCCCGTTTTCTACTCTCCTCAAGGAATCTTTTATGGAGTGTTTGATTTGGTGGCTTATTGAGATTATTCCAAAGGCATTCTTAAAGACAAGAGAATAGAACTAAGAAACAGGCAGAGGTGGGGGAATGGGAAGGGGTCTCATGGTTTGGCAGTGTCCGTCTAATTTGTCTTCCCTCTTTATATTTCTGTCTTCTTTGAAGAACTCCGGAAATTAGCTTCAGTTCTTGTCAGTGACTGGATGGCTGTCATCCGCTCTCAGAGTAGCACCCAGCCTACTGGTGAGTTACTTTGTTCTTATTCCTGGCATAATTAACTTCTAAGGGTACTAGGGAGGAGTTCATCTTACTCTTTTGTCCTGGAGAGGAGCCTTCTTACCATACAACAATAGCTCACAATTATGTGGTGATTAAAGGTTGCAAAACAATTTATACACATGGTTTCATTTATCCTCACAACAATCCTATGTGTTAGTTACTACGTGTATCGTCATATCCATTTTGCAGATGAGGAAACCAAGGCAAACAGGATAAGTAACTTTCTCATAGTCATACAGCTAGTGTTAGAGACAAGTTTTGAACCCAAGTCTTAGTCTAGTCTCTAAGTCCAGCATTGTCTACTACACCATGCTTCCCCATTTAAAATCTTTTCTCTTTTGGCTATTCCTCCATAGAAAAAGACAAGAAGAAAAGGAAGGAAGAGGGGAAAGGACGCACTACTCCTCTTGAAAGACCCTTGCCTGAAGTGAAGGCAGAAACAAGAACCGAAGAGGCACCAGAGAAGAAGAAGGAGAAGCCTAAATCTTTGCGAACCACAGCTCCTAGCCATGCCAAGTTCCGTTCTACTGGTAAGGCCGAGTCCTGGTCTTGGAAGGGAGCACCAAGTGATATATGCATGCATATGCACTGAGATTTGAACATACACTTGCCTTGGGGGATAGAAGTTATTGATTTGTGACCTACTTAAAAGGGTAAGGGCAGGCATTTTAGAAATAGTGGTACACATTGGTTTAGCAGGAAGATAAAGGAAAGCCAAAAAGAACACAATATCAAGAACCTGACACCATGTATACCTTTTTTCAGGCTTGGAGCTGGAGACACCATCCCTGGTGCCTGTGAAGAAGAATGCCAGTACTGTAGTTGTTTCTGACAAATACAACCTTAAGCCCATCCCCCTCAAGCGGCAGAGGTATGTATGTATTAGAACTAGTGGCAGGTATTAACCTGAGGTTGTAAAAGGATTGGTAGGGAGGAGACTTGACAGCAGCAGATTTTTTTTTTTTTTAAACCCTTGTACTTCGGTGTATTGTCTCATAGGTGGAAGATTGGTAAGGGTGGGCAATGGGGGTCAAGTGACTTGCCCAGGGTCACACAGCTGGGAAGTGGCTGAGGCCGGGTTTGAACCTAGGACTTCCCGTCTCTAGGCCTGACTCTCACTCCACTGAGCTACCCAGCTGCCCCAACAGCAGCAGATTTTTAACTATTCCTTTCTTTTACAGCTCTTCAGCTGCACCTGGTGATGTGGCTCCTCCAGCTGAAAAGAAATACAAACCACTTAATACAACACCCAACACCACCAAAGAGATTAAAGTGAAGATTATACCCCCACAGCGTGAGTAGGGCCAGGGGCAAGGGAAAGCAGTAGATTCTATAGCTAGGGAAATGGAGATTGATTTTTTTCCCTAATCTTTCCATTTAGTCTATCCCATTTTTCTAAGTCTTTTAAAAAAAGTCTCTATTTTTCATGTCTCATTTTGTAAAAAATCTACCAGATTTCTGATCTTTCTTTCCCTCTTTGTCCCTTTCTATTTCTGATTTTTCAGTCTTCCAGTCCCTTATTGTTCAGTCATTGTTATACACTTCCCCTCTTCTACTGTCAGCTAACAACCCTCATCTACATTTAGTATCCAAAACTATTTCTATGCCATCTGTGCTTTCTGACATTGTTATCATCTTATTTTGGATAGATGGAGATCTCACTGTCCTACTATTTGGCAAGACTTTTGTCACTAGTTGTTATATAGGGAAATATGCCATCTGTCAATCTCTCCATCAGTTGTACTAACACTCTTTTCTTTCTTCACTTTAGCTATGGAGGGCCTGGGTTTCCTAGATGCCCTCAACTCGGCACCTGTTCCAGGCATCAAAATCAAGAAAAAGAAAAAGGTTTTGTCACCCACAGCTACTAAGGTATGAACCCTGGGCTATGGTGAGGTGGAATGTGGAGGAGAAAATCCTTGGGTAGGGATTGGGAAGTGTTTGTAGGTCTCTTTAGGAGCCATTGTGAGAGATTGGGTTCCTTTATAGTTTCTCTTGAAGCCCCATTATGCTTTCTGTGGCTTCCCTATCCTAATGAGCCCTTTTTCTCCCATAGCCAAGTCCCTTTGAGGGGAAACAAAGCACAGAGCCGAACACAGCCAAACCTTCTTCACCAGAGCCAGCGGCCCCTGCTGAGGCCATGGACATAGAGCGGCCTGGAACCCCTGTCCCTCCCGTTGAAATTCCAGAGCTTATGGACACAGGTAAGAGTAGAGACTTAATGTCTAGGATTCTAGAATGTCTGGGTCCTGAGAAAAGTGAACTAGGATTAGAAAATTGGATATGGAAAAACTTTCATTTAGGGTCAAGAACTCTTACTCAGTTTAACTCATGGTTCTGCACTTTTACATTCATGTGGTCTTAAGCAAGTCACTTAACCTTTTAGGGACCCCTAAAATTAGGAATTGGGCGAGATAATAACCTCTCTTGACTTCTTGCTTTAAATCTTATAGTCCTTTTTTTTTTAAAACCCTTGTACTTTGGTGTATTGTCTCATAGGTGGGAGATTGGTAAGGGTGGGCAATGAGGGTCAAGTGACTTGCCCAGGGTCACACAGCTGGGAAGTGGCTGAGGCCAGATTTGAACCTAGGACCTCCTGTCTCTAGGCCTGACTCTCACTCCACTGAGCTACCCAGCTGCCCCTTCTTATAGTCCTTTAATACTTTTTTCTTTTGTAGCCTCCTTGGACACAGGAGTGCTGGATGCAAAACCAGTGGAGAGCCCTGGGGATCCAAGCCAGTTGACAAGGAAGGGCCGGAAGAGAAAGACTGTGACATGGCCTGAAGAAGGTAAACTGAGAGAATACTTTTACTTTGAACTGGATGAGACTGAGCGAGGTAAGAGGGTAGATTGATACACAGGGGCACCTTGGAGCTGTAAAAGATGGAGGGTAATGGGATCTTGGAAAGGTCCATATGGCCTAACTCCTCTGTGTTCTTTTCTCCTTCTTTTCCTTCCCTCTATCCCACACCTCCCAACAAAATAAATAAAAATAGTTAATGTGAACAAGATCAAGGACTTTGGTGAAGCAGCCAAGAGAGAGATATTGTCGGACCGTCATGCTTTTGAGACAGCTCGGCGTCTAAGCAATGACAATATGGAAGAGAAGGTGGCATGGGTATGCCCCCGGCCCTTGGCCTTACCTTCGCCCCTTGTTTCCCCGGGTGGCAATAGCCAAGAGCGCTATGTCCAGGCTGAACGTGTGAAAGGAATCCTACAGGAACTCTTCTTATCCAAGGAGAGGTGAGCAGGGGATAAAACTCAGTGAGGCACAGTTGGTTAAGAAAGGGATAAGGTGAGAAATTACTGGGAATCTGGACTTACTGAAAAAGTAATCTTAATATCATTTTTTTCCCTGCACAGTGTCCCTGACAGTCCTCATGAGCCTGACCCCGAGTCATATGAACCTGTTCCTCCAAAACTCATTCCTTTGGATGAGGTAGGGTATTTGGAGTATTTCTGTCTTTTCAATATTTGTCTAAGTGGCTGTTGGGGTGGAGTTGTCTGTGTTTCATGTTGACATGTTTGATTTATCATTATTCTGATTTTTTATAACTTTAGGAATGTTCCCTGGATGAGACCCCATATTCTGAGGCATTAGAGACTGGTGGACCAGGTGGTTCCCCTGATGGGTCAGGTAGCTCCAAGCTGCCTCCAGTCCTGGCCAACCTTATGGGAAGTATGGGTGCTGGAAAGAGTCCCCAGGGTCCAGGAGGTGGTGGCATCAATGTCCAGGAGATCCTTACTTCCATAATGGTGAGACATTAACCATTTCACAAAGTTCTCCTTTTTTGCCTTCTTCTGTAACTTTATCTCCCTGATTATCCCTCCTACTTGGTATTGCCTTCTCCTTCAGCCATTCTTCCCTCTCCAGTTATGCTTTTGATTTCTGCTATCCCCATATCTCCTGACTGACCTCTTTTCTAACTACTCTACCCCTTTTCACAGGGAAGCCCCAATAGTCACCCTTCAGAGGAGCTGCTGAAACAACCAGACTACTCGGATAAGATCAAGCAGTTGCTGGGTAACCTGCAGGGCCAGCCCCAGGGACCTGGGGGAGGAGGGGAGGAAGCCCACTTTAGGTTTAGAGGTGAAGCACAGCCAGATATGACCCAATTAAAAATTGGAGGTGTGAGGTAAGGGAATGGTCTTAGAAAAGGAACTTATAAAGAGACAAGAAAAATGCCAGTAGGAAGGGAGTAAAGAGAGAATGGAATAGTTCCTAAAATAAGTTAAGGCTTTATTTTAATTTGATCAGATTGAGTTAGACTAGTTCTCACTTTTTAAACTGGGGCCTATGTATTTATTGGGAGGTAGATCCTCAGGGTGGTGATATTAATCCTAGAATCTGTCTTAAATTTTTTTTCTTTCTCTTAATTTAGTGCCCCATGGGATTTTGGGACCTGCCCCAATGGCTAATGGTTTTCCACCTGGAGGTCCAGGAGGCCCCAGTGGCCCCAAAGGCATGCAACATTTTCCCCCTGGCCCTGGAGGCCCTATGCCAGGTGAGTGGGATGGATATTTCTCTAGGATCCTGAAAAGGGAGTATGAGATTAACCTAAATACAGGAAGAAGTGTGAACAGAAACATAGTCATGAGCCTGACCAACATGCAAATGTCTCTTTCTTTGTAGGTCCCCATGGAGGTCCTGGTGGGCCTGGTGGTCCAGTGGGTCCACGACTTTTGGGCCCACCCCCTCCTCCTCGTGGGGGTGACCCCTTCTGGGATGGTCCAGGAGATCCCATGCGAGGTGGTCCAATGCGAGGAGGGCCAGGACCTGGTCCTGGGCCATACCATAGAGGCCGAGGGGGTCGAGGCGGAAATGAACCTCCTCCATTTCGAGGAGGCCGGGGAGGCCGCTCTGGGGGAGGACCTCCCAATGGACGAGGTGGCCCTGGTGGAGGAATGGGTGGAGGTGGTGGCCACCGTCCTCATGATGGCCCTGGTCATGGTGGACCCCATGGTCATCGTCCTCATGATGGCCCTGGCCATCGAGGCCATGACCACCGAGGCCCACCCCCCCATGAGCATCGTGGCCATGATGGGCCTGGTCATGGAGGCCACAGAGGACATGACCCCCATGGCCATGGAGGAGGTGAGTGTACCCTATGAAATAGCTACATAATAGTTAAAACTCCTTTTATATCCTTTAGAAGTCCTAGAATTTCCCATATTCTACCCCGAATTGTTTCCCCAAGTCTAGTGGTAGCGATAGTGATGGAGGGGAAAGGGACAAGGGTCATTCCTTCTCTCTGAGGCCTCTAATGTCCATCTAACTACCATACTACTACTTCCACAGATATGTCAAGCCGCCCTGTATGCCGACACTTCATGATGAAGGGCAGCTGCCGCTACGAGAACAACTGTGCCTTCTACCACCCGGGTGTCAATGGGCCACCCTTGCCCTAGGGGCTACCAATCAGTGGTACCCTGTTTATGACTGCAGCCTCCCTCCCTCCTTGGCCCTTTTGCCCTGTTATGGCTTCTGTGAGGCCCACCTCCCCCTTTCCCCAGCTGATGAGGAGCTGGACCCCCTTCCTCACCCCCTGTTTGGGGTTTTGGGGATTTTCTAATCACTGGTGCGCATTGTTGTACATATTTCCTCCAGTCAGGGGAGGAGAAAGACTGATACATCCTGTACCCCTGGACTGCTAAAGAGAAGACCTACTGGGCTTTGCCCTGTGAGGGGCTGTTAACCCAGCCCTAACCTCCTTCCAGTATTATCCTGGACCCTGCATATAACTATGACTGGTTATCCTGAAGGACAGGGAAGAGACCCCTCTACAACCAAGATAGGCAAGATATGGACCCTTTCTATCTTTGGTCACCCATGTGAACAATCCCCTGACATGGTGTCTTTTGCACTTATTGTGAAATCATCCTATAACCAAGCAGGTTCATTCATTCCTTATGGGGGTGGGGATGTGAATAAGGGGTGCCTTCTTATTTCACTGCACTAAGAAGGTTCCCTCCGAGCTAGGTGTGAATTATCCAACACACTATGCTTTGCCTTCCTCCTTTCTCTTCCTATATAATATACACATCAGGACCTGTACTTTGCACTCTGAATCCTTTTTAACAGTATGACACTGCAGCCTTGTATGAGCACCCAGACCAGCTTTATCAGTCCTTCATACCTTTTGACAAAAGTCATCCGTATTCTTTAAACCCGATATTTTTTCAGCTGGTATAGGTGAGATCCCTGGTGTCAGTCCTCCCTTCCCTTTTACTAACTGGGAGTTCTGTAAAACACTCTTAAGACCACTCTGTCAATATGTCAGTGATCCCAAGTCTGACATAGTCACACTACATGCACTGCCTTTTGAGAGTTTTTCAGCTCCAGTCCCTCTTACCCCAAACCATATCAGTGTGAGGCCTCTCTAGGCCCAACCCCATCAGTCACTTCTGTAAATCCCCACCTGGCCCTTTCCAAGGTGGATCCTGGACAGTATTGCTGCCCTTTCCCAATTTTCTCCTTTGCCCCATCCCAGCGTCAGTTGTTTTCTGTGAAAACGGCAGTGGATGGATCGGGTTTTGTGCAGGGCCCCAGGTTTAGAGCCACAATGGATTGAGGATGATTATTTTCTTTTTGTTTTGTATATTTTGTACATTAATAATAAACAGTGGAAAGAGAAGCTTATTTAAAACCCTTTGTGTGCCTTGATTACTTTGCATGGTATAGGTGACAGGTTAGGAAATGACACCTTTTTTTCCTCAGTCCTGGATTTCAATGTCTTCTCATTCTGGAAAAATGCCAAACTTGACAAACTAGTGTGAGGAACAGCTGAAGCATGTATATAATTGCTTGCTTTGAATAACTGAAGTAGTAAAGGAAAAAAATGAGTATGTACAGCTGGGACCCTAATAAGAGTGAGTGCATCTGGAAAAGAGCATCTTGGCTCTTCCCAATGTGTTCTGAAGGGCCCCTTTTCCCAGCGCATCAGGCCAATGGAACTTTTGAATTGGGGAAAGTGTTTATGCAGGAAACTGTAGAGAGAAGGGGAATTAGAGCCATGAAAACAAGCCCCCCCCTCCCCCAGCCAATTTTTTCTGTTCATGCAGCAGTATAATTAGCCATGATCTTCATTCTGTAGGTTGAATCCAAGATTTCAGGCTCCTGAAGGGAGTTGGCGTTCTTGGTCATCTTCTGGGATCCTGGTTGTTGGTCACTGCATTAATCTGAGTTCTTCACACTGTCCCAGTTCCTTTTTATGCTATTATGTTGATTATTTTGGATCTGCTCTCCTGCTCAGATTACACAGATCTTTCCAGGTTTCTCTAAAACCATCTTTTTAGTCATTTCTTAAAGCACAATATAGTATAATTTGTTCAATCGTTCCCCTGCTAAATGGGCATCCCTTTAGTTTCCTGGTGCCACCACAAAAGTCTTTTTTCATATCTACGGATAAATCCTTTTTTCCTTTCATAGATGAGAATATTATACTTTTAAAGAGTTGGGTTTTTTCATCAGTTTTCTGATGTGCTTTTCTCTTATTCCTCCTACCTTTCGATCTCTCCTGCAAAAGTTCCTAAATTCATTAGAAAATATTGAAGGATTATTTAAGGTTATTAAAGGAAGTGGTATGCTTTAAAAAAAAAAGGGGGGGGACCACAACTTTTGGGTATATAGATGGAGTTCTCTATACCAAACCAAAAACTTTTCCCCCCCTCTGCCCACATATTTTATCCTCACCCGGATCCATCCACTATTATTCAGCCTTTCCCACCTTACCCTCCCCATTTGCCCCATTGTGCCTACTTGACTACCTGCATAGGTTGGACTCTCATCATTGTCTAGTCTAATATCCTAAGCCCTCCAACAGCTTAGCCTGGACCATTGACATTCCCAGAATTGTATACCTAGAATTGGGCATACAAATGCCCAAAATTCTGAATCATCTTCCTCATGCAGTCTCCTCATGACTGCCTCCCAAGCTGGGATGTTGCTGGAGAAAGTTGTGGCCCTATGCTGACCTGGTCCACCCCAGATTTATGGTAACTTCAATGAGTCCCTCAGTGATATACAGCAATCTTCAAACTGTATTTTTTTTCCCTTCTTCATTCTGTATTCCTTAGTGTACTCCCCATAGAAGTTGTGGTCCCATACTTCAAAATCATCGGTGTCGGAACAATAACCTTGCTTATTAAACCAAAAAAAAAAATCCTCTATCATACTGATCTCAAACATCTCTGCATCTTTTCCTTCCCCATTTTGGGGAAGTATGCCTTCTTTGCAAAGCACACCCTTCCAATCTCATCCTTTTTATTCCTGCCACCACTGTAGTCGAGGCCCACAGTACCAATGACCTGGTCAGTCACAACAACGTCCATTCTTATCTGTCCTTCACAATGGCACCTCTTTACTCTCCTTTATTTATTTACATATTTATTTACATTATTCCTCCCTAGGGACAGATCTTTCATCTCTAATTCTACCCATCCCACCAAAAACAAAACAAACCAGCCTTTTAATGGTTTCCCATTGCCTATAGAACTAAATCTAGCTTCCTTAGGTTTTAAAGTTGATATTGTTTTGTTTTTTTTGCGTTTTCTGTGACTGAATCTCCCGCCGCTCAGAATTCTTTGTCTCAAGCATTCTACCAGCTTCCACCACCTCTGTGAGCAGTGACCAGAGCTGGGCTCCCTGTCTGGCCTCTGGTCCTTCTAAGGCCCTCCGTAGTCTGGCCCCAATACACCTTCCTTGTTTTATTTCATTCTATTCATGTGTTCTCCAGTTAAATCGCACCACTTAATGTGAGGGGGCAAAAATTGTGGGGTATCCCTTCTCTGCGCCAGTCTTCCAAAGTCATCCATATCCATGCCACGCTCCATCAAGATTTGTGTTAATCTGTTAGAAACTGTTCGGGGCTTCAGGAGAAACAGGGTTTATCTGAGGTTGCAACTTTTAATGATGGGAGCTGAGGCAGGGGCCAGGCCTGGCTCTCCAGCTCTATGAAACCTTTTGATTTGATAGAGGATTGGAAGATGAAGCAAAATAAGGTAGACTTTTTCAGACTAAAAAAGCTAAGTGATTCTTTTGCCTTAGAAGCTTCTCCCATTGTACCACATCCCGCTTTCAGGGATCGAATTCAGGGCCTTCAGCTTATGAGATCGATGTGCTGCCTACTGTGTTAAAGAGTCACTTATCTTTTACCCTAGGGTCCATTATTCAGTCTGCCACTGCTAGCCTGAGATTCCCTTCAGGGTGGATTCTCATGGGAACAGGGAACAGATTACAAACTTTGGGGGTCTCCAGCCTACAAGCCATTCCTAAAACTTGGGGTTCATCAGATCTCACTAGGCCACAAGTCTGGCAAGTCCCTAATGACTGTCCACGTGGAATCTAGAGACCCCAAACTTGTGGCCTAGTGTTGCCTTGCCTGAGGTAGATTGCTCCAGTGCTCTTAGCTCAGCCCTGGGATGTGGATCATTTTTATCAGTGATTTGAATCAAGGCCTGGAAGACAAGCTGATTCAATCTGTGTACAACAAAAGCTGGGCAGGAAAGCTAACTGCGATAAGAACCTTGCCCAGGACCCCAGATTTCCTGACCACTTGGCTGAATTTGTTAAGGTGGTATTTAGTGGAGATAAATGTAAAGTCTCATACTTGGGCTCTAGAAAAGGCAGTCTCACAAATGTAGGAAGGAAGTTTAGTTAGACCCAATGTAGACGAAAAAGATCTGGAGGTCTGAATGGACTGTGTGACTGGCAGTGAGCCGGGACTTCGACTCAATCTACAATTACGTTAAGACTTAACTTCCAGGAATAAGAAGTTGGGTCCCAGGACTTGGCAGGCCACAGCAGGTCTATTTTATTTAGTTTGGGGCATCGCAGTTTAGGAAGGACTCTGATAACCCAATTGGTGTCTCAAGAGCAACCACAATGGTTGGAGGCCTTTAAAGTCCATGTGCATATATCAGAGCTAAACCGTGATGACGCGGGCATTGTGCACAGATGGCAGGGACCCTGTACCCCTTAACTCAGGCAGGCTGTGAACAGGGAAATTCCCTTCCCCCTTCAGGTCCTAGTGACTCCCGAGGCAAAGACCAAAATCCTTGGACACCCTTTTGGTAGAGATAGACAAAGAGTGGCCACACCTTGATAGCCTAAGCCGGAGGATCTCAGGTAGACCCCCCACCCACCCAATGCCTGAGTGCAAGAAGTCACGTCCATACTATTGTAAAGAATATAAAAATCCCTGAACTGGGGCACTCAGGGGAGCAACCCCAATAGTTCCTCCACCCGAGCTGCCGTGGGTGTCTTTGGAGGGCAACCTTCAGGGTTGCTCCACTCATGCTGTCTTGCTGGCCATTAATCCTATATTACTAATAAATCTTTTTTTACTTTTAGGCTAAGTTCTCATTCTTGAGAAAAGTTTCCTTCCTGAACCCAGAGGTTCACCATATTTGCACCCCTATAACAGTGAGTGCTATGATGCACCACGTTTGATTGAGAGTCGCTATCTCTTTTCATTTTTTTTTTCATTATTTGAGTATAGAACATTTTGTAAACTACCGGTGCTAACCTTCTGTGACTTAACTGGAAAATATCAGGAGAAAAAGCTGTAGAGCCCTCCAGGAAAGGCTGCACTAAAAGGCATAAATCCTTTATCCTGCTCTGCTAGCCGGCTCTCTTCTAGCGCTATACCTCTAAACTCCAGCGATAGCGCCTTTGTTTTCAAAAATGATGGTTTCGGAAACAAAACGGTAATCCGTGTTCTGTGGATTGGGAAAGAACACAGAACGACCCAAGTAGTCAGAAAAACCACTGTTTACTCAGGAGAGGGATAAGTGCCATATCTGGCCCTTTACTCCAGAGTCTGGCACCACAACTTTGCCAGGGGCTACACCCTGGACTCCGGGGACCCCCCCCCCCCCCAGTGCCACTGCGCTTAGGAATCCCAGCCAGAGGCTAGGGTGTGAGG
This sequence comes from Gracilinanus agilis, assembly GCF_016433145.1. NCBI lineage: Eukaryota > Metazoa > Chordata > Mammalia > Didelphimorphia > Didelphidae > Gracilinanus > Gracilinanus agilis. Next base: position 256,017,659 of record NC_058133.1, on the reverse strand, counting down.
GAAGGGGCAGCCCACAAAGGATACTAAAGGAAGGTCCCGGCCCTGGTCGGTGGAGGAGGGGAGGGGGGGTCTTTCCTAGGAAAGAGTCTGGATACTGTAGACTACCTTGGACAAAAAGGGTACTTAGCATATGCTTAGCCCCACCTAACTGGGATCATCTTTTCCCTCAGGGTCCATTATTCAGTCTGATACTGCTAGCTGGAGATTCCCTTCTGGGTGGAAGGGAAGGAGGACAAGCTTTGGGGTCTCCAGCTTATCAGCTAGTCCTAAAACTTGGGGTTCCTCAGAGCTTGCCAGGCTACAAGTTTGGAGTTCTAGATTCCAAGTCCTAATTATAAAGTGTGGGATTTGGGAGTAAGAGATTTTCTGGAGGGTTTATTTTTTTTTTAACTCTTAACCTTCCAACTTACTATCAGTTTTAAGACAGACGAGCAGCAATTGGAGTCAGGTGACTAGCCCGGGGTCCTACAGCTAGGAAGTGTCTGGGATCAAATTTGAACTCGGATCCTTCCGACTCCAGGCCTGGTGCTCTTTCTACTATGCTACCTAGCTGCCCCCAAAATCACTCATTTAGAAATGTTAAACTTAAAAAAAAGAATATTAAATATTTAGAAAAACCAAGTTTTTAATCAGGAAAGGGATGAATCCAATAATTTGGCCCTTTGCTCAGAGCCCAGCACCAAACTTTTTTTTTTTTTTTTTTTAAATCCTACCTTTGACTTCTGTGTATTGGCTCCTTGGGAGGGATAGTTGATTGGCTTTACAATGGTATCTAAGGAAAATGAGGGGTTCCAGACAGGAATAATAGTGAGGGGCTGATGCTTTACAATGGACACAAAAGGGCTGGGCCACTTTAGCAAAGGACTTTGGCCTAAGGGGAGAAACCATTGAGACTGAAGAAATACTTAACATCTGATGGGATTGGCTTTTTGGTCTAGTCTGAGACTCCGGAAGTTGGACTTTACTTCGACCAGGCGCAGAAATTGGGGGTCCTCGAATCTTACTAGGCTACAAGTTTGGGGGCTTCTAGAATTCCCATGGCTAGAAAGCAATCACTAGCCACAGGAATATGAACAATTCCAGTTATTTTAGGAGGGAAGGGACAAATCTGTAAGAGGCTGGGGGTGGGTGGAATGTTTCCAAATATAGAAAGGGCTGTCTGTGGAAATGGCATTCCATTTGTTCATTTTGCCCCAGAGAGCAGGACCAGGAACAATAGATGGAAAGTATGGAGGTAAATTTAGCTTTAAGAGAAGGAAAACTGCCTAATTAGAGTTGTCCAATCCAGGAATGGATAGCCGTGGATCTCTGTCTCTGAGATTATAGCGGAGAATTCCTTATTCCATGAGCCTCACGGAGATGAAGGGTACATAGACACTGTCAACTTTGAACAACACAGACCCACTCAAGTAGTTAGAAAGACCCCAATTTAGTTAGTTTAAAGGTGAAAAGCCCCAAGTTTGGCCTTGTCGCATGAGAGCTCCTCCTCCCTGAGGGAAAGTCCGACTTCTGGAGTCTCAGACCAAAAAGTAGTTTAAATAGGGAGGGCCAATCCCATCAGATGTTAAGTTAAAACAAGTCTTTAGCCAGGACAGGAGGCAGCACTCAAGATTCGGCTGCTGCACAGAGTCAAGCCCTTGATACCACGGAGAGCCAAAGCTCTGGGACTGGCAACAGGGTCTCAGGAAAAACATGCTGCCAAAGATGATTTTTCCAAAGAGTAATAGAATTTGGGGGGGTCTTAAATACCTTTTTGGGAAAAAAGGACTGGGAAGTAAGAGATTAGCTTTACGATGGATACCAGGAAATGAGTCCAGTAATCCGGGATCTTTGGGTTTATTATTCAGTCAGATCTGAGGTCAGTCTGGGACTTCCCTTAAGGCAAATTCCTAGGGGACAGGGGCAAACTTTGGGAGTTCCAAAAATACGGTAGACAACACATACAGACTAGGAGGCGAGTTTAACGGAGATGAGTTTGCCAAATTTGAAGGCAGTCTCCACTGGACCAGCACTGACCTCCATCCTTCCAGCAACAAGCTGAAAGACTGGCTCATATGTGGCTATAGTCTTTTAAACCCTTACCTTCCGTCTTGAAGTCAATACTGTGTATTGGCTCCAAGGCAGAAGAATGGTAAGGGCTAGGCAATGGGGGTCAAGTGACTTGCCCAGGGTCACACAGCTGGGAAATGTCTGAGGTCACATTTGGACCTAGGACCTTCCATCTCTAGGCCTAGTTCTCAATACACCAAGCTACCCAGCAGCCCCTTCAATCCTTGTTCTTGCTTCTCAGTATTTGACATGATCACTCATTTCCTTCTTAAAACTCTGTATCTTTGATGTCTCCGTTTCTACAATCCAGGTTTAGCCAACTTCACCAAACTTATCCTTTCCTGACTCCTCTACTGCTTCCTGATTTAAGTGTTTCCAGGGTCCTTGGCTCTTCATTTATTTAGAGAAGGCATCTAATTCTCTGACTTCAATTATCTTCTCTATGCAGATAATGCCTAAATCTGCCGTCAGCCCTCAACACTCCAGGTTCACAACTTTCCTTCTCAGATATTTCCATTTTGTTGTTTAGTATCACCTCAAAATTAACATGTATATAACAGAACACATTTCACCCCAAACTATGCAATTGCTGATCTCTTTGCATTTTGCCCCTATCTCCAATCATTCCCAGACTTAATTTGAACTCTCATCTATCCTTTGTTAAATGAAATTACATAAAAGACTTGTTAAACCTTTAAGTGTTACATAAATATTTGCTATTATTGAGGTCATCCTCTTCATTCTTTATAGCCATCCTGCTTTAGACCCTTAAAATAACTATATGCATGATTAACCAATTCCTAACTCAAATTTCTTATCCCTCTAATCCTCCTTACTTACAAACTAAACCATCTAAACTCTTTTTAGCCAGGCCCCAGACATCTTTCCTCTTGGCATTTTCTTATGACAATATGACAATATTTTCTTATGACAATTTACCCTAGTCAGATTAATTTTCTCAGTTTTCTCTCTAAAACATCTTGAAGTTTTTCACCTTTGTTCAGGATATTATTCCTAGACGGAATGACTTCATTATTTTCCCCCATCTTCTGAAGGCCACCTACTCACATCATGGGGCATAGTGGCAAGACTGCTTGAAATTAAGGGGCTCTGTGTTCTAATCCTACCTATCTGACTCTGCCCAAGTCACCTAACTTCTCTGGGTCTATTTAAGAAGAAAACGAGGGGGTTTAGCCTAGATGATCTCCAAGGTCCCTTTAGAGCTCATGATGATCCTAAGATCCAAAGCCTTTCTATTTATAGCCCATAATTCTTTTCTGTATTACTATAGCTATCCCTCTGGTGCCATTCATCTGACTGTCATTCTCATGCCATTTCATCTCTCATGTTGTTCTCAAGCAGAATGTCTTGCATACAGGTACTCATCTGGTGGATTGTCTTTCCAGATAAATCATTCATTTGACCAAGGCAAGGAGTATGTTATATATTTCTTCCTGTCTTCTGATACTCTGAACATGCTAGAGGGTGAATAAAACATTGGCTCAGAAGTGATCATTTCACATCTGGGTCATTCTATCTTGTGACCACAGGAGGGCAGCATATAGCCAATCATGGCAATCCTCTCCAAAGCCCAAAGCCCCTAAAATAAAGACAGGTGATGGCAATTCACTCTTTTATTCCCTCCCCTGGCACACAGAGGGACAAAGTTTAGCAGCATCCCTTCCCTGCCCCCCAATCCACAAATACAAAGAGAACGTGGACACCAGCAGCAAACAGGCTCCATCCCCTCTAAAGACCATGATCCCCACTGGAATGCAGCTGGAGATTCCTGTCAGGTTCCCAGGGCCTCTCAGTGCCAATCAGGCCAAAAGAATAAAACAGGATTGCTCCTCAAAAGTAGTGCTGACAGGGGGACCCAAAGCTCTGTGCCTATAACTCGGGTCCCTATAAACTGTGAATATCAACTAGACCAAATCCTGGTGTGACTGGAAGGGGCAGAGCATCAGAGACCAGTCAGAGAAGAACTGCTCAAGCTCCGCTGCACAACCCCTGTACTGCATTGGATGGGTAACCTAGGCAGCAGGTGAAGTGGTGGTACAAAGCTTATTCAAATCGGAGGATCTATCAGATAAACCACTATCTATATTGTCAATGTTCAATGATGCATTCATTGTGGTATCCATAGTTTCTCCACCTACACTGCAAGATATCAAAGCCAAAGCCCAGTATTTCCATCTGATCTGTGTGTCAGTGATGGTCTTCTTGGCACACCAGGCAAAGCCCCACCTGCAGATGTCTCAGTGGTCTTGCACTGGTTGATGATGAGCCCTTTTGTGCAAGTTGTGGTAATGGTGGTGATGGGGGGGTGAGGGGGGGAGAGAGAAGGGGCCTCCAGGCCACATAGGCTAATTAGAATGGTGTGCAGGAGGAAAGCCTCACTCTCGAGGTCGATTGACCATGACCTCACCCAGGGCCTCCAGCACCTCCCTCTTATAGTCCTCGAAGTCTCCATCAATCTGGCTGACGCTCTGCTCTTCTACCACCCAAAGCTGGCAGTTGGTTTCTGTGATTAGCCGAGCATCATGACTGACGACAATTACAGCTTTTGGAAAAGAGAGGAAAAAAATCAATCAGGATGAGGCAGAAAAGAGAGAACTTGGATCCCTGTGGGAAATAGGACGTAGAAGGGAACATGCTGGAGGGATGGGAAAGTTGGGCTGTACTAAACTGACTCACCACCCTTGTATTCATTGATAGCTTCTCCCAAAGCGTCAATAGACTCTATGTCCAAGTTGTTGGTTGGTTCATCCTGTGAAAGAAGCAGGAGGATCCCACAGTTTAGTAGCCCAGACACCTATCCATTTCTTCTCCCACCTCCTTCCCTTTAATTTTAGTGGCCTTACCAGTATGAGGACATCTGGTTCACGACAGGCCAGCTCAGCAAACACTACTCGAGCTTTCTGTCCACCTGGGGCAGGAGGAAATGGGAGAAAGAGAGGGTAAAATCCTCATTCTTCCCAGAACTGCCAGCCAGCTGAAACATTTGGTTTCTCCCAGGTATCTGAATTGTGTAAATGAGATTCTCCTTAGCCTTGCCCCTACGACATACCTGAGAGTTTGCAGATCTGGATGGTATGGGCATGGCTCTCCAGGCCAAATCGGCCCAGACACTTTCGGGCATCCTGGTAAGGCAAGTTGAAGCCCCGCTGAAGGTACTCAGTGGCTGTCTCTTCCATGCGCAGCTGCTCTGCATATTGCTGGTTGAAGAAGCCAATTTTCTACCACAGGGAGAAAGGATAGTCAGAAAAAAAAGAGTATTCAGTCCACCTCGCTCCCCTCCCAATACTAGATTCTCTAGAGCTTACCAGACGATGGTTCTTCCTCATCTCCCCTTGAGTCTGCACAGAAAAGAAGAGGAGATTAAGAAAGTAATAACCAAGAAGGTAGAATTATATATCCTGTTCTCAAAGCAGACAAATACCAGAGGTGCACCAGGAATAAATAAGAGAAAGGAGCACAAAAGTCCACTTATGCTCAAAGGTAATGCAGAAAAGTAAGACAATAGAGCTGGCTGAGATTGGCAAAAAAGAAATGTAATAGGGGAGGGGGAAAGAGACAGGCTCAATAATCAGGAGGCAACAAATTCCAACCAGGTCTAGACTCAAGATCAAACCCTCCATTTTCTTTCATTTTCTTTCTCTCACCCTCTCCCTTTCCTTCTCTCTCATAAGCACAAAAGAAAAATGTGGAGGCTGTGGTTAATCCATGTCACCAATCATAACATTTTAGAGCTAGAAGGGCCTTTAAATAACATTTAGTCTGACACCTTCATTTTTCAGAGGAATGTGTGAGGCTCAGAGAAGGGAAATGTGACCTGGCCATGATCTTAAAGCTGGGAAGAGAGCTGAAAGCTAGATTCTAAGTCCTAGACCAGGTTCTATCTACATAAGTTATTTTTTAAAATTGCTTTTTATTTTTTTTTAATGAATTTAAACATCACAAAACAAAGAGCCACTCTATATTATGCAGACTACAAAAATGACTATATAAAAACATGAGTGTCTATTTCACTTGCTTTTTTTTTTTTAAACCCTTGTACTTCGGTGTATTGTCTTATAGATGGAAGATTGGTAAGGGTGGGCAATGGGGGTCAAGTGATTTGCCCAGGGTCACACAGCTGGGAAGTGGCTGAGGTCGGGTTTGAACCTAGGACCTCCTGTCTCTAGGCCTGACTCTCACCCCACTGAGCTACCCAGCTGCCCCTATTTCACTTGCTTTTTAGAAAAGGATATTATCACTTTTTTAAACCCTTACCTTATACCTTATAGTGTATATTGATTCCAAGGCAGAAGAACAGTAAGGACTAGGCAATGGAGTGGTTAAGTGACTTGCCCAGGGTCATACAACTAGCAGGCCAAATTTGAACCTAGAACCTCCTGTCTCTAGACCTAGCTCTCAACTCACTGAGCCACCTGGCTGCCCCCAGAAAAAGATATTACTAATAAATTCTACATATAACTTTCAAAAACTGTCTTGCGTCTTAGTGCTTCCTTTCAAAATTCTTTTCATTTCATCATTCTGTTCATTAAAAAAAGTTTCTGTAGCATTTTTTTTTTTTTTGGCTTATCACTATTGCTAGCTCTCCTACCTCTCTGAATTTTTCCTTTCCATTAAAAAAGGGGAAAAACTCCCTTATAAGCAACAAGCACAGTCCACATAGGGGCTATTCTGGCCCTTGAGACCACCACTTCTCTTGGTCAGTGGGCAATTCAGTTTAGGTCCTCTGGAGATGAGACTGTTCATTGTCTTGAATCCAAACCTGACTTTTTCATAGTCTACAATTTTTTTTCTCCTAAACATCATTAAGTTCTCCTCACTAAATTGTTATAGATAGAATATCTGTAAATATTTCTAACATTCTCAGTACTTTTTTTCTTATCTTTCATATAATTCAAGGTAATGGGTTATCCAAGTTGTGATTTGTTTCCTGTCATGTATTCTGCCATTGGGATGTGCTATGGCTGCATTGGCAAACGTTTTCAAGATCACATGCCCAAAATGCAACTTTTCAAGCTGCCTGAAACCCCCTGAATTACTCCAGACAGTGGAGGGAGGAAGTATTGGCATCGTGTGGCTGGACAGAGTGGCGGGATATGCAAAAAATTGTCTTCAGTTGGGGAAATGGAGCAGCCCTCCCCATTGCACCCTAGTACCCATGCAATAAATAGGGAATAAATAGGCAATAAAAGGGAAAGAGAACAAGCTAAGGGGGGACTAGAGAAGTAGAGGGGTGAGGTGGGGTGATAAGAGCCCAGGTGTACCTCCAACTGTCTTTAACCTAAGAACACTGCTGGATAACACTATACCCCAAAGAGATAATAAAGAAAAATACTTGTATAAAAATATTCATAGTCACACTCTTTGTGGTAGAAAAAAATTGGAAAATGAAGGGTTGTCTCTCAGTTGGGGAATGGCTGAACGAATTGTGGTATCTGATGGTGATGGATACTATTGTGCTGTAAGGAAGAATGATCTGGAGGATTTCAATGTGAACTGAGAGAACCTCAATGAACTGATACAGAGTGAAATGAGCAGAATCAGAACATTGTACACAGAAAATAAAACAGTGTGGAACAATTCAATGTAATGGACTGTGCAACAAGCCAAGACAGTTCTGAAGGACTTATGTGAAAGAAGGCTTAACCACATTGAGAGAAAGAACTATGGGAGTAGAAATGCAAAAGAAAAACATATGATATCACTAATCACATGTATATATGGGTATGTGAATTGGGATTTAGGTTTTAAAAAAATCACTCTATAGCAAAAATGAATAATACAAAAATAGGCATCAAGTGATAACTTTTGTAACGACCCAGTGGAATTCCTTGTTGGCTCCAGGAGTGGAGAGGAAAGTGGGGAGGGAAAGAAAATGAACTATGTAAACATGGAAAAATTTTTAAAAATAAAAATTTTAAATAAAAAAAGAAAGAAAAAATAAGAACATTGCTGGGAGAGAGGGAAAGGAGATATGTGACTTAATGGCTCAGAAAGAGTAGGGTTACAGTAAAAGGGACAACCTGATCAATAGCAAAAGAACAGAATATTATGCTCAGTAGTATTATACACATTGAAGTTAACTATTTCTCCAATAGTTAATCGAGGACTATTCACAAATCATTCTCAAAAGAACTGTCAATTACTAACAACCATATGAAAGAATGCTCCAAATCACAAATAATAAATGTAAATCAGAATAAATCTAAAGTTTCTCCTCATACCCTTCAAATTAGCAAAGATGAATTTAGTCACTGTTATGAAAGCACACTGGTACATTGCTGGCAGAACTGTGTACAACCATTTGGAAAGTAATTTGGAATTATGTAAATAAAGTGAATAAAATGTCCATTATTTCTTGACTCAGAGATTCCATTATTGGCTTTATATTCCAGAAGTTATTGATAAGAAAGTTCCTTACATAGCAAAATATTTACAGCAGCATTTTTTCTAAAAGCAAAGGATTGCAAATTAATTAATAGATGCTATTGATTGTGGAATGGCTAAGTAATCTGTGGTTCATGAATACCGGATTACTACTATGTTGTTAAAAGAAGCATAGAAAGAAAGATCTGTATGATTTGATGTAGAGTGAAGAGTCAAGAAAACAATATACACGATGACTACAACAATATAAACAGAAAACCACACATACACAAAATCAAAAGTGAAGTTTGAAAAAATGATAAAGAAGCATGGCTCAAAAAGAAGAGATTGGAGAAGACAGTCGTCCCTCTATCCCCCTCTGCAAAAGTGGGAGGTATACATATTTTCAGCCCTTTTCATGTCTTGCTCAGTTAGGCTAACTTTCCCTGATAGCTCTCTCAGAGAGGGAGAAGGATTCTGGGGGCCATTATGGAGAAGTGAAAAACTGAAAAGTATGAATAAAAACATCCTAAAAAATAAAGCCTTATATCCTTTCGTGTTTTGTTTGAGTCTAATAGCTTGGAAAATAGGATGATTACAAATATCTAGGGTAGCAAATTATTATGATTACAAATATTTAGGGTAGCAAATTATTGCAAGTCCTATTTAAGGCAAGCAATAAGTGCACTGGGAGAATATATATCATCATTATTGAATACCCCATATATTCTAAGAATAGGTTATGTGTGGTACAGCAACTACTTCTGAAAGGAAGCAAGTTCCTACAATACAACGGGAGGAAGAGGCAACAGAACTAGAACTATAAGACTTTGCTACTAACAGCAACACAATGATCCAGGACAATTCCGAGGGACTTATGAAAAAGAACGCTATCCACCTCCAGAGACAGAACTGTTAAGAGTATAAATGCAGAGGAAAACATACGATTTATCATTTGTTTATTTGGGTATATGTTTTGGGGTTTGGGTTTTATAAGATTATTCACTTACAAAAATGAATAGGGATATGTTTTGCATGAAAATGCACCTATAACCCAGGTTGAATTGTGTATCAGCTCTGGGAGGGGAGGTGAAGAAGGGAGGGAGATAATATAGATTATATAAGTTTGGGAAAACTTTTGTGGAAAATTTTTTATGATTTAAAAAAAAAGTATAAAATTTTAAAAAAGATGGAAATAGGGCCATCATGGCCTTTAAATTAAAGGGCCAGGCACTTCCCACAGTTTAGAGAGCGCTATCTCTCCCCAGTTAGTTGAATTCTCCTAGGGAATACTGAGACCAGAGGGGAAAGGTAACAGCCAATACCCAAGATACAAGTAATTGTGATGATAGAAGTGCACAGCACTCTTGCCATTTTGTTGGGGAGTGGGGGAGGGAGGGAGTAACAAATGAGTTACATATGTAGAACTATCAAGGGAAAAGCTATCAAGTCTGACTCATGGGAGATGGAAAAGAAAGACATTAGAGATATGGTGCCGGTGGAGGGGATAATTAGCCCTAAACAAATAATACTATTAGTAGAGGTTTCCTAGGAACATCTATGTTTAGAAAGAGGAATAATTACAACTGGTATAGCTTCCTTGGGTAAGAGAGGGCAGGAATATGGGGTTAAGTAACTGTGTACCCACTAACAGAGACTCCTGGGAACAGATTTCTGTTCATATAGGGAAAGGTGGTCAAGGTCTAGGGTCCCCTTTATACTATAATTTCAACATCCTCACTTGTCTCTCTCAAGGGGAAATTCTAGAATTCACACACTAATAAAACATTAAGTCATACCTCTCCCTCAGTTTTCCCCCTTAAATACTAAAAATGGAAGGCAGAGAGACCTAGGCTTATAGAGAAGAATCAGTGGGAGATGGGATCCCCAAACTTACTGGAGTCAGCTTTCCTGTGAGCAGAAGCAGCAGCGTACTCTTCCCCACACCATTAGGGCCTACAATGCATACTGGAGGACAAGTTTAAAGGGGGGGAAAAAAAAAAGAAAATTCCTATAGTAATTTTCTTTGGCTTCCCATTTCTATTCCCCACAACCCTTAGCTACTCCTATCCCTCTAACTCACTCCTTGAGTCCATGTCAATTCCAAAGTCCAGATTCTTGAAGAGTGGCTTCTGTCCCTCATAGCCAAATGTTACACCTAGGATAAGAAATGGAATATGGTTAAGTTAGCCTGGGCTTCTTCATCTATTTCCCTGGGCTACAAAAATATCTCAGCCTTATCTTGGAGTAAATTGAGCAGGAAAAAGGCCTAAGCAAGAACTGTTTTGCTTAACTTGTTTTCTTTGTTACAAGGAAAAGAGTCTTCTCAAGGGAGGTGATAAGTAACTGGTAGGGTAGTGTTTAAAAAAACCAAAAGCATAAATAAAGCAAAACAAAAAATAAACTATTAGGGGTAAAAATAGCACTAGGAAATATGTTTTGCATGATAATATGTGCATAATCCAGATTGAATTGCTTGTCAGTTCTGGGAAGGGGAGGGAAGGAAAGAAGGGAGACAATATGGTAACAGGGAAGAAATAGGGCTAGGATGTGGGGAGTAGAGACAGTTGGATAAGTTTAAGGTTGTGTGTGCATATATCCTAGTCCTGCCTTATAGGCTCTCCACTAACCATGCAGTCCTAGCACAGGGGGGCTCAGTGGTGGAGGATCAGGGAAAGTGAATCGCACAATATATTCTTTTGGTCGCTTTAAAAGCTCAGGTGCCTCTTGTGCCTCTTCATCCTGGTTCTTCCGCCGGCATTTCTGCTGCTTCCTAGTCAGGGCCTCCTTGGTTTGCTTCTCCTGGGGAGGTAGGAAATGGAAGCATAGGTATCATGCAATCTGCATGTATCAGATTACAAGGACCTCTGGGCGTAATTCCCTTATCCCACCCTAGAGAAAAATTGAAAGGGTGTGCTCAACAGAAGCCTTGACTCCCTAAAGGAAAACTCAAGTCAGGGCTACTCAACAAAACATGCTAGTTGCCAAAGACTTGTGTGTCATCTGCCCCTGCCCCTGTGTCTCACCGCCTGCTTGGTGGACTTGCCCCCAGCCTTAAGCTCTTTCAGCTTCTTTTCCTGCTTCTCATATTGCTTCAAAAGCTCTTTCTGCTTCTGCTGGTACATCTTTTTGAATGTCACTAAGACAGGAAGAGAAGGTAAGAATCAGCAGCTGCCCTCTTGCCAATTTGGGATAGAATGTGCGTCTTGGCAGTGTTTAGGTTATCATTATGCCCTCTTGCCCACTTCTCCATCCCCTTTAGTGTGCTAGAAGATCCCAGGTGAAGAAGAATCCCTTTGCCCTCATCATTCTCCACTTACTATAGTTGCCCCTATAGTAATGGAGCCTCTGGGCATCCAGGTGGATAATATCAGTACAAACGTCATCCAGGAAACCCTGGTCATGGGATACAATGAGCAGTGTCTTCCGCCAGCCCTGAAGATAACTTTGGGGAAAAAAAAGGAAGTGGGTAAGTTCATCAATGTTGAAATTAAAGACAGGATTAAAAGGAAGATAAAATCAATCAGAAAGGGTGAAATTTGGAGGTGTCATAGAAAGATGTTTGTTTTTGGAAGGTGTCAAGGAAAATGAAAAGATATCTGGGATCTGAAGTAAAGAGGGAAGATAAATCAATATGACATAATAAAGGAATCCCAAGATGAATGTAAATAGAAAGGCTAGGCTTGAAGATGACCCACTTGTTGAGCCAAATGACAGCATTGAGGTCCAGGTGGTTGGTAGGCTCATCTAACATCAGTAGTGTAGGCTCCATGAAAAGTGCCCTATAATATGGAGTAGAGGAGAGATTACAAGGAAGGAAGAAACAGGTCTCTTTTTAACCCCTGCTGATTAAAGGGCCCTTCTACCTAAGAGATGCTCCATTTTCCTTTGAAAAATTAGGGAATGGGAAAAGTCTAGGACATTTGCCTAAAGCCTTAACCTTCCAGTGTTCTGCTAAAAAGTTGTCCAGGTGTTTCAGCTGTGTCCAACTCTTTATGACCCCATTTGGGGTTTTCTTGGCAAAGATACTGGAGTGGTTTGCCATTTCCTTCTCCAGCTCATTTTACAGATGAGGAAACTGAGGCAAACAGTTATGACTTGCCAGGGGTCACATAGTTAGTACTAGATTTGATCTCCGGAAGAAGAGTTTTCCTGCCTCCAGGCCTGGTGCTCTATCCACTGAGTCACCTACCTGCCTTCTGCTAAAGATGCTGAGATACAAAAATACTACTAAAAGCAGAATAAGGAAAAATTTAGGTACTCAACTATGCCAATATGCAGTGAGTAGGAAAGGAATTATTTCTTTCTTTACACATCTGGATGGGCCCCCGGAAATAATGGAAAGCAAAAAAACATGGAAAGGACACTTTGGGATTGGTGGAATTAGTTCTACCTGGCTAGGGAGACACGCATACGCCAGCCCCCTGAAAACTTCTGTGTGGGTCGATTCTGCATCTCGGGGTCAAAGCCCAGACCAGCAAGGATTCGCCGGGCTTTGGCCTCTGCTGCAGCAGCTCCCATAGCTCGAAGTTCTTCATATACCTGGAAGAAAGATAAAAGGATAATGATGATCCTTAAGTCCTGAACAGCTTACTCACTTTGCTTTCCACATGGTGTCCACTCTATACTTAGGCCACTCTAGATCATGCTTCACATCCTATCCCATTCCCCATCATGCCAACTGACTCTTCTCACTTTCCCTGTAGCTTCTCAAACCCAAACTTTTGTATTTCTAACTCACCCTGTGCTTGACATACAGTAAGTACTTTTCACTCACTTGTTCTTTCATTAACACAGTTTGATAAAAAGCAAGTCCCTGAATGTCCTCCTATGTCTTGTCCCCTGTATGTCCTTCACCTTTTCAAGCTTCTCTGCTGCAGCATCATCTCCTTGCTCCAGCCTTCCCTGGAGCCTCTTCTCCTCTTCTAGCAGCTTCAGCCTCTTGGTGTCAGCACGAAGCACAGCCTGGACAGCTGGGGTCTCATCAGCTACCACTTCTGTGATGGGGCAAAGGGTTGTGGTTCTTGGACTGGAGCTCAGGCACCTGGCCTCCCAGAGGGCTCGCTTTATCTCTTAGTTTCCTTCAAATTCTGTCTAGTTCTTTCCACAGGTTTCTCTTTCCTTAGTACAATACACCTACATTTCTCCTTCAAAATTCCATCAAGTCTTTCTTCTCTTCCTCTCCCCCTTATATCAGGCCAATCTCCCCATACCATTCATATAGCCACCCACCTCACTTCCTAATTATTTCATCCTCCCTGCCCTCCCCAATCCCTCTTTATGCCTACCTTGCTCACAAAGCAACACATCTATATTAGGAGGGATGCTAAGAGCTCGATTGGCAATGTGTTTGAGCAGCGTGGTCTTGCCCTTACTGAGGGGAAAGAGCAGTCAGAATTGGATTTATGACCCAAATCCCTCTACCTATGACCCTTCCCTCTCCTCACCCATTGGGCCCCACTAGCCCATAGCGGCGGCCAGCCACAATGTACAGGTCTGCATTAACGAAGAGCTCCTTGCCATGGGCTGAGATGCTAAACTTCTCCAGCTGGGAATAAGGGACAGTAGAAGAGAGAAAATAAGTCACTACCATGTCATGTTATGATGACTGTACCACACCTCCCATCACTAAAATGGAGTGAAAATCTTTTCTCCCATTTCAGTTCCCCATTGTTTTTAATGGCAAAGTCAACCTGTACATTCCATACCCTCTGAAATAACCTACTCTAAAAGGTAAATGTTCCTTTCCCTATTATACAACTCATTCCAAACCTCTTTTCCTCAAGATGGCACTGTTTCTACCCATTAATTCTTTTCCCACCCCACTCTGCTTCAGGGCCCACCCACCTTGATGTCAGAAGCATTCTCCAACATGGCCTGGCGGGAAGACACTTCAGCCTGGGACACTGAGAAATCATTTTCAGCAGCATTGGCTGCCTTTAGTGTAGCTACTTGTCTTTCATACTCCATCTACAAACAGAAAAAAAGAATGGATTTAGATATAATCCAATCCTACCCTCCTATACCCAGGCATACAACCCTGGTCACATGGTCCAAATAATTTCTTCCTTCAGCTAGACCCTACATAGTCCCTTAAAGCCTCAGGTTTCTTTTCTTCCTAATTTCCATTAGTCCTAGAAATCCAAGCATCTGATCCCTCTTCTCTCAGGAATCCAGATGCTGTTCCTCCTCCCTCATAAGCTCCCCAATTCACCTGTTTTTTTAGCTTCTTTTTCTCCTTCTTGCTGAGGTGAGCATAGGGATCATCTGCTTTGACCTCACCCTCTTCTTCTTCATCCCCTTCTCCTTCCTCCTCTGAGCCCTATGAGAATGGATAAACAATAAGTAACCAAAGTTTTGGGTCCCTCAAGGACCAAGGAATTTGTTATTTGGTACTTTTCTCTGGAACTATTTCACAATTAATTATGTGTTGGAATTCAATTCAATAGTGGCCATATGCACAACCAAGACACTGTGTATGGTGTAAGGAAGGCAGAGACAAAACAAATCAGGAAGCTTATATTTTGCTGGATGATAAAACATTCACAAGAAGTAGTAAATAAATGTTAATTTGGAGAGGCTTCTCCAAATTGGAGAGGCTAGACCTTGAGGCTTCAAGCAAACAACTGGTACCAACTAGATTAGAATCTCAAATTCCATAGAATATTACAAAGCTGTCTTTGGTTTCCTCATCTTTTAACTTAACATTTTTTGAACAAAGGAATGAAAAATGAAAAAATGACTATAATCTAACATCTGGTATCTAACATGTGAGCATATAGCACATTAGACTTAAAAAGTGTAGATAGACAAATGAATGAACTAGGGAGCCTTCATTACCCCACAAATCATATATACTGTGGACTGCAAGAGATATTAGAGGGGGCAGCTCAGTGGATTGAGAGCCAGGCCCAGAGATGGGAGGTCCTGGGTTCAAATCTGATCTCAGACACTTCCTAGCAGTGTGACCCTGGGCAAGTCACTTGATCCTGATTGCCTAGTCCTTACCACTCTTATGCCTTGGAACCAATACAGAGTATTGATTCCAAAACAGAAGGTAAGGGTTTTAAAAAGAGAGAGAGAGAGAGAGAGAAAGTAGAGATCAAGTCAAATTCTCATTTTACTTATGAAGGCTCTGAGACCTAGAAAGAAGAAATGATTGCTCATCTTAATAGAGGTGGTAGATAATAGACAAGATTTTGAATTTCAGTTCTGATTTTAAATACCTACCCTGTGCCACACTGTCCCTCTGTCCCTCAAGATGATGATCTGTGTCAACCCAGAGATCCAGTCCCCTCATCCTCCTTCACAAGCCTCACCAGACATGCCTGATTCTTTTCTTGAAGTACCTGCCTCTTCAACCCCATACCTGCTGTTCCACTTTCTTGAGTTTATCCTTCCCTTGTTTGGAAAGTTCCTTCTCTTTGGCTATTTCTTCTTCTTCCTCTTCATCATCCAGAGCAGCAAATTTATTCTGAGGCTGATTGGCAAAGTATAGTAGTTTTAGCAGGTGAAATTCCTATGGCTGTTCTTCCTAACATTCCCAAGAGATTTTCTTTACCTTCACTTTCCCTTTTGACTTCTCTTCCTTCCCCTTTCTGACCTTCTGCTCAGGCTGCTGCTCCTGGGACACAGCCTGAGGAGAATGGCAAAAACAGCTCCACATGTTGTAGTAATATCAATAAAAACAATAGCTGACTACTAACATTTCCATAGCACTTTCTACACAACATCTCACTGATGTTGTATAGTCTCTATGAGACAGAGATAAAAAACTAGGAGAGTCTTCTGATCCAGAACTTTGAAGACTGGATGGATAAACTAGGCAGAAATTCAGGCATGAGGAAAAAATACAAATATGCTGGAAACACAAGTACAAACTCTTTGTCAGCACAGATATCTGGCCTTAATCTGGCATAATGAGGGAAAACTTTCTTTGGGGAAATGTGTCCTAAAAGGTGGTGCATACTGATTTTAGGACATAGAGGAACACAAGACCACAAATTCTGAGCTGAGAGTTATCTCAGAAGTAACCTAGTTCCTCATTTTACAGAGAAGGATGCTGAGGTCCAAAGAGAGATGCAGTGATTTGCTCAAAACTAACCAGATTAGGGGGCAGCTGGGTGGCTCAGTGGATTGAGAGCCAGGCCTAGAGATGGGAGGTCCTAGGTTCAAATCTGGCCTCAGACACTTCCTAGTTATGTGACCCTGTGCAAGTCACTTAATCCCGCCATTGCCCTTACCACTCCTCTGCCTTGGAGCCAATACAAAGCATTAACTCCAAGATGGAAGGTAAGGGCTTTTTTATTATTACTACTACAACTACAACAACAACACTAACCAGATTATAAATGACAGATTAGAACAACAATACATAGGGAAAAGAGACATGAAAGATGGATGCTATGGGATGATACCGACTGTGATGGATGAGCTGTGCTTTGGGAATAGTGAAAAAATGAGGGAAAAAAGACAGAAGCCTGGTAGAGAAAGGGCTTTTTTTTGATTGCCATGAACTTAAGTTTTACTGAACAAAAAAGGAGCTCCTGAATCAGGATTAAAAATCACATTTGAAGAATTATTTTGGCTATGTATATAAAACAGGCTCAAATAAGAACTCATAAGTGCAAAGACTAAACAGGCAATAAATATGGCAATGAAGGTAAAAGGTGTCAGAATATTATACTTGATGAAAAGAGGAACAATAATTTTGTAAACATTAATTAGGCACAATTCTAGACTATAGAGAATATTCCTACCCACCTTATTGATTCTATTTTTCTCTGGTTTGGCAGGTTTTAATGGCTGTTCTTCCTCCTCTTCTTCCTCACTTTGGTCCTGTATCAGGGCAGCGAACACATTACCACCCTAGGGAAAGAAAGAAGAGCATAAGTGAAGAAATGAAATCCATAACTCTGACCTGAGAAATCCATCTGCCACATAGGATTGCTCACCTTAGCTTTCTTTCCACCACGGGGTACTGGGACAGGTACTGAAACGACAGGGAGAAAGTAAAGTAAAAAAGAGAAACAGGATGCTTAACCTTGCAGCTTCCCAAAAGGAATCTGGTCCCCCTTGCAATCTCATTCTTTCTGAAGATTTCTGTTTAGGATTCCTGCTTACTCACCCTCATCTTCCTCATCACTGGCTGGCACAGAAAGCTTCTTGAGCCTTTCCATAAGTTCCTTCTCTTCCCCGTCATCATCATCAACATCCTTCTTTCGTCGCCCTTTCCGGTTTTCTCGCTTTTTTTTCTGCTGTTGTTGCTGCTAAAGGCATAATGGAATAGCCAAATAAAACCCAGATCCATCATCTACCCTTCCCACACACAACTCCAGTCTGTCAACATGAACAATAGTAAGCTGACTTTGGATACTTTGGTTTTATAGATCTTATCACAAAATACCTGCTGCTGTTCTTTTTCTTTGGCTATCTTCTCTTCCTCTTCCTCCTCCCCAGTGTGCTTCTCCTCAGTAGCCAATTCTTCAAAGAACTAGGAAATAAGAAGAAATGAGAGGAATTTGGGGTAGTGATGGAAAACAATTATAGCCAAAGGAGATATGTCCCTTCCCCACCACCCCTGCCAGCTTTCCTTCTTATATTGCCCCCAACCCTCACATTTAGTTATTTACTTTTATAGACTGTCAATTGCCCATTTACCATCTCTAAGTTTCCTCCTAGTCCCTACTTTTCTCACCGTCTTTTTGGTCTTCTTGTCCTTCTTTCCTTTCTTGACAACCTTATCTGGAGGGAAAAATAAGCAATACCTTTATTTCTCAATCTTTAAATTCCCCAAAAGTTCAAATTTGCTCCAAACTCAGCAAATGTCTATTTTCCTCTTAGAA
This sequence comes from Gracilinanus agilis, assembly GCF_016433145.1. Taxonomy (NCBI): domain Eukaryota; kingdom Metazoa; phylum Chordata; class Mammalia; order Didelphimorphia; family Didelphidae; genus Gracilinanus; species Gracilinanus agilis. The sequence goes on along the minus strand of NC_058133.1, from coordinate 255,999,381 downwards.
TTGGGCCTTAATGAAACTAGCCCAATCCCTGGATCTCTTTCCCAACATAGGCAGATAACTCCATTTTATTTCTGAAGAGAGAGTCTATTTCAATTTGACCTAATCTCATGATCCTTCATTACCCTCATCATCTCTCAGGACTACAACTAGATCTTTCCCCCCCTTTTTCTTCTATGAGCAATAAGATATACAACTACATATAACTGGAACAGACTTTTAAGATGCCATCTAGTTCATTAATCTCCTTTCTTCCCCTCCACAAGCCTTATTTTACAGACCATGAGGCTCATTTAGGTTAAGTGATTTACCCATGATCAGAAAAGAGCAAATGTTCCAGACACCATACTATGGTTTTGGGGTACAAGAAGAGTTGCCACTGTTTCTTTTGCTTAAAAGATCTAGAATTCTGGTAGGGCCTAGAGAGGGACACCGAGATCCTGTCCTTCTTAGGTTTACTGATAATTGAGTCATAGGAGAATAGTGTCCACATTAGGGAGTATCGAGGAAAAGCCGGAGAGTTTCCCATTTTTCCCATCCCTACCCTCCTACACACACACACACACACACACACACACACACACACACACACACACACACCTTTTATGTGTATTCTCTCCTCCCAAATCTCACCCATGCCACTACCTGCTTCCACTATACTTATGCTCACTCCACCCTAAACTTTCAGGGTCCGAGGATTCTTCACATTCTCTCAGCAGGCCAGCTTCTAAACCCGCGCACGCGCACTGTCTTCCCCGGTCGCACGCTCTCCGACAGATGTCAGACTAGGATTTTACCTCGCGCCTGCTTTCCCCATCTCTCCTCCCTCGGACACGTGCGACCCTAGGCTCCCCCTGGCCTCGCTCTCTAATGGTCCGTCTTGTTCTCTCACCAGCAGGGCTGGAGTTCTCTCGGTCCCCAATCCACTCCGGCTCCGGTAGCTGCTGCTGCTGCTGCTTCCCCGCCTTCGGCATCGCGGCGGCAGTTAAGACTATTCCGGGTGCTGCTAGCTCTACTTCCGTTTCCGGTGGCTTGGGGGAAGGCTAAGTAATACGAGATCCAATAGGGTACAGGCGACGCGACCCGGACGCGTTCCCGCTTCCCCCACGCACGCTCTGGCCTGTAGCAGACTAGATTGAGGTTCTTGAATTAATGACTGCAGGATGGGGCCGGATCCATGCGTCCTCATAGCTTTTACTAGACTTAGAACTCCGGGCAGAGTCTTCGAATATGACTCATGAGAGCTGTAGCTGGGCCTTTCCACTAATAAAGACTAAGTCGTTGCAACATTTCCAAGGGGAATGGGGGGACAAATGCAATTTCAGATCAAGTTTCTGCCGCGGGCATCCCTTCCGCCACAAGGGATCACAGAATCCGAACTGGAGAAGCAGCTGGTCCCAGGCAGGGGTGTTTCAGGAATCATGGGAGAGAAGCCTTACAGCCTAGGTAGTTGCGCTAAGAATAGTGGGTACCTGGTAATGCCATCATTTAGCCACTCAGGGACTGTTTCCTCTTCTGGAAAAAGGGAAGTGGGGTGGAAGTGGAGAAAGGTGGCTTAAACGACCTCCCACTACCTGAGACTATGAAATTTTGGACTCAAGACAGCAAGGACCCAGCAGTTCTGTGGAGCTTCCGGATAATGTAAAAATTTGTTATCAATAGAGGGGTACATGATTTCAGAGTATAATTTTATCCAGGACAACACATAAGACCAAAGACCACCAACAAAGTGATCGAACCAGACTTGTCTTCAACGATTCAATATAACTCAATTCAAGAATTTATTAAGTGCCTGCTTATGTGCAAGGCATTGTACTCAGCAACAGGGACACACTGGAACAAAAACAAATCTCTGCCCTTAAGCTTACATTCTACTATAGGGAAAGGGAAAGATACAAACAACATGAATATAGATAGGTAAATATGAAGTATATACAAAGGTATTGGAATGGAGTCCAGCAACTAGGGAGATCAGATTTGTGCAGGATGTTGCATGTGAACTAAGCCTTTAAGAGTTAGGGGATACTGAGAGGCAATGGTGAGGTGGATGAACATTTCAGGTAATGAGGGTAAGGTTTAGAAGCAGGAAATGAAATGTCCTGTATTGGGCAACAGCAAATAAGCCAGTTGAGTAGGAAACACAAGAGGGCATAAAAAGCAATGGGAAATAAAACATTAAAAAACAAGCTGGAGCCAAGAGTAGAAGGTTTTAAGTGCCAAAGAGGAATGTGTATTTTAGCTTATACTAGAATACTCTCTGTTCCTCATATACAGACTACAGGAATACCAGGATTAAATAAAATGTTTCTTTTGAGTTTATTACTTTAAAAAAAAAAGCGCTAAAACAAAGACTTTTCAACCAGTCATGGCTCCAGTCCCTCCATTTCCCCACATCCCCTAATCTTTCTCCAGGCTCTACTCATACATCTTAAAATCTGTTTTCACAGAAAACCTACACAGGAAAAAGGTAAGGAAAACAGTAAAGGCAGTAGTATCATCTAAACTCCAACCAGTGAGATAGGGGAATTTCATTGCCCAGAGATCTATACTGGGTGGAGATTCACAGAATCCAATTAAGATATGGGGAAAGGAGAGGAAGGGAAGGGAAATTAGGAGTAAGTTAAAGGACCATTATTTCACACTCAGAATGACTTGGGGAGATGGGGAAATCGGGTGAATCACAAGGTATCTTGCTACAGGGAATTTCTCAGATCTATTGCTGAAGGTGAGGAAGGGGCTTGGAGGACACCACTAAAAAGACAAGACTAAAGTCAAGATAGTGTCTTTTTTCAAAACTATCCAGGGGCTCACAAGAACCACAGGTCTCACAAGAACCACAAGTAATACTTGAAAGGGAAAAGTTGTGGGTGAACAGCACCAATTGGGTTTCCATTACAACTTATCAGGGGAAAGAAGAGTAAAGGAATATAGCATTGAAATCAAAACCTCTCCCCCCATTACACCTCTAATAGAGGAAACACAGATGATGCAGATCAACGAATGGAAAATCTTTCAGACCACTACTGATGTGGAATGCTGCATACACTGTGAGATGTGGTCCATTTGATGACTTGTTTGTGTAAGTGATTTTCTTTGTTACAAGACAGGGTTGAGGGAAGAGTGTTACTGGGAAGTGACAATGGTGTAAAAACCAAAAGTTATCAATAAAACATTATTTTTTAAAAAACCTCTTCTGCCACTCTCCTCATTCCCTCTCCCCGACCCCCTATCCTCCTAGACCCTCAGGTAGGGAGGAAAGAGGATCAGGCTCAGGCTCCTTCCTTGGCTGGAGGCATTGGGCAGTAACACCTTTGAGAAGCCAACAAAGAACAACAGGGTAATGGGCTTCCAGGATAGAAAAGGTCCACTGGAGCCTGACTCGTGGAAGGCACAGTTTTACAATGGAGGTCCATTCACCCCTGGGTGGTAGAAGGCACAAAGATCTTCATAGCGGCAGTGGCCCTTTGAAAAATGTCTGCAGATAGGGCGATTGGATTTATCTGTGGAAGCAAGTGGGAGAGAGGCAGCTTAAGATTTTAGGAGGAAAACACTCCAGGGATTGCTTGTCTTCTAGGATTAAGAAATCCCCCAAGGCTATATGCATAAAGAGAGCTATAGTGAGGTAACTTCACAGTGAAGGAAGAAGGGCATTCTAGGGTTTGTAGTCATAGTCTTCTGGACACAGTATATACTACTGGCAGGAATAAAATATGAGGAATGATGATATTAACCTGTTCTATCACCTTCCTGGACTCCATCCTTGAGTTGAGGGTCATTCTTGGGCCAGGGGATATTCTTAGACGGATGGTGGCTACTGCCCCCTCCAAGGTTTCTCCATCCATTGGGAGGACCATTCCTGGCATGATCCCCATAGCCTGTTCCCCACCTAGGTTCTGGATCCTCATAGGCCCAACGGCTATGTAGGTATGGTCGAGGCCTAGGTCCTGGGCCCCCTCTCATTGGGCATCCTCCCCAAAAAGGGAGTGGGAGGCTGAGGAGTGGTGGAATCACTGGTCCCCTTAAGCCCTGAGGGCTTCTGTGGAAGCCTAAAGAGAGACAAACAGAAAGATAGTTTCTGGTCAGCTAAATACTCAGGTTGGTCAGAAATAATTTTCCTTCTTGAATTTCATGCCAATACCTCCCCCAACCCCCAAGACCTGCTATTTCCTATATAGGAACTTTCAGAGTGCTTTGCCAGTAATAGGCACTTAATGTGTTCATTTGAATCAATCTAGGCTTATGGCTTTTGAGACCCTTTTCACTCACCTGGATCAGGGCCACCAAACTTTCCATTGGCTATGGGAGGAGGGCCCAAGAGGCTGGGTGGACCTAAGAGCAGGAAAAAGATAGATAAGCAAATGGGACCACACTTAGTAAAGTCCAGTTTACACAAAAGCTCAGGACCTCTATGAATTCTCTATTCTTTTTGCTCTTCATCTCAGGACTCAATAGCATAGAGTAATGACTGAAACCTTTGGGAGCACTAGACTTGACTGATTTTCCCAGTACTCTTCAATCCAGCAAGCCCTTAAGGACCTACTATTATCTATGGGCAAGGTGCTGTCTTGGGAACCAAAGACTAAATGAAAAAGTCTGCACTTCAGGTGCTTACTTTCTATGAATACGTACAGAATATCATATTGATAGATCAAAGCAAAATATATCATACTTCAGAAGAATCAAAAAAAGCATAATCTGTTATCGACATCTTAGAAAATAACAAGAAAAATAAACCACCAGGAAATAAATAGGAAAACTGTACTATGGGAGAAAAAGGCTCCTCCACAGAACAAATAGAGGCCTATGGATAAACCTGTAATTGTCCTCTAACCCAGAAGTTGAAGGTCTCAAGTATAAGAAAGTGGAAGGAGACCCTTTTTCCAAGCTAACACCCGCCTTTATGAAGCCAGAGGCCAAAGGGATGGGAGAACTAAGTTGGAGCTAACATTTATCATCCCGGTTAAAGGTGTCAGTTCCAGGATTCTTATTGTCCTTTATTCTCAGTGGTTACTCTGATTCACGCTATTGTCACTGGGAACCAGAGGTAGGCAGGCTGAATTGTGTGTTTGGACAAAATTAACTTAAACCTGGAGATTTTTTTTTTGCATAAAAATATCCAATAAATATGTCATTAAAAAGGAAATAAACAATTGACATTTTGAACTTTGTAAAAAACCCCACAAAACTATATTTTTGTCCAAACATACCAAACTGCACAGATCTCATTAATCAAAGGAAAAGCTAACTCAATTCTAAGACTGACAATAAACGCAATTGGAGACTTCAAATATTTAAATAAAGTATTTTCCTCACTCGGTATTAATCTCTTCTTGCAATCAATTAATCAACAAAAATTTATGAAATACCGTTTGTGTGACAGCACTGGGGATACAAAACACAAGGGGGAGTACGAGCTAGGGAAGAGATTTTGGTTTAGACAGTGCCTGGGATTGTGAGTGGGGCCTTAGAATAGCAGACAGTTAAGTCCTTTTCGGTAAGCGTGCTTAAACTGATAGGGTTATTGAACAATTTCCTCGAACAAGATAAGAGGTGGGAGGGGGGCATCAAAGTGACACAAGAGGCAAACCTAAGAAAAGATTTTCCCCCCTCTAGGAAGGGTAGGGTGTGAGCCAGCAGAGGCGAGGGTTAACTCTTCCCTAATTAGCATTCACCCCTCATACATTTTATATCTACATAGATGTAAAGTGCCTGAGGTCATTTAGTCCACCCTCCACACAGAACACTACATAAGGAGGTGAAATGTGGCCAATTAACTTGCCCAAATTTGCAGGCAGAGTCAACAACTGGGATGAGAACCTCTTAACTCCTCCTACAATGCTCATTACTCGATATTCTCGTTCCCATAATTCTGAACTATGAAACTTTCTTTTATACTTGATCTGGGCAGACAATGGGGGAAGGGTTGTGGCGGCTAGCGCAGCCCAGTCCATTCACTTTTATTTGTCTACGTCAGAGGCAAGCACATTCACTCTTTACGAACCTGGTATTAGACTCACTCACAACTCTTCAATTACCCCAAAGCACGTGCATCCGCCGCCCCCGCCCTTCCTCCCCTTCCCGGGCGCGCCATAGTACGGGGGTGGGGGAGTAGGCGCATGTGCGCTCTTACATTTTTAGCTCTCCCTACCCCCCCTTAAAAGAGGGAAAGAGACCGTCTTTCTTGCCTAGCCTTGCCTCGCGCGACTCTACAATAAGACGCAACGTGGGCTCCTTCCCTTTCGGGCCTCACTAATCTTGTTCAGTTCTCGCCTTCTCCCTCCACGCCTTGGCGAGTTTTGTCTCGTGCCCTTGTTCCAGGCCCACCTCAGGTCCATGCACCTCTCCCTTACCAGCGGGGCTCCCACTCTCCTCATCCCCACTCTCCTCGGGGTCCGGTGGCCGCTGCTTCCCCCTCTTGGGCATCACGGCCAGCGAAATTGCAGCGAGGAGAGTCGCGGCCGGCGGGAGAAGGGGGCGGTATATGGAGGGAGAGAGAATCCAGTTATTTCCGCTTCCGACAGACCCATCCAGAAGCGGCGAGTGCGCAGGCGCGTGCCTTTCCTCCTTGTAGTGTTCCAATATGAGTATCCCCCCTTCCCCCTCTCACATACACACCTCCCACCTAAAGAAAAAAAAGAGAGAGAAAAACAGCACTTCTCAGCATATCATAGAGTCGGGAGGACCGCGGCCTAGAACGTTCGGGGGGGGGAGGAGAAAGGAGGAGGAGCAGGCAAGGAGCGTGGTAACCTCGGTAACCGCAGTCGGCCCACGCCACCGCTTCCAACTTCATGACCTCTGACCTCCCCCCAAAGAATCCTTAGCCCATTTAAGCCCCAGTGCCCCCCAATTACAACCTTTTAAACTCTACTTCTATTAGCTTATTTCCACCTAAGTTGTTTTTTTTTTTTTTAACTTTTACTAGATGCACAGTCTCGCGGCTCTTCCGAGCATGACCTCTGACCTTCCCTGAAGGGATCTCCAGGGCAACCTAGTCCTTCATTACCCTTTCCTCCCTCCCCCTCCCCTCCCCTTTCCTTCAGGTATGATCAACCTTCTTCCTCCTCTAGTTCAATTTAGTTTAACCCTATGCTCTTCCTCACCTCACAAGTGGTAGAGTCCACTCACCCCACCGGCCCTTCCGCTAGGTGAGTTGGGTAGATTCTCTCCAGGAACGAAAGGTAAGGATGGTTTCTTCACCCCCTTCTTCCGAATGGGAATTGGTATCGCCCGTGACGAAGTCAGTACTGTCGGTCGGCGCCTCAGCGCGGCTCCCTCTTCCACACCCCCCGTACCGCCCCCATCCCTCCCCAGGACTCCTGAGGGACTGGTGTGTGGCTGGCACGTCGCGCGTCTCTCCGCCCCTGCACTTCCCCCGGTCTCACTTCTCACGCTTGTACTTTACGCAGAAGGAAGTGGCTGAGGCCTCCCCACAAAGGACACCGGTGGTCCTCCCTGTGTTCTCCTACCCACAACGCACTCTCCCCCCCCCGACTTCTTAAGGAGGCGAGACTTGGTCCGACCCGCTGAGTGACGTCATATCAGAGCCCCGCCCCCAAGGGTCCCGGGCCCAAAGCGGCAGGGGCAGCCTGGGGGGTTTAGGTAGAGGCTAAGCGGCGGCGGCTGGACCCCCGATAGGGCTGGAGACCAACGGGAGCCAGACCGGGCCATGCCGAGGAAGAAGCCTTTCAGCGTGAAGCAGAAGAAGAAACAGCTGCAGGACAAGCGCGAGCGGAAGCGAGGTAGGTGCGGGAGGGAGAGGAGGGGGCGGGGCCTGAGTCTCCCGCACATCTGGAAAGAGGGCTGAACTCTGCATCTGGAGCCGGGGTGGAGGGTGGCCGGCCGAGTCAGCCGTTTCTCTTCGAAAGGAGAAGGAAGAACCACTGATCTCTCCCGCATCAGAAAGAGGAGGGAATGGACAGAGAGCTATCCACATCTGAAGGAGGACTTCTTTAATTGGAAGAAGAACGGCCCCCGCATGGAGTGGGATTGCCTCCTTGGGAGGCGCTGAGAGAGTTCTGGCGTGTGGAGATAAAGGGAAGAGAGGCAGAATATTTGGGTCCCCGTAGGGGATAGAAGTTGGTTTAGAAGGGGAGAGCTGGACAAATCAGATGCCTGCGCCTGTGTATGAGAGTTGGGCGTCAGGTGATGTCATGTCCCTTGGCCACAGGGCTGCAGGATGGATTTCGCTCTAGCTCCAACAGCCGCAGCGGGAGCCGGGAGCGGAGGGAGGACCAGACTGACACCTCTGATGGAGAATCTGTGACCCAGCAAATCCGTCGGCTCAACCAGCAGCCAACCCACCACGGCTCTGGCCATCGCTATGATCCTAATAGGTAAGGGTAGAAAACTTAGCACTTGGGGTTTCCACTCACTTGCCCTGAGGGTAATGGAGGGGAGTGTGTAGGAGGAAGGATGTGAAATAGAAAGTTCAAATGTACTGGAGTAAAAAAAAAAATTAAGGAAGGTCCTTGGATTCCTCAGTTATCCTGAAAGTGAGTTGGGGCATGCAGAACAAGGGAGACTTTGTAGGCAAGCAGAAAATTAATAACCTTGGTTCCCTAAAGAGAAAACATGCTTGTGATTTTTAAGGGGAATCTGGAAAATACTGGTTTGGAGATACTGTATACTAAGTTGAATACCATGGGTCAACATTTCCCTAGGTACCGGTTACACTTTGAAAGAGAGACCCGGGAAGAGGTGGAACGAAAAAAGAGGGCTGCTCGAGAACAAGTGCTAAAACCAGTTAATGAGAAATCTCTGGAGCTTGACATTGGGGACATCTACCGCCCAGGCTCAAGTAAGGAATGAGATACAGGTCCCTTGGTCTAATCCTCAAGGGATTAGATGGGAGGTGGGAAAGAGTGGCATGAGATATCTGGGTCTGAGAGCCCTCACATTTCTATTTTTCTTTCTTTTTGCTTTTCTAGACCTAGATTTTCCCCGTCGTCCCCCTTGGAATTATGAGATGTCCAGGGAACAGTTGATGACCAGAGAGGAAAAGAGTTTCCAGGAGTATCTGGGGAAGATCCATGGATCCTACACCTCTGAGCAGCTCAGCTACTTTGAACACAACCTGGAGGTAAGATAAGAGCAGAATATTATATGAACCCACTTGTGGAAATGGACTTTCCCAGAAGAAGGGGAAATAGGGTAGGTGACACATGGACCTTTGTGGGTTTGTTGGTTTGTGGTTACAAGTTGTTACTGATATGTGACTAGTAGCACAAGGCTCAGATTTTCCTCATCTAATTTCTCTTAGACTTGGCGACAGTTGTGGCGAGTACTAGAGATGTCTGATATCGTCCTCCTCATCACAGACATACGGCATCCAGTGAGTGAGAAGAGCCAAGCAAATGGGAAAATGGGTTGGTGGAGATTAAAGGCAAGAGTTGGGAGGTGAGGCAAGAAAGGGAAAAGATTCTCTCTTCAACCTCCACAAGATAAGAATCTATTCTTTTTCTACTTAATGGCTCCTTTCCCAGCCAGTCCAACTGCTTTTTGTAGTTTTTGGAGAGTGGAAAAACTTTAGGTGCTTCTCAAGGGGTCAGCTAAGAAGTAACTGTTTGGGACCCTCTGTTCACATCCTCTCCCACTTTCCCAACACTTTTTCTTCTACTCTTGATTTTTCAGACTTCTTCGAATTAAACAATGGCACTTCTCCATTTGTAACTTCTTTCTGGTTTAAAAGTAGGGACTTATTTGTAGGTTTCTCTTTTGACAAGAAACAAAAACTATTCTACTCTTCACCCTACCTCTGCTGTTTATCCAGTTTACCTGGCCTTTTCATATTCCTAGATGCCTTTTTCTTACTCCTTGATGTCTCTGAGAAACTAGCCTTACCTTCCCCAGAACACCTTCTCTCAGCTATTCTTTTGCTCTGAGTTAATTGGATTTATTTTACTCATTTGGATCTCTACTATCTCACAAATACAGAAGTTGAAGCCTATAGGACTATTCCTAGTAGCTAAAGGAGAGAAGAATTAAAGGTTCCTGGATAACTTACTCTCATTCCTACTTCTTCATATCTTCCCCTCCCTTCCCCAACAGGTCATCAACTTTCCCCCAGCCTTATATGAGTATGTGACAGGGGAGCTGGGGCTGTCACTGATACTAGTGCTGAACAAAGTAGACCTGGCTCCCCCAGCTCTCGTCATAGCCTGGAAGTATCACTTTCGTCTGCACTACCCCCGGCTCCACCTTGTTCTTTTTACATCTTTCCCTCGAGACCCCCAAACCCCACAGGACCCAAAGACTGGTGAGTCGAATTTGGATAACACAAGGACATAGGGGAGAACAGATGGAGACTTCTGGGAGATTCAAGGTTCTAGAGGCTTTATGGAATGGAGGTAGCAAATAAGAGTTCAAGGATGATGGGGATAGAACAGGAGGAAGGGATAGGATTTGGCCTCTTCATTGTCCCTTCACTTATCTCCTTCTATCCTCAGTCTTGAAGAAGCGTCGGAAGCAAGGAAGGGTCTGGACTCGTGCCCTGGGACCAGAACAGTTGCTGAGGGCTTGTGAGACCATTACTGCAGGAAAAGGTCTGAGTGTATATTTGAAGGAAGGCCTGAAGAGGGATGGGGTTCTTCGCTTGCCTCCCACCAGAAGTCAGCCCCTCAATTAGGACAATTGTGGGAGAATCAAGGGCAAAACTGAAGGCAGATCTTCCATTGTCCAGGGTATATGTGGACAGGTGGAACCTTTTTTCCTCAAGCAAAATCCTTTTGGTTTCTTTTTTCTTTTGGACTGGATCTATGGTTTTATTAGTAGAGAATTTCTAGTGAAGGGCCTCCCTCTAACAATGCAGATCTGCAACTGTTCTTTAAATCATTTTGTCTTAGAGTGTTGCCTGGTGCAATGTGAGGTTCAGTGGTTTGCTTTGGGTTACAGAGGCAGGACCTGAACCTAGAGTTTCCTGACTCTGAGGTCACTTCTTTGTTTACCATACTATGCTGCCTTTCTTATTATACCCGACAAAAAAGCTAAGCAAATAAATGCAGTTGTTTTGTTTTTTTTCCCCCTGGGAAATCTGAAAATTTCCCTATCTCCTCTTATGGTAGTGGATTTAAGCAGCTGGAGAGAAAAGATGGACCGGGATGCAGCTGGAGCAAGCCGGGAGGCTGGCTCAGGGGATGAAGAAGAAGATGAAGAGGGTTCAGCAGTACTGGTGGAGCAGCAAACAGACGTAGCTCTGGAACCAACTGGCCCAACCCGGGAGCAATATAAGGATGGAGTTGTGACCATTGGCTGTGTGGGTGAGGAAGTAGGAACTCAGTGTTCTTCATTATTGTTAGGAGGGGCAATTTTTAGGATTTAGGGACTTCATAGCAGAATATGAAGGCTTACTAGTCCCTAAGAGTCTATTTCAGTTTGCTTGGGGCAGTGCTGGGTATGACCAAAACTGCTAGACCCAGTTATAGAGTAGAATCAACTTTCAAAACAAAACAAAACCCCTTACCTTCCATCTTGGACTCAGTACTGTGTATTGGTTCTAAGGCAGAAGAGTGGTAAGAGCTAAGAAGTTGGGGTTAAGTGACTTCCCCAGGGTCACTCAACTAAAAAGTGTCTGAGACTAGATTTGAACCCAGGAACTTGCATCTCTAGGCCTGGCTCCCAATCAACTAAGCTACCTAGCTGCCCCATTGAACATTTTTTTTATTCCTGGCTTTGCCCATTGGGTAGTTCTGTGACCTTAGCTAAGTCACCTCTCTTTAGGACTCTGTTTCCTCATCTGTAAAATGAGCAGGGTTAAACTAAGTGAGCGACCTTCAAAGTGCCATCTAGGATTTTCTGAAATTGTGAAAAGACAAGGTAAATTATTGGGATTGGTGGTTTGGGGTCCAAGGGATTGTTCAGGTCAGAAAGGACAAAGAATGCACCATAGTTATTTAGAGAAGGAAGACCAGACAGTTGTGTTACTCTGGATATTTTAGTGGGTGGGTTGGGAATGGTAGATGCTCGGCCTGTCTTTGGCATGATTTTTTTCATCTTTATCTCTGATTGACCTGTGACTTGATAATTTCCTCTCTCTGATTAAATTTCTTTTGGAACTTTCACAGGTTGTCTCTCACCTTTCTCTATCTTCCTCATTGTCTACTATATTGTCTCACTGGTCCTCTCCTTCCCACAGGTTTTCCTAATGTGGGAAAGTCATCCTTGATCAATGGGCTTGTAGGGCGGAAGGTAGTGAGCGTTTCCAGAACTCCTGGCCACACCCGTTACTTTCAGACATATTTCCTCACACCCACTGTTCGGCTCTGTGACTGCCCTGGTCTTATCTTTCCTTCCTTGCTGCCCCGACAGCTACAGGTAAGGGGATTGGAAGGTAAGAGTGCTGTGAGGGGAGTATGCTAAACTGCTTCTGGGGCACTGAAGAAGTTAAAGGCTAAAGGAGAAAGGGTATGAACTGGGAACTAAAGGATCTGGGTCCCTAATTCCCTGAGAAGAGTGAGAGATGGGGCCTAGGTTCAAAAAGATGCCAAGTCTTACTAATCCTCTGGGTCTTTCCCAAGGTCCTGGCTGGGATCTATCCCATTGCTCAGATCCAGGAGCCCTACACATCTGTGGGATACCTGGCTTCCCGAATACCTGTCCAGGCGCTGCTTCGGCTGAGGCATCCTGAAGCTGAAGACTCAGGGCATGAGCCCCCCTGGTGTGCGTGGGACATCTGTGAAGGTAGGTTCTGTAGGCTGCCTACCCTTATAATGCTATTCCTGTTCCCCTTCATTGTTTCTTCACTCACTCAGTAACCATTTCCTTCCTTCCTTCCTTCTTCCTACTCTTAGAGGCAGCATGATAAAATAGATAGAGCATTATACTTGGAGTTAGAAAAAAATGGGTTCAAATCCCACCTCACACACTTAGTAGCTATATGATCCTAGGCACATCATTTAATCTTTCTGGACTCAGTTTCATCATCTGTTCAATGAAGGTATTGTACTTGACCTGTAAGCACTCTTCTAGCTATAAATCTATAACCCTATACTCTTCCTGCCATTTCCTTACTATTGGTCTCAGTCCTTATCTCCTCTTTCCTGTCACCCCCTTGCCAGTTTCTATGTCCACTCTCCTATCTTATCCCCCCTTCTTTAAGATTCCTCTTTTTCTCCTCCATCATGACATCTTTGTGTCTCCCAGCCAACCACTTCTCTGACTTTAAATATTTCAGAGAAAATTTAAATAATAGTCCTAGAATTTAGAAGGTCTCAGAGGTTATCTAGTTCAGCCTTTAGCTGAAGTATGAATTCATCTCTACAGAAACATGGTTTCCTAGTGTCTGCTCAAACATTTCAAGTGACAAATCATTGCCTCACAAGCCAGTCAGTTCCATTGCTGGATAGCTTAAATTGTTTAATTCTGTTGACCTGATATTGAATATACCCCTGTAAATATCCCACCTTTTGTTTTAAGTGTTCTGCTTTCTAGAGCTATACAGATAAGCTCAGTTCATCTTCCAAAGGATATTTCCTCAGTTTTTTCAAAGATATCTCTTGCGGCTCCCCTAACTCATTCCTTATTTGGGGTATATATATTCCCAATTCCTTTTACTGTTCCTGATATGGCATGGTTTTGATTACCCTTCATCATATTAGTTCTTCTGAGTGTGCTCTACTTGTCTCTTTTGTTCTGGGCTTATCCTTTTGGAAAGGCCTCTGAGGCTACAGGGTAACTAACTGAATCATACCCTCTTCTCTCTCCATCCCTCTACCTTTCCTGTAGCCTGGGCTGAGAAGCGTGGTTACAAGACAGCCAAAGCAGCTAGGAACGATGTGTACAGAGCAGCCAATAGCCTCCTGCGGCTGGCTGCTGATGGACGGCTCAGCCTTTGTCTTCGTCCACCTGGCTACACTGAACAGCGAGGTAAAAGGAACAGACTTGCAGTTCCTAGGATCTGTTCCTCCCCGTTTACCTCCCACCCAAATCCTCAGCCTTCCTTCACCAACAGCATCTAAATGGACAATCTTTGCCTCTCTCCTCTATTGGACCTAGGTATCTGGCTTTCTGTGTCTTCCTTTCCTCAGAAACTCGTCTACTTCATATGTTGCACCTTATTCTCCACCCCAATTTCTCCTCCTTCCTGCCTTCTGTCCCCTTTCAGGCATATTTCTATTCATAGCCTTTCTTCTTTTAAAGAATCCAAACATTTTTCTCTCCAGTTCTAACCCCTCATCATCCTCTTTTTGTCTCCTCCCCATTCCCTTTAGCCTCCTGGGAGTCTCATCCAGAAACCTTGGAGCTGGTGATGTTGCAAGGGAGGGTGGGACTGTCTGGTGAGGATGAGGATGAGGAAGAAGAGCTGAGCAGTTCTGGGGAAGAGGAGGGAGAGGAGGACCGAGATGCTGATGAGGAGGGTGAGGGGGATGAAGACACCCCTATCCCTGCCCAGCCTTCAAACCTGGCAGGGCCAAACCCCTTTGCCCTACTGGGTGAGGATGAATGCTGAATCTCCAAACTTTTTTTCTCCTTCCTATCCAACATCCTTGCTCTTGGACTGATCTGGGGGTACCCCCTTTCCGTGTCCCCAACTGTGAATAAAGATAACCTGCTTTGTTAGCCCCCTTCCCATCTGGACTAAAGCTGAGATCGAATTGTTATCCTGGCAGTTGGAGGTCTCATCCTAACCTTTACCCAAAGCCCACTTCCCTGAGGGGCACTGGTTAATGATAATCCTTTGGAAATAGGGCCTAATACACCAAGTCCCTATTCCCTTCTCTTTTGCTCCTTTTTTCTCCTACTGTCTTGTTAATAAAGAGCAGACATAGGGGGACAGTTCCTGCCAGTTATATCTGGTGTAATCCCAGGCTCCTCAGTGTAGTACACAGTAAACCTCCAAACCCAGATCTCTTCTAGGTGGAGAAGGGACAACATGTTCAGGAGAAGCCTTAACAGATCTATCACAGGATGTGTCCATGTGAAGGAAACCATTCCCTAGTCCCTGTGATGAGGTCAGAGATAGAGAGGTGTCCTACCTAGGTGATCAACTCAAGTAGAAGGCTAGATTCCTTCTGAGGAGCCCATCTAGGCAGATACCAATAAGAATGCTGCATCCTCAGTCACTCAAGTTTTAAGATTGAAAAAGAGTTTGTCCTCCCACAGTTCCTGCACATTTCTTAGAACTTTCTCTGAGTGCAGAAATAAAGTACTTTCAGATCTTAAAAAGTACAAAATGATTAGGTGTTACTGTGAGAGGGTGAATGGACATGGTCCCCTCTGTGAGGTCAAACATTTTAAATGCTTTAAGTTGACAATAAATAGGAAATAATTTTGTTGCTAAAATATTTCTGAAAGCCCAATAGGTAAACCCTCATCTTTGATGGCTATCTGACATAAAGAGGCCAGAAAGGGAAAGAAAGCCATCTTTTGGCAGGGGGCCCCTGCTCATATATCTATTTCTGTCTGCCTTAGTTTTGACTTGAGGTTGGGTGATAGAGCCTGAGGTGGGTGTGGGTGTGATGGTGGGGGTCGGGAGGGATCCAGCCCTGGGCCTTAGGCCTAATTGGCCATAGTCAGCTTCCCAGGGTACCAGTTCTTTTCTAGAGAACTTTGACATCAGTCACCAGAGTTTTTGCCTTTCACTATTTTTTTAATCTCCCTGAACTTGAACTTGAAGTACCAAACTCTTTAAACTTCCTGGGTAAAGAGTTAATGGCTCCTTATATTCAGAAATTACCCAAGTCCAAATTTCTCCTCTTCCTTTCTCTGCTAGGTATATGCCCAGTTCTAGTAGCCATTTCCCACTTGTCCTCCATCTCTATACAGTATAGACCTCAAGAATGTGTTTTTTTATGGTTTATTTATGAGAGAAAAGAATACACCATCTAAAAATAATCTAACAATATATTTTAGCATTTTTAAAAACAATTTACCTACTCTTAGACTAATGGACACTTAAGCTTTTTAAACCCAATTATTATTTTTTAAAATAAATCTTCCTCCAATTACATGTAAAAACCATTTTTAACATTCTTTTTTTTTTTTTTCAAATTTTGAATTCCAAATTCTCTTTTCCTATCTCCTTCCTGAGATGATAAGCAATTTGATATAGATCTAACTGATTTTCGACAAAAATTTATCAGACCCAGGGCACTGGCCCATATTTCTCTGGAGCCAGAAGCCCTAGTCTAAGGTATCTCATTTCCTTAGTGACCCTAGATAAGAATGATAATAGCTTTGATCCTAGAATGCACTCAGGTCCAATTTAATGATTTATTTGCCAAGGCTCCCTGGATATATTCCATGTCCATTCACATAACAGACAATCTGAAAGCCTTTGGAATGGCATGTTGGATTTGTGGTTTTCCCATCTATATTACTTTACAACCACCTAGAATAAGGGATTGAGAGGAAAGGGTTATCATATTGTATTTTCTGCTATCTTGGAAATTTTGTCATGATTCACCCAAAAAACAAGATCAACCTCCAATGTTAACAAAAGACAGGCCCTTTCTTTGTAAGACCTCTTCAGTGTTGAATTCCCCATCTGTTACTTTTCCTTTACTGAAAAGGTCAAAGGTGGAATCATATCATCACTCGGCATTAAGAAGTTTTATTAATGCATTAAAAAAACCTTAACATTACTGTTACTTTCCAATGACTCCCTACTCCCTTATAACAAAATACAGTTAAGCAAAAAAAAGGGGGAAAACTATTGGCCAGATCTGAAAACCACTCCTTCAACCCATATCCATAGCATGCTACCTCAGTCTTTCCTGGTAGATGGCTTGCTTCACCATCAATCAAAGGTTATTTTCCTCATGAGCTGCACAGTCCTCTGTAAAGCTGAGGAAGAAAGGGAAGCCACAGGAAAAGTGAAATAAATGATCATAGGCAGGAAAAGCAACTTGTAAGGTGAGGAGAAGCCAGGTGAGTTGGTCTTTTTTCATTAAATATTAAGTGCCTGTTATTTGCTGAGTTTTGTGCCAAGCACTAGTACAGATCTAGCTAAATCAGGGATGGCTTCTGTTCTCTTGGAGCTTGTGGTCTAGGACAGAAATAAGGTAACTGCACCTGAATGTTATTATATCTCCTTTCTCTTCCTTATCTGGAAGTAACCCATTTTGCACTTCTAGAGAGATAAAAAACAGGAAGGTAGAGAAGGCAATTTCAGAATAGGAAACTCTTAACAAATAGAGCAAGGTATAGGCTAGGCTAAAGCAGAGATCATGGAGTATGAGAAATGGCTTCAAAGGCAGGGTGGCACCAGACCATGGAAGCCCTCAAAAGCAAGGGAAGAGAGTTTGATCTTTTGGGGGGCTGGTGATACTCCTGAAGTTTTTCCAGGAACAGAGAGTGAATGTGCTTTTCCTCCTGCCAAATCATTCATAGTCCTGACAGTTATACTCAACCTACGTGACAAATCATTGTGAGTAAGCTGGAGGGGGCTCAAGTTGAAGGACATGGGGAAAGAATAGTTCCTCCACCTTCCTTTTCTGAGACAGCTTTAGTCTGAAATCCTTGGAAACCACAAATCAAGTCTCATGGTTATTTGCTTCCTTCATGTCCAATCCTTTCAGAGACCTTCTGAAATGTTCGTACCCTGCTTGAACCAGCTGAGTCTTCTGTCAGATATTCCATCTAGTCCACCACTCTATGCCAGCTCCTCAGTTCTCACCATTTGCAACCTAGGTCCCTTAAGAAGCTAAACTTAGAAGAAGTAACTTGAAGGCAGACAAAAAATAATACACAATGGTTAATAGAATGTAATTAAAGACAACACTAAGAGACAAAACTCAGGTTGAATGCAATGGATAAAGTTGGTATCAAGCTATTAAAGCACACTTCTGTAAATAATGGATAAACTGAAAAAGTGGCATGTACTATCAGTCATAATCACTATTACGTGGAATTGTGCAATCACTGTGGGGGTTGTTTTTTGGGAAGCATTTGTGGTGTCTAAAACTGTCGATACTAATAAAGAATAAATGTGCAGATTGCTTTAAATGGAAAAAAAAAAAGACAAGCCCTGGAGCTGATTCAATATTGCTCCCCAACTTTAAAATCTGCTGGACTATTATGAGACTTATGCCCTTCCAGCTTCTCAGCTCTTGGAACTGGTGAGTGAGTGATATCCAGTTTATAGATAGGTATCTACAAGTATTTTTCTTTGCAGTATAAATACAGCATATAAGACAAGGCACAACAAACACATCCAAGGAATTTGGCAGGATCCGATATTTTGGGGCTTCAAACGTATACTACCTGACCTATAATAGAGAGCCAGGTCTGGAGATGGGAGGTTCTGGATTCAAAAGTGACATCAGATACTAATTATGTAACCTTGGGCAAGTCACTTAATCCCAGTTGCCTAGCCTTTACCACTCTTCCTTGGAACCTATACTGAGCATTCTAAGACGAAAGATAAGGGTTTTTTAAGCTATATAAATGCTAGGTATTGTTTTATTTTGCATTTCACATTATTAGTAATTTGAAAAAAATCTTTCATTTGGTAACAACCAATTCTTCTGTGACCTGAACTGCTTATTTATATTCTTTGACCCCTTATTATTCACAGATGTCTGGTTTGAGAGTGTTAAATTTCTTGTGTATTTTGTATACCATAGTCTTTATAAGCAACATTTTATCCAAAGATTTTTTTCTAGTCCACAATTTCCTTTCTTATCAGTACTGAATTTAGTTGCAAAATTTCTTATGGCATAAGTAGCATTATAATCACATGCCACAATTTGCTCAGCCATTCCCTAGGGGATAGGCAACTACTTTGTTTCCAGTTTTCTGCTGCCACAAATACTTTGTGTATAGGGCCTTTCTGACTTTTTCCTCTTGGGGGATATGTTCAACATTAAGATTGCTAAGTCAGAGGGCATGAGGTTACTGTTTTTCCTAACATAATTTCAAAGGTTTCTAGAAAGGTTAGACCAATTTGCAGCTCCATTAATATTAAATCAGTGCTCTTGTCTATAGCCCTTTGAACATAATTCTTTTTTTTTAAATCAACTTATTGATCCTTTTTTCAATCAGACAACCATCATATATCTGCTTGAGTCTTCAAGCTAAACAACCTGATTTCTGTCATTGATTTCAAGGCCCTTCAACATTCTGGTTACCTTTCTCTGGACACTTTCCAGCTTAAAAATGTCCCTAAAATAAGATTTTCCCCCTTTTATATTTTTAGTTGCTAAGTTTGAAGAATGTAAGGATGCAGGATGAAAAGCTTTGTGAGACTTCTATGTCCAATTCTTTTTCTGTAGACAACCTATTGTTTATTACCATTTCCTTTCAAATCCCTAAAATTTTTTTGGTTACAAAATTACAATAATGTTCAGCTCAGCCCAAACCAATTAGGTTTTTTTGAAGCATTTTAGCTCTTATGGATAATAGATTTCTCTATTCTGAACAGAGATATAATACACTTACATACATTTACTATGTGTTGGGTACTGTGTTATACTTTTACAAATATTTCATTTGATCCTTGCAACAATCCTAGGAGAAAAGTGCTATTATGATCCCAGTTTTACAGATGAGGAAACAGGTAATTAGGTTAAATGATTTGCCCAAGGGTCACATAACTAGTAAGCGTCTTGAGGCTGGGTTTAAACTCAGTTCTCTCTGCCCATAGGCCCAGCACAGTGTGCACTATGGCCCCACCTATGATCATTCCAATTCAGTTTAGATCAATTACTTTTCCAAGGCTTGTGATCCTTGGGGCTAATAAGGATGCTAGACTTCATAATCTATAAGCATAAGGTGATTAGTTGGGCCATTGAATCTCCTGTTTGTGGGTATCCCTTAAGGGTCTTGGTGTTCTCCCATCTGCTACAGTTGCCAGAGTATATTGGTTCTCAATTTGTTTTAAAGAGGTGAGCAGGAATTCTCTCCAATTTCCTTCCTCATTTCTCCTCATTTCCTATCAATCAATAAATGTTTATTAAATGCCTACCATGTGCCAGGCACTAAGCTCTGGGGATACAAAAAGAGGCAAAAGACAGTCCCTGCCTTCAGGGAGCTTATGAGTTATTTGAGGAGACAACATGGAAAGATGTATACAACACCAATTATACAGGAAAAAATAGGAAACAACGGGGAAAGCACTAGAATTAAGAGGTGTTGGGAAAGGCTTCCTCTAGAAGATGGGATTTTAGTTGGGTTGTACTGGAAGCCAGAAGGTTGAGATAAAGAGGGAGAACATTCCAGGCATGGGAGACGGTCCAGAACTGAAAGGTAAAGTTTTGTTCATGGAACAGCTAGGACAATGATGGCGAACCTAAGGTACACATGCTAAAGAGGGCATGCAGAATGCTCTCTGTGGGCACATGTGCCATCCCCTGTCAAAGTTTGTTAGTAAAAGTGCAGAGGGATTCGAGTGGAGCAACTCCTTTCCTGTTCTCCATCATACCTGACATTTTTTCACATTACCTGTCCCACTACCCAGCAGCCCAATGGGAGAGCTTCCTCCTTCCCATATGTGAGATAAGGTGTGGGGGAGAGGGAGTTAGCAGGGTGGGCTTGACATTTGCTCTGGAGGAAGGGTGGGGCATGGCATGTGGTCTCTGGGGGTGGGGGTAGGAGGCAAGGCATGGCACACAGTCTCTAAAAGGTTCACTCACCATCACTGAGCTAGGAGATCAGGTTCACTAGACCAAAGAGAACATAGAAAGGAGGAAAGTATGAGAAGAATGGAGGGTAGGACAGTAATAGGTTATGAAGAGCTTTGAATGCCAAACAGAAGATTTTTTATTTGACCCTTGAGGTAATAGGGAGCCATGAGTTGACTGAGTAAGAGGATAACATGGTCAGGCTTGTGTTTTGGGAAAATAACTGAATGGAGAACTGATTTGAGTGGGGAGAAACTTGAGGCAGGCAGACCCACCTATAGGCTATCCAATAATTCAGATGTAAAGTGATAAAAATCTGCATAAGGGTATTGGCTGGGTCAGGAGAGAGGTGGCATATTCAAGAAACATTGCAAAAGTGAAATCTGACAACATTGAAATTCTGGAAACAGACTGGATGTGAGGGATGAAAGCTTGTGAAGAGTCTAGAATGACTCCTAGGTTGTGAGCCTGAAGAACTGGGAGGATGGTCATGCCTTCAACAGAAACAGGGAAGTTGGGCAGCAGGAAGAATTTATTGGAAAAGATGAGTTCCATTTTGGGCATGTTGAATTCAGTTTGTCTACTGGACATCCAATTCAAGATTAGTGAAAGGGAATTTGGAGACACAAGATTGAAGGTTAAAAGAATATCCAGCAAAGGAGACTGAGGAGAATTCAGATAGGTAGCAAGAGAGTGGTGCTTCAAAGATCTTGAGAGAAAAGATAATGGAGGAGAAGGTGATCAAGTATTAAAGGCTGCAAAGAGGTCAAGGAGAATGAAGATAGATAAAAGGTCATTGAATTTGGCAACTAAGAGATGGTAATTTTGGAGAGTGCAA
Source organism: Gracilinanus agilis (assembly GCF_016433145.1). Lineage (NCBI taxonomy): Eukaryota > Metazoa > Chordata > Mammalia > Didelphimorphia > Didelphidae > Gracilinanus > Gracilinanus agilis. The sequence continues at coordinate 255,977,991 of NC_058133.1, read as the reverse complement.
TTTCAGTGAAATAAGGTTAGGAGCCATATTGTAAGAGTTAAGAAGAGTGTAAAAGGAGGCCTAGAGACAGGAGGTCCTAGGTTCAAACCTGGCCTCAGCCACTTCCCAGCTGTGTGACCCTGGGCAAGTCACTTGACCCCCATTGCCCACCCTTACCAATCTTCCACCTATGAGACAATACACCGAAGTACAAGGGTTTAAAAAAACAAAACAAAACAACAAAAAAAAAAAAGTGTAAAAGGAGAGAAAATGGAGGCATCTATCATAGATGTGAACTTAGGAAGTTTAGCCACAAAGAGCAGGATGGGTACAGGACCATAGCTAGTAGGGATGTAAGGACAGAGTGAAGGTTGTCTTAGGATGGGGGAGACAGTATATTTGGAGGCAGTAGGGAATGAGTCTGCAAACATTGAGAGACTGAAAATAAGTGACAGAGGGGCAGCCAGGTGGTTTAGAGGATGGAGAGCTAGGCCTGGAGATGGAAGGTCCTGGATGCAAATCTAACCTCAGATACTTCCTAGCTGTGTTATCCTGAGCAAGTTACTTAACTCCATTTGCCTAGCCCGTATCACTCTTCTGCTTTAGAACTCATACTTAGTATCAATCCTAGAACATGGTAAGGTGTTTTTTGTTTTTTAAGAAAAAAGTGACAGAGTGGGGATGGCAGGGGTGTGGGAGTGTGTGTGTGTGTGTGTGTGTGTGTGTGTGTGATCTGTTGGAATTTAAAGAAATGGAATAGGATCATTTGAGCAGGTAGAGAAATTAGCCTTGTTAAGGAATAAGTCCACCTCATCATGTGAGACAGGTGTGTGAAGGAAGAGATAATGGCAGAAAGTATATGAGTGATATGAGGAAGAGGAGAGAAGAGGTTGGTCACAGCAATAGCCTAAATTTTTTCTGTAAAAATAAGGCAAAGTTCTTAAGCAAGAGGGGAAGGAAGAAGGGCAGCCATGGGAGGTTTCAGGAGAGATATGGGTATATTCTTATCTGAAGGGCAGAAGTCATAAAAACATCTAGTGTTCAAGTGAGGAACTCCTTTAGTGGGACAAAAACCTTATTCTTTCAGAGAGGTGGAGGCCATGAGGCAGTCAAATTTTGTTTGAACAGTCCATTATATCCTTCTATGAGGTTTAATATTCAATTATTACTAATATGAGACAAATATGATAATATTCAAGCAAAGCCAAGTTATTGGCTCAGTTTTACAGTGGATGACCTGGGAAGATGATAACTTGAGCAGGGACAATCTTCCCTGTCATTCTGCAGAAAAAAATCAATTTCTGCCTAAAGCCTTCAATGGTGAAAGTTAAACAAGGGAATGGGGTAACCAGAATGAATATTAATTATGTAAGGCCATGTTTCCAGCACTGAAAGAAAAGGAGTGACTACTACAACTGGTCTGTCATGAGGCGGCAGGAATGGCCCCTATAAAAATAACTACCTACTGAAGTGTGAATGGGAGCTACTATACCTGGCATCCAGGAATCCTGTCCTTTTGACCCCAAGGTGTCTGATTCTAAATTTAGTATTTTTTCATTGTACCATACTGTTCCCTCTTAGTTATTAGAGTAATTTCAGTGAAATCCTATTCTGATTCCTTTTGCAGGATGTAACCACTCTTTTTTTTTCTTTTAAAGATATTCTAGGAATATCTTTACCAAGATAGTCTTGCAGAACTTACCAAGGTAGAGGGGTTTTGTGCACCACCTGTTAATAGATTGTGTTTGTATTGCTCTTGCAGTTCACTGTGATCCCGAGATCTTCTTCAGCTCTTTATCTATCTTCATCTTTTATTTGTGAGGTTGATTTTGTGGACTATTATTTATCATTTATTCATATTCTTTGAATCTAGGTTTTTATGGCTAGAAAATTGTCTGAACCAAAAAAACTTACTATAGAGGTTGGGCTGACCTCAAAGATGTTTTAGGGAAGCTGGATGAAATCTGCTTAGATCTCACCCAGCTCTTGTTTTGCATCCTCTCAGGTTTTGTTTTGGGCCCATTCAAAGCTTGTGTTTTGGGTGCTCCAAATTAGATTGTTTTATCTCTTGATACACATCTGAAACTGCCCTTCCTCTGGAGACTATATCCTGTCCATTTGAGGTCAATCAGGCCAATGTCCTCATATAACCTCAAAAACACTTGTGTGAGGTAGCCACTCCTTTACAGATCTCTCCCTCTGTCCCCAATAAATTTTGTTCTAAAAGTATTTCAGAGGTTCATTCTCAAAAACAATTTTAAAATTTAAAGCAGAACTTTATACTTTACATCTCTATTCAATTTCAGCTTATATTTAGCTCATCATTCTAACCTGTTGACATCTCTTGGGGGTACTATTGCTGTCAGTCAACATATTATATACCTCCTAACTTCATAATTATGACAAATTTGACAGACATGCCTTTTCTATGTCAAAGAAAAATATTAATATTATTCTGTGTTGCAGATACGGAACCAGAATTTTTAGTAAATTATCATTATTTTAAATATAATTTTTGTTCTACTCAAGAGAAAACCATTCAAGCTAGCAATCTCTTCATATTCTTGGACTTCTCTCTAACACAAAGACATTTTTTTCAAACACTTACCTTCCATCTTGGAATCAATACTAAATACTGGTTCCAAGGCAGAAGAGTGGCAAGTGTTAGGCAACTGGGGTTAAGTGACATGCTGAGGGTCACACAGCTAGGAAGTATCTGAGGCCAAATTTGAATCCAGAACCTCCCATCTCTAGGCCTGGTTCTCTAGCCACTGAGCCATTCAATTGACCCTCATAAGACATTTTTGAAGTAAGATTTATGGAAATCTGGAACAAGTAAAATTTCACACACAATTAAGGGTAAGGTAAAAGTTAACATTTTGCTTTATCAATAGAGAACAAGTCATTTAATCTTGGAGACTTATTTTTCTAAACTATTTCTAAGATTATTTTCCTTAAAGGTTCTTTTCCTCTAGCCAATCACAAATGACCCGAAGTTACCAAATAAATATTTTTTCTTAGATGGATCATTATTCAAATCCCTTCTGGGCAGTGGGAAGGAGGCCACTCCTGTCCCTGTAGGGTCATTGCCCTCATTACTTCAAGAGAAAAGTCTTTCCTGGGCTTATCTAGAAAGAAGGAAGCAGGACACTGTTTTGAAGTTGATAATTAAGCTACAGAAAGACAAGGGTTTCTCTTTCCAATTAGTCCAAAGGCTTCAGACTAAGACACTTTAAAAATGCTTTTTAAAAACTTTCAAAGACCAGTGGGGCCTTTGTCCGCTTCACATATGCCTTCATCATTTATTGATAAGGCCAGATCCTTGAGGAACTCCATAAAAAAACCTCCTTCCAAGTTAACATGGTAAATGACTACTTTTGGGATTAGGTCATTTAAATAGCTCCAGTCTGTTTAACTATACCATATAACCTGTTCCTATACCCCCTTTATCTTTCTGAATTATTGTAATTTTTCCCTGTGCCTAGAAAAGGGACATGAAGATAGTTTAAAGCTAGAACTAGAAGAACATTTCTGATAGCCTCCACACCCTTTCACTGATCAGGACTTTTGGGGAGCAGGTACTCACCAAAGGCATGAAGCCATATAAGACAGCAGAGAAATGATGGGACCTATACTTGGGCACACAGGTCTTGAGTTCTCTTTTTCCATTCCTTGTCCTTGAAGCAAAGAATTTCTGGTTGTCCTGCTGGGCATGGGAAGCAGAAAGTCAATACCATTGGGCTGAGTAACAACTGACTTTGGGATTGGAGTTGCTGAGTAGAGATGACTTCAGGTACTCAAAAGAACCACAAGGCCAGCATTATGGAGGTGATTATACTCTGGAAAGGAGTCAAGGACTAGAATCTGAGGAATAGAGAAGGTCCCCCAGTACCTAAAAATGTCAACTATCACAAATCCTGATGGATTGGTGAGCCTAAAGTGTGGGGGGGTCCATCTCCCTCACAGAATCCTTCCTGTATTCCCCTCCATGACCTGGAGAAATGGTCCTAGATGTACACCTCTCCCCCTTAGAGGCTGGAGTTGCATATATCACAGATATTATTTTGATAAATTTTTACACTGTTATGTGTCATCCTCTAGTTAAATCTGAATCCATCCAGCATGGGTTTTTTAATTTTATTTTTAACTCATTTTTAACATTCTTAAAATTTTGAGTTCAAAATTCTCTCCTTACCTTAAGGCTCTCCCCAACCCATTGAGAAAGCAAGCAATATGATACCCATTATATATATGAAGCCAAGCAAAATATATTTCGATATTAGCCAAAAGAAGTCAAGAAAAATAAAATGAAAACCAAAATGTTTCAATCTGCACTCAAGAGTTCATCAGTTCTTTCTCTGGAGGTACACAGTATTTTTCATCCTGGCTGGGGTTTTAAACTACTGAATTCCACCACAAGAAACCTAGCATCACAACAGTAAGGGAACAGCAGCCTACACTTTTACCTGCTTCGTGTCCCGTCATATCCCCAGGGCGATACCGTAGCACTTCATCGCGAGACCTAAGCTTCTTGGCCTGGTGGCTTAGGGAGAGCATCACCTAGTGGACAATTCAAATATTGCATCTCGTTGAGGGATGATTTGGTATCACACTGGCTTTCAGCCAGTTTGGACCTCGCCACTACAAAAGTCCCAGTGTCACGTGGTATACACACAAACCATACCTCTGATCCTGCAAGTCCCACGGTATGATCAACTAGACTGCGATGCTGACAGTATTCTTATAGGTCAACGATAGCTCTCAAAGACAGCTTTCACCCTATCCTTGGTCCATATACAAGGAATTCTTAAAAAAAAAAATCAGTGTATACTACTTGCTTATATATTTTCTTTCTTGGATCAGCTTCAGATTATTTGCCTCTTCTCTGTACCCGCTGAGGTGTGAGATAATACTAATTAAATAATAAAGTTTTTTCATAGGTCTAACACTTGCACAAATTTTATTCTAACAATTTATTTGTATAAGCCCTCATTTTTTCCCTCTCTAGATTCCTGAACCTTTAATCCTAACCCCCTTAATTAACTTTAATCCCAAACTCTTCAATTAACTATGATTTTTTTTTTAACCATTACCTTCCATCTTAGAATTAATATTGTGTATTGGTTTTAAGGCAGAAGAATGGTAAGGGCTAAGGAAATAGGGCTTAAGTGACTTGTCCAGGGTCACACAGGTAGGAAGTGTCTGAGGCCAAATTTGAACCCAGGACCTCCCCGTCTGTGGGCTTGGCTCTCAATCCACTGAGCCACCCAGCTGCCCACTAACTATGATTCTTTTTGCTATCATTTCTCTTTCTTTATTTCTCTTTTCTTGCCCAATTCTCTCCCCTCCCTACTCAGTCCCTAGAATACAGTAATGAATCCTTAGAATTCTTCCCTATTTCCTTCTAAGTGTCATGAGTGAAATTCAACAAAGGTAAATTGAGGCATATTTTCTCTAACCATAATAATAATTTATTAGCAGCGTGTTATTTTAAATTAAGTAATGAAATCTATTAATAAAGTAGGTCAAATGGCTACCTCAGTAAGGTCAAAAAAACCTCGAAGAGGAGGCACAGCTCCTAACAGGTTAGGTGAGAAAATAATACAATTAGTTATGGAGTTGGCAGCATCATGGCCATGAGGACAACATGATTGGTTATATTAAGAAAATTGGGCTAACACTCATGTGGGGCTAATGACCACTCTTCTCTATCTTAGAGGAATATTTTATTGATTTATAGGACCCATCTGCATTTTGAGGTCATTGACAATTGACTAGGGATAGCAGACTCTGGCTCCTAAAAAGAAATGAGACCATTTTAATTCAGCAAGGATGTATTTTGTGAAAATGTACCAGATCGGCTTGCAGATCTTCAAAGACAGTACATAGATGTCAGGAGTTTTTCAGGAGCGAAATTAGGAGGGATAAAAGTTTCCTTGGCATAAAGTGATTTGTTGGTGGTGTTCGGACAACAATTCTCTTTGAATTAAAGTATTTTATGAGAGCATTGAATTTCTAAACTTAGCTCAGTTTTTCTTTAATTAAAAGTGATCAATAGGAAAAATGAAACTTTTGCATCTAACTTGAGAGGAAGATTGAATTTTTTAACTCCTGAGCTTCTTCACTTAGAGAAAATGGCTTAGATTATTAAATAAAATACAAAATAAAATTACAGAATAGAACTAATTTTGGAGTGAAATCAAATATAAAATACAAAATCAATGTTAGTTTTTCACATAAAGAAGGCTAGCGAAAAATATTGGCACTGGCTTATTGTGTTATGTTAACTGTCTTTATGTCTTTAAAAATCTGGTGGTTATGGACAATCCCTCTAGCTAGATCCCTTGATCAATGCAATGCTTCCACATTTTATAGTTAATATGATCAATCGATTGGGAATCACATAACCTGAATACAGAGCCTCCTATGGGAGTCCCTTGTATGTTCCAGAAACCAGAACTTGAATGGTCCCTCTTCCCATTAACAGCCAAACCTACCATTACAATTGCTTTCACTGTTATGTACACTAAACACAGAAGATGCTATAAGTATTACAAGTTCCCAACCCAAAGACAAATATAGAAAGTTAAATAACCCAGGATCCACTCTTCCCAGGATCCCCCATCCCATTTTTCACTCAAAGTCTCCAATTGTGTGTTGTCTGAGGAGTAGTACTTACATAAGAAAAAAAATTAATCCCTTTGCTTTCCCACGTGGAGAGTGGGATTGTGGGGAGGGGGGAGGTATTCCCCTTTCATTTGTGATATAATCACAATTACTTCCCCCCCCTTTATAAATCATAAGCTTAAGGGAGTTGGAGTCAAGATAGTGGAGTAGAAGGAAGCAGTACAGTGTGATCTCTGCTCCTGCCATCACCACCACCCTTCCCCCCCCCCCAAAAAAAAAGAAAACTCCAAATAGATCTAGAAAATGCACCAAACTGAATGCTGACAGGAAAAGCCAATAAAGGTCAGTCATTTGTCCAGCCCAAGTAAGCACAGGGAAATAGAAAGCTCTGCAGATACTGGGGATGGAGTCTGGCTTGGAGCACACTGACATGCCCAGTAAGAAGCTGAAAATTGGAGGAAAGGGAGGTGTCACAATCATACCAAAGAATGACATTCTGATTCTCTAAGATGGCAACAGGTGCCAGTTTGCAGCTCTGGCACTTGCTACCCAGTTCTGAGTCACAAGCCTAGAGCAGACTCAGGAGGAAGTCTGCTGGTAAGGTTCCTCAGTCAGTCCCAAAGCTCTGAGCGGTATACTAAGAAAGGAGCAGGTTCAGAATGGGCCGGTAGCATAGGTATCCCTCAGCCCCAGGAGCAGAGTTGTGACTCGGTCCCAGCATTTAGCCGGGCCTGCAGAGAAATAACTAGGACAGGAATCTCAAACCAAAGGGAAGCCTATGATTCTGTTACCTTCAACCAGCCCTGCTACCCCTTTGGCTGATAGGGGCTGAGTCCAGCAGCTTTTTGTTGTTGCTCAAACTGAAACCCAGGTCAGGAGTTGATGGAGCTCAGACTGGGGAGTCAGCAATCGAGGCTCTGCTCTAGATTGAACCACTTTGGGATTGCAGAAAACGTACAGTCCCCCAGACTGTCTCCAATCTCTTTTCTCACTGGACTGTTCTACTTTGAGAGTTAGCTGATTTCCCTACCATAACCCCAGGAATCTCATCTTTGGGGAAACCTCATTTTCCTGTAAAATCAAATCAGTCTTGTATTCACACCTCATCTCTACCCTCTGCTCTTCGGACTGGAGGGTAGATCCAGGAATTCCAAAATCTTCAATTAAAGAGAGGGCTCAATACATCTCAATTCCCATCTGGTTGTGCTAATTTGGGATTTCTTCTTCTCCACCCCCAACTTTTAGCTTTCTTTTATGTGTTGTCTTCCCATGTTACTCGATAGCAATACCACAGCAGGAACCCCCGCTGAATTTCCCCGGAAAAGTGCCACAGAGCCTATATCTGATATCACATGTGAACTAGGCTGGAAGGATGATTAATCAAACAAAAACAGAATTCTATCATAAAATGCTATTATGGTGACAGGAAAGCTCAAGACACAAATGTAGAAGAGAATGACTCTAAAACATCTATATAGAAAGCCTCAGAGAAAAACAAATCATAAGTTCCAGTTACTAGCTAACACACAACTATATAATATATATTCCTTCCCAGACAACTTTGTGTGGCTGATAACATGAAATTGTCTGTTATTTCCATGATCTGCAAAAGTTCTTTCATAATCTCCATGGTGAAAACCAGGTCCTTGGTCAGTTGGCTTCCATCATTTACATCCTCCCTAGTCTTATCCTTTATCCCAACATTATCTACCCATGCACTATTCCAAGGTCTTCCCCCTACCATGCCATCATTGTCTGCAAGTTATTTGGGGATTGTATTTTTCATGTCCTAGTCCATGTCAAAAGGATTCTATTAGGCTTTCTACTTGGCCCGTGAAATATAATTTGTTCACACAATTAATTTGAAATAGCATCTCTTTGTCAATCCCCTTGATAGTCTCACTACCTGGATGCAAACCAGTTCAACAAATATATTGGTAGATGAGTGCGAAGTAAGCGGGGGGGGGGGGGGGGCACTATGGCTTTCCTCTACCATCTCCTAGATCAGTTCAGCTCAGGGTAACCTTTGTAAGGTTCCCTAATTTATTCCCTATATTGATTCTATTGGATTCTACATGTAAGTGTCTAATTATTATATGTTCTTATAATTTGACAGTCCATAGTAGATACATCCAGAAAGCAGTGATGGAAAATAATATCAAATTGCATGTAGGTAGAAATCTGAAAATGCTGTCCACAACCCATTGTGCTATTGATAAACAATTTAATTCCTGAAGCAATGATATTTTTAGAATTATATGGAAGCCTAGTTTACATCCATTATATTTTCAACCCGCCTAACTGAATTGAAACATATGTAAATTGAAACATAAATAAAGATTCCTATTAGTAAAACCAAAATGAAAAAATAAAAGAAAAACATTAAGGAACATCATGCAGTAGCAATAATTTCAATGAATAATAATTAGTATTTATATAGCACCTACTCTATGCCAGGAATTTTACAAAAATTATCTCTCTTGATTCTTACAACAACCTAGGGAGGTAGGTACTATTGTTATCACCCCCATTTTACAGTTGAGGAATCTGAGACAAATAAAAATTGAATGACTTGCCCATGGTTGCACAGCTAGTAAGTTTGGCCAAATCTGAACTCCGTCCATCCTGACTGTATGTTCAGCCACTGTATCACCTAAATGCCATTATGTATGTAACATATTGGGCTCATGACAAAACCAATTCTCTACTTCCAGAGAGAGAGAGAGAGCTAATGGACTCAGTATGGATCGAAATATATTTTCTTTTATTCTTTCTATCCTTTTTTGGATTTGGCTAATAAGGAATTTGTTTTGCTTGATTATTTACATTTAAATAGGTTTATTTTTCATGTCTTTCTAATGAATGAAGAAAAGGAAAATGGTAGGGAGGGAATTCAGTACTGAGAATAAAATAAAATTTAATTTTTAATTTTTAATAAATAAATAAATAAAACATTATTATAACATCTTCCAAGCCATCATCCAACAGTAAATAAAACATGATTCAGTCATCCTTTAATTTTCAACGTGAAGAGAAAATATTGGATTCATTTACAGAATATATTTGGTCTGTCATTCCATTTTGCTGTGGGGCTGGAACTTATCCCATACTGGTCAAGTGTAAAGAGGTAAGTCAGTTAAAATCTTTTAATTTAAAAATATTTCCTAAACAAATTCAGAAGAAGGAACAAATTCCCAATTCAAATTTGTGTTCACATTTCTCTCCACCTTTATCAATCCAGCCATTAAAACACAATACTTTCCCTAAACTAAATACATTCAGAGTACAGATAGTAGATTCACATTTAACAGTAGATATGCACATTTGATACTGAACCATAAAGTCAGAAGGTTTTAAAAATTCTTTGTCTCTGTTAATCTTAAAGGACCTATAAAATGAATCTATAGACTATTAAAAAGACTCTCTCTCATTTTAAGGTCCCTTAAGGTAATATCTTTTACCTTAAATGATTTATCAGAAATCATAGTGAGTATTAGACTTAGAGAGTTTTGAAAGGATTTTCATCATGTCTCAGATACATACATAAGAAAGACCAGTTGACAATTCTACTTTTTGGTCTCCTTAACAAAAAGTCATCTCAGTACATCTTAGCAAGGAGTCACAGTCCCTAATATTTGTCCTTTCTTTCTCTGATTACTACCACTACCACCACTAGCACTATTCTTTTTTTTGAAACATAGGAAGCTGCTTCCTTCAGAGGATGTAGTTCTCCACTCTACAGAAAGAACTTTATTCTACTTAGATCAGTGGTTCAGTAATCCATCTTCTCTTCCTCCTCCCAGGAATCTGATGGGGGTTAGGTTTTCCCTATGCCTCTTCAATGTCTTTCTCTTATTTGTTTCACACATCTTTTAGTCTTTTAAGGAACATTTCATTGTCCTTAATAACACTAGGAGTAGATATATACCCCTTCATTCCTTTTACTTCTTCAAGGAGAGAGACCAGCTTGCACAGTTGGTGAGACCAATAGAGAAAAAGGATCTGGATTCTTCTAACTTCCAGCCTTGAAAGAGAAGATGTGCAATTAAAAAACAACAACAACAAACTTTTACCTTCTCTCTTGGAATCAATACTCTATATTGGTTCCAAAGCAGAAGAGAGGTAAGGGCAATAAATTGGGGGTTAAGTGACTTGCCCAGGGTCACACAGCTAGGAAGTGTCTGAGGTCACATTTGAACCCAGGATCTCCTGTCTCTAAATCCACTGAGTTACCCAGCTGCCCCCAAGATGTGCAATTTTAACCTTTCTTTTCATGACTGAAGAGAGAGAAAGAATTCTGGGAAGAAACCAACAATTCCATTCCCAGTTTACTATACAAGAGACTCTGGGAAATTTCCTTTCCAATGAAAACTGGGACTTTATCTCTCTTCGTTGAGCTGTGTTACCTCACTCCCTATGGGACATAAATATTCTCCTATGTATACATTTTATGATTTCTGTTTTGCTACTGACTTGGATAAATGAGTGTATTTACTATTTGCTATGTGTGTTTGTTGTGGAACTGGCATCTGGTGGGAAAAGTCAAGCACTGGATAGAAAGCACTCCTTCCCCATTAAAAAATAGTTATCAAAAAGAAATCAAAACTATCAATAAGCACATGAAAAGGTGTTCTAAAGCTTTCATAATTAGAGAAATGCAAGTCAAAACAACTCTGAGGTACCACCTCACATCTAGCAGGTTGGCTAATATGACAGCAAAGGAAAGTGATAAATGTTGGAGGGCATATGGCAAAATTGGGACACTAATGCATTGTTGGTGGATTGTGAATTGATCTAAATATTCTGGAAGACAATTTGGAATTATGCCCAAAGGGCTTTAAAAGAATGCATACCCTTTGATCCAGCCATACCACTGCTGGGTTTGTACCCCAAAGACATAATAAGGAAAAAGACCTCTACAAAAATATTTATAGTTGCACTTTGTGATGGCAAAAAATTGGAAAATGAGGGGATGCCCTTCCATTGGGGAATAGCTGAACAAATTGTGGTATCTTTTGGTGATGGAATACTATTGTGCTCGAAGGAATAATGAACTGGAACAAACTCCAGGAACTGATGCAGAGTGAAAGGAGCAGAACCAGGAGACCATTGTACACAGAGACTGGTACCTGTGGTACAATTGAACATAACGGACTTCTCTACTAGCGGCAATGCAATGATCTAGGACAATTCTGAGGGACTTATGAGAAAGAATGTTATCCACATCCAGAGAAAGAACTGTGGGAGTAAAAACACAGAAGAAACACAACTGCTTGAACACATGGGTTGATTGATGGGGATATGATTGGGGATGTAGACTCTAAATGATCACTCTAGTGCAATTATCAATAATATGGAAATAGGGCTTGATCAATGATACATGTAAAACCCAGTGGAATTGTGCATTGGCTATGGGGGGTTTGGAGGGGAGGGAAAGAACATGAATCATGTAACCATGGAAAAATATTGATTAATTAAATAAAATTTTTCAATTAAAAAAAAGAAAAACATTTGCTTGATCACCTGGTTCGATGGGGATATGATTGGGGATGTAGACTCTAAATGATCACTCTATTACAAACATTAATAATAAGGAAATAGGTCTTGATACATGTAAATGTATCAATGATACATGTAAAACCCAGTGGAATTGCTTGTTGGCTATGGGAGAGGGGAGGGAGGAGAGAAGGGAAAGAACATGAATCATGTAACCAAAGTAAAATATTCTAAATTAAATAAATAAATAAAATAGCTATCAAGTTGTAGTTTGATAATCACATCCCCTATACCAGGGCTCGGCAACCTTTTTGGCTGTGAAAGCCATAAACGCCACATTTTTTAAAATGTAATTTTGTCCTGTAACAGCGCCTGAAAAAAAATTGACTTTATGGCTCTTGCAGAAAGAGCCATATCTGGCCCTCAAAAGAGCCAGTTGTGGCTCGAGAGCCCTACGTTGCTGACCCCTGCCCTGTGCTAATAATATTTAAGGAAGCGGATAGACATAATTCTAGCTCAGTACCTCTCCTGTCTTTTAGGAAAATAGTCCCCAGTCTCTGGCTCCAACCTCCTCCTTCTCCTCCTGGAAGGAATTAAAAACTCCCTTGGGGAAGGGCTGGGGAAAGAAATGCATATTCTTGCTTCCCTGTAAGCTATGTCTAGATAGGCCCATGTGGACATACATAATCTTTCTGAGCAAAAACACTCACCATACCTTAATATGTTATCTACCTATGTATCAGTTAATTTGCCTCCCTGGGCCTCAGTGCCTTCTGTATGCAGAAGTGGAGTATCACCTCTCACATATGGGCCCCTAGAAAAAAAAGTAAGTCATTTCTGAGACATTCTATGGGTCAACATTCACTCTAAATCACTGTTTATAAGCCCCTACTGATGTGGTTATTACCTGTCAGACAGAAGATACATTTGTTCAAAGCAAAATGCAATTACTCAGACATATAAACAAGGAAAGGTTCTTCCCATGAATATATAGACTAAACTTTCCCACATGTTATCATTTAGTCAATTAGCATTTATTAAACATCTACTATTTGTCTAGAATTGTGCTAAGTGCTAGGAATATAAAGAAAAACAAAAAATATTCCCTGCTCTCTGGGAGCTTAAAGTTAGTCTTAGTGAGAAAACATGTGGGAATGTTTTGTATGAACATTGTATGAACATGATATATACAGTGTATAATTAGGATTTGCTCCCCAGAACTCTAAATCCCAGCATTCTACTTTTGTTCTTACGTTACGTCTTGACGTTTTGGAGATAAAGTTTGTGCATGACCCTACCCCTTTCTCTTTCCCCATGAATGCAGCTGGGAAAACTTTTCTTTATTTCTTTACTCAGGTTTTTACTTTTGTCTTTTTATTTCTTCTACTTCAAGTGATTATTAATATACTTATACAATTATTAATTTTATAAAATATAAAAATATTATTAATATCCTTATAAAATATACTACTTGGAGTTACTGGATATTAATTTTAATCATACACAGGATAAACTGGGGGTAGATCCAGAGGGGAGATACTAAGATTAAGAAGGACTGAAGATAACATGTTCTAGAGAATGATACTTTAGCTGAGGCTTGAAGGAATTGAGAGAAGCCAGGAAGCAGAGATGAAGAAGGAGTGAGCTCCAGGCTTAAGGGACAACCAGTCTTGGAAAGGTAGGAAGGGGCTAGGTGTGATAAATTCTTCTATTGATATCCCTCAGGAAGGACAGTGAAGGTGAAAATTAAGTGTTCCTGACTAGTCTCTATCACAGGAATAGGGAAAAAAGGCATTGGCAAGAATGATAACCTTATGCCATTTTGGTCATAGGCAAGCTATAAAGTATAAGAAGAATGGAAATGTAGGGAAGGACCAGGTCACATAGGACTTTAAAGGTCAGAGATAATTTTAGCTATTCCTTAGTTGGTAGTCATTCCTTTTATTTCAACTTCTATGCTACCACAGAAAAGGCTTTTATAAATATTTTTGCACATATGGTTTCTTTTTCTGTTTCTTTGATATCTTTGGAGAACAGATCTAACAGTTGTATGACTGGGCCAAAGGATATGCATATTTTAATACTTTTTTGGTTATAGTTCTAAATTGATTTCCAGAGTGTCTACACCAGTTTATAGTACCATGTTAGTAACACATCAACAATACATTAATATACTTGTTTTCTCATAGCATCACCAACATTGTTTTTGTCTCCTTTGCCAATCTGATGGACATGAAGTAGAACCTTAAGGTTGTTTTAATGTGCATTTCTCTAGTTATTAGTGATTTAGGATATGTTTACACATAGGTATTGATAGCTTGGATTTCTTTATTTGATTGTGATATGTCTGATGGTATCCTTTGACTGTTTATCAATTGGAGAATGACTCTTTATTTTCATAAATTTGAAGTAATTCCCAATATATCTTAGAAAAGTGACCTTTATCAGGGACATTTATTACAAATATTTTTCCCCCATTTGCCTACATCACTTCTAATTTTAACCTATATTGGTTATGTTTGTGCAAAACCTTTTAATACTTTTTTTAGTCCAAATTACTCATTTTACCTCTGTGATCTTTTTATACCATTTAGTCATGAACACTTCCCCCGTCCACAGTTCTGATAGGTAATTTCTTTCTCCTATAATTACTTTATGACTTGTTTATGTCTAATTCATGTCCCCACTTGGAGTTTCTCTTGGTATATGGTGGGAGATGTTGGTTTACACCTAGTTTTGTCAAATTACTTTCCACTTTTCTGAAAAGTTTTTAAGTTGTGAATAATACTTGCTCTAATAAGTAGGGTCTTTAGGTCTATCAAACACTAGACTACTGATCAATTTCTCTGTTGTTGTTGCTCAATTGTCATGTCTGACTCTGTGACCCCATGGATCATAGCACACCAGGTTATTCTGCCCTCCATTATCTTTTAAAAAAAAAAAAACAAACACCCTTACCTTCTGTAAGGGTTTTGTGTATTGGTTCAAAGGCAGAAGAACAGTAAGCACTAGGCAATGGGGGTTAAGTGACTTGCCCAGGGTCACACAGCTAGGAAGTGTTTGAGGCCAGGTTTGAACCTAGGATCTCCCATGTCTAGGCCTGGCTCAGTTCACGGAACCACCCAGCCCTCCATTATCTTTTGAAGTCTGTCCAAATTCATATTTGATGTTTCCATGGCATTCTCTATCTCACCCTTTGCCACCCCCTTCTTCTTTTGCATTCTACCTTTTTCAACATCCCAAATGAATGCTTATTTATTTATTTCTATTTATTTATCTATTCCAAGGAATACTGTCTTTTCATTAGGTAGCCAAAAGCATAAGCTTCTTCAGTATTTGACCTTTCAGTGAATAGTCTGAATTAATTTTTTAAGGTATTGACTTATTTGATCTCCTTGCCATCCAAGGGACTCTCAAAAGTCTTCTCTAACACCACAATTCAAAAGTATAGATTCTGCAGTGCTCAGGTTTCCTTATATTCTAACTCTCAAAGTCATACAGTGTTACTGGAAAAACCATAGCTTTGACTACACAGATCTTTTTTTGGTAAGGTTATATTGTTGTTTTTTAGTATGCTGTTCAAATTTGTCAGAGCTTTCCTTCCAAGCAAGCATCTTTTAATATCTTGGCCATAGTTATTGTCTGCAGTGATCTTTGAACCCAAGAATATAAAATCTGACACTGCTTCCATTCCCCACTCCCCCCCCCCCCACCCCCCACCCGCATTAGTCAGGAAGTAAAGGGAGCAGTTGCCAAGATCTTAGCTTTTTTTATGTTAAATTTCAAGCCAGCTTTTACACTTTCCTCTCTGACCCTCATCAAGAGGCTTTTTTATTCTTCTTCACTTTCTGCCATCAGGATGGTATTGTCTGCACATCTGAAATTGTTGGCATTTTCCCCACTGACCTTAATTCCAGCTTTTGATTCATCCAGTCTGTTAATGTCCGTATGTAAAGTTGCCTTTTAGATTGTTGAAAAAGAGTATTTGCTAAGACCAATGAGTTATCTTGACAAAACTCTATTAATCTCTGCTTTGTTTCATTTTGTACTCTAAGGACAGATTTATACCATTTATATTTTGAATCTTTAGCATTCCAATTCTCTATGATAGATGTGATGTCTTTTGTGGGTGTTATTTCTAGAAGATGTAAGTTTTCATAGAAATTATCTACTTTGAACTCTGGCATTAGTGATTAGAATGTAGATTTGTATCACTGATATTGGTTTGCCTTAGATTCAAATTGTCATTGTCATTTTTGAGATCATATGCCAGGATTGCTTTTTTCGCCCTTTTATTAACTACGAGGGCTACTTCATTTCTTGTAAGGGATTCTTCCTCACAGTACTATATGTAATCATCACTTAAATTAAATTCACCCATTCCTCTCCATTTAAGTTCTTTTATACTCAAGATGTTGATATTTAATCTTCCCATCTCCTGTTTGATCATATCTAGCTTACCTTGCTTCATAGAACTTATATTCCAGGTTCCTACTGAATATTGATCTTTATAGCATCAGACTTCCCTTTCATTACCCAATGCCTTTGCAGTAGTTTCTTTTTTTTTAAAATTTTAAACATTTATTAATATTCATTTTTAACATGGTTACATGATTCATGCTCCTACTTTCCCCATCACCCTCTGCATTCTCCCCACCCTTGGCCGACACACATTTCCACTGGTTTTATCATGTGTCCTTGATCAAAACCTATTTCCAAATTGTTAGTTGCATTGGTGTGGTAGTTTTGAGTCCACATCCTCAATCATGTCCACCCCAACCCATGCGTTCCAGCAGTTGTTTTTCTTATATGTTTCCTCTCCTGCAGTCCTTCCTCTGAGTGTGGGTAGCATTCTTTACCATAAATCCCTCAGAAATGTCCTGGATCTTTGCATTGCTGCTGGTACAGAGGTTCATTACATTCGATTTTACCACAGTATATCAGTCTCTGTGTACAGTGTTCTTCTGGCTCTGCTCCTTTCACTCTGCATCAGTTCCTGGAGGTCTTTCCAGTTCACCTGGAACTCCTCCAGTTTATTATTCCTTTGAGCACAATAGTATTCCATCACCAGCATATACCACAGTTTGTTCAGCCATTCCCCAATTGAAGGACATACCCTCCTTTTCCAGTTCTTTGCCACCACAAAAAGCGCAGCTATAAATATTTTCGTATAAGTCTGTTTATCTATGATCTCTTTGGGGTACAACCCCAACAATGGTATAGCTGGATCAAAGGGCAGGCATTCTTTTATAGCCCTTTGAGCATAGTTCCAAATTGCCAGCCAGAATAGTTGTAACATTTCACAACTCCACCAGCAATGCATTAATGTCCCAATTTTGTCACATCCCCTCCAGCATTCATTACTCTCCCCTTCTCTCATTTTAGCCAATCTGCTAGGTGTGAGGTGATGCCTCAGAGTTGTTTTGATTTGCATTTCTCTAATTATTAGAGATTTAGAACACTTTCTCATGTGCTTATTGATACTTTTGATTTCTTTACCTGAAAATTGCCTATCATGTCTCTTGCCCATTTATCAATTGGGGAATGGCTTGATTTTTTATACAATTGATTTAACTCCTTGTATTTTTGAGTAATTAGACCCCTGTAAGAGTTTTTCGTTATAAAGATTTTTTCCCAATTTGTTGTTTCCCTTCTGATTTTGACTACATTGTTTTTGTTTGTACAAAAGCTTTTTAGTTTAATATAATCAAAACCATTTAATTTACATTTTGTAATTTTCTCTAACTCTTGCTTGGTTTTAAATTCTTTCCTTTCCCAGAGATCTGATAAGTATACTATTCTGTGTTCACTTAACTTATTTATAGTTTCCCTCTTTATATTCAAGTCATTCACCCATTCTGAATTTATCTTGGTGTAGGGTGTGAGATGTTGATCTAAACCTAATCTCTCCCATATTGTTTTCCAAATTTCCCAGCAGTTTTTGTCAAATAGTCAAATGGGATTCATGTCCCAAAAGTTGGGCTCTTTGGGTTTATCATACACTGTCTTGCTGATGTCATTAACCCCAAGTCTATTCGACTGATCCTCCCCTCTGTCTCTTAGCCAGTACCATATTGTTTTGATGACTGCTGCTTTATAGTATAGCTTAATATCTAGTACTGCTAGGCCCCCTTCCTTCACATTTTTTTCATTATTTCCCTTGATATTCTTGATCTTTTGTTATTCCAAATGAAATTTGTTATAGTTTTTTCTAATTCATTAAAGAAGTTTTTTGGTAGTTTGATAGGTATGGCCCTAAATAGGTAAATTAATTTGGGTAGAATGGTTATTTTTATTATGTTAGCTCGTCCTACCCATGAGCAACCAATGGCTTTCCAATTGCTTAGATCCAGTTTTATTTGTTTGGAAAGTGTTTTGTAGTTGTTTTCATATAATTGCTGTGTTTGTTTTGGTAGATAGATTCCTAAGTATTTTATATTGTCTAGGGTAATTTTAAATGGTGTTTCTCTTTGACCTCTTGCTGTTCTAATGTGTTGGAAATGTATAGAAATGCTGATGATTTATGTACATTTATTTTGTATCCTGCAACTTTGCTAAAGTTGTTGATTATTTTTACAAGCTTCTTAGTTGATTCTCTAGGATTTTTTAAGTATACCATCATATCCTCTGCAAAGAGTGATAGCTTAGACTCCTCCTTGCCTATTTTGATACCTTCAATTTCTTTTTCTTCTCTAATTGCTACTGCTAGTGTTTCTAGTATTATGTTGAATAATAGAGGTGATAATGGGCATCCTTGTTTCACACCTGATCTTATTGGGAAGGCTTCTAATTTATCCCCATTGCATATAATGCTTGTTGATGGTTTTAGGTATATATTGTTTATTATTTTTAGGAAAGGTCCTTCTATTCCTATACTTTTCAGTGTTTTCAATAGGAATGGATGCTGTATTTTGTCAAAGGCTTTTTCAGCATCTATTGAGATAATCACGTGATTTTCGATTTTCGTTTGTTAGACTGTTGATATGGTCAATTATGTGGATGGTTTTCCTAATGTTGAACCATCCTTGCATTCCTGGTATAAATCCCACCTGATCATGGTGGATGATCTTCTTAATTACATGCTGGAGT
>NC_058133.1:255892278-255953800 GCF_016433145.1 Gracilinanus agilis | reverse complement strand
AGGTTACATTTATTATTTCTGCTCTTTTGCATTTGTTTGCAATGTTTCTATGCCCTATTACATGGTCAATCTTTGTGAATGTACCATGCGCAGCTGAAAAGAAGGTGTATTCCTTTTTGTCCCTATTTATTTTTCTCCACATGTCAATTAAATCTAATTTTTCTAGGACTTCATTCACCTCTCTTACCTCTTTCTCATTTATTTTTTGGTTTGATTTATCTAGATCTGAAAGAGGAATATTTAGATCTCCCACTAGCATGGTTTTACTATCTATTTCCTTCTTGAGCTCTGCCAGTTTCTCCTTTATGAATTTGGATGCTATGCCACTTGGTGCATACATATTGAGCAGTGTTATTTCCTCATTGTCTATACTGCCTTTAATCAGGATGTAATGACCTTCCCTGTCTTTTTTAATCATATCTATTTTTACTTTGGCTTTGTCAGAAATCATAATAGCCACTCCTGCCTTCTTTTTCTCATTTGACGCCCAAAAGATTTTGTTCAAGCCCTGAACCTTAAACTTGTGTATGTCCACCCGCCTCATGTGTGTTTCTTGTAGACAACATATGGTGGGATTTTGGTTTCTAATCCACTCTGCTATTTGCTTCCATTTTATGAGAGAGTTCATCCCATTCACATTCAGAGTTATAATTATCAGCTGTGCATTCAGTGACATTTTTGTATTCTCCCCTATTCCTACCCCTTCTTCTTATCCTATTTCCTTTTAAACCAGTGGTTTGCTATCAAGCCATTATCCCTTATCCCCTCCCTTGATTGACTTCCCTTTCTGCCCCCTCCCTTGTTATTCCCCTCTTTTTGTTTTTGAAGGCCTAATAAATTCCCTCCCCCTTCTTCTCCCCTCCCTTTTTTGACCTTCCCACTCCCCTGCTCCCCTTGGTTTATCCCTTCTGACTTTCTCAGTAGGGTTAGATAAGAGTTTTATATCCCAATGGATAGTATAGCTACTCTTCCCTCTCCAAGTTGATTACACTGAGAGTAAGGTTTAAAAATTACCTCTTGATGCTCTCTTCCTCTCCTTCTTATAATAGTATTTGTCCCCTCTCCTTCCCATGCCCTCTGTGTGTGTAATAGAATATCCTATTTTTCTTATTCTTTCAAGTTTCTCCTGGTGTCCCCCTCCATTCACCCTCCTCTTTCCCACCTCCCCATATCATCTTAGACCATTCAGCACTCCACTCTCTCCCCATAAATCATTCTTCAGACCACTATAATAGTGAATACTTAATAGTGAATAGACTTCACTACAGAGAATTAGACATAGCATTTCTCCACATAGGAATACAGATAATTAGATCTTACTGAGGCCCTTAAAAAGGCAAATTTAAAAAATTATGAGTTTTCTTTCTTTCCCCTCTGTTTCTTATTTACCTTTTCATGTTTCTCTCGATTTTTGTGGTTGGATATCAAACTTTCCATTTAGCCCTGGTCTTTGCTGTGCAAATACTTGGAAATCTTCAATTCTGTTGAACGCCTCTTACTTTCCCCTGGAAGTATATGGTCAATTTTGATGGGTAGTTGATCTGCGGTTGCAGGCCCAGCTCTCTTGCCTTTCTGAATATCATATTCCAAGCTTTGCAGTCTTTTAGCGTGGAGGCTGCCAGATCCTGTGTGATCCTGATTGGTGCTCCTTGATATTTGAATTGTCTCTTTCTGGCTTCTTGTAAGATTTCTTCTTTTACTTGGAAGCTCTTGAATTTGGCTATTATATTCCTGGGCGTTGTCTTATCTGGACCGAGTGTAGAGGGTGATCTATGGATCCTTTCAATGTCTATATTGCCCTCTTGTTGTAGAAATTCAGGGCAATTTTGCTGAATAATTTCTTTTAGTATGGAGTCCAAATTTCTATTAATTTCTCCCTTTTCAGGGAGACCAATGATTCTCAAATTGTCTCTTCTAGACTGGTTTTCTTGGTCTGTCACTTTCTCATTGAGATATTTCATGTTTCCTTCTATTTTTTCAGTCTTTTGACTTTATTTGTTCTTGTTGTCTTGAGAGATCATTAGCTTCTAATTGTTCAATTCTAGCCTTTAAGGACTGGTTTTCGGCTATAATCTTTTGGTTTTCCTTTTCAATCTGGTCATTTCTGGTCTTCAGTTGACTTGCCTCACTTTCCAATTGTGAAATTCTGCCTTTTAAACTGTTATTTTCTTGCCTGATTTCCTTTTGAGCTACTTCCCATTTCTCTAACCAAATCTTTTCCAACTTTCTCATCATCTCAGTTTTGAACATTTCAAGAGCTTGTGACCAGTTTTCATTATTTTGGGAGGGTTCAGATGTGATTGCTTGTTTTTTCTCCTCTTCTGATTGCTCGGTTGTCTGGATTTTCTCTGTGTAAAAGTTGTCGAGTGTTAAAGATTTCTTCTTCTTCTTGTTAATCTTTCTCTCTCTCTCTTCTGGACTTCCTGATTCTGGGTAGCCATTGTTATACCAGCCCCTCCTCAGCTTTACCCTTGCGCTCAGGTTCTGTCTGCGCTCCTTTGGCTCCTGAGGTCTGGTTTTTTCCAAGGTCAAGCCCTCTGGTGCACCCTCTTGCTTGATCCTCTGCAGGAGGTTCCTTTACAAGTCTCAGTTGTATACCCGTCTGCACTGGTTCCCCATTTAGGGTTTCAGAGCCTTTCGCTCGCGCCTGTGTCTGCCTCTGTCTGTGTCTCCACCCGCGCCTGCGGTCTGTGTCCATGCTCAGAGTCTGTGTGCGTTCTTTAGATTTTTGAGGTCCTAAATCTTGCTGCTCTCAGGAACAGGCCCTGGAGCTGCCAATGACTCGATGGGTGCCCCAAACTTGCTCTATTTCTTTTGACCTGGCTTCTGCGCTGTAGGTGGTGTGTGTGTGTGTGTGTGTGTGTGTGTGTGTGTGTGTGGTGGTTGCTCAGCCCGCGATTTAGTGAGAGCTGTTTCACCTCTTTATAGCATGGAAATGCCCCGATTCCACGTACCTTCCATGCTGCACCCTGTTGTGGGGTCCCCCTCCATTCAATTGGGTTTGTTTTTATGTCCCTTTGAGGAGTCCTGTATGTTTTGGTCAGGAGAGGTTAAGTGCTGCTTTTTACTCTGCCACCATCTTAACCCGGAACTCAGTAGTTTCTTTTTGTCTTTGGCCCAGCCACTTCATTAGTTATCTGTTGGTGTCATCTTTTTTTTTTTTTTTAATCATTTTAATGCTTTAATTATTTAATAATTTAATTAAGTATTGGTTCCAAGGCAGAAGAGCTATAAGGCCAGAAACCTGGGGTTTAAGTGACTTGCTCAGGCTTACACATCTAAGAAGTGATTGACACTAGATTTGAACCCAGAACCTCTGATCTCCAGGCCTGACTCTCCATCTACTGGCTCATATAACTACCCCTATGGGGTTTTCTTTGCAAACTCGAGCAATTTGCCATTTCCTTCTCCAATGGATCACTTTTTGTCAGAGCTGTATGAACTGTCCATCTTGGTAAAATTGCATGGTATAGCTCATAATTTCATTGAGCTATGAAAGCTTCTCTGCTAATAACAAATCAGTGATCCAGAAGTCTATTTTTTGACCAGTAGTAGTAACAAGTTTTTTTGATGACTACTATTTCGAGTACCAGTTTTAGATCTAGTATTGAGATCTCCTTTTCTTCCCACTCCCCCACCCCCATCAATTCCCTTGAGGTTCTTGACTTTTTATTCTTCCTCCAGATGAATTTTTTTTCTAGTCCTTTAAAGTAATCCTTTGATAATGTGATCGGTATGGAACCTAACAAGAATGCAAATTAATTTAGGTAGTATTGTCACTTCTATTTTATTCACTTTATCATAAGCAGTTTATTACCTACTTAGATCTGTCTGTATATTAACAATGTTCTGCAATTGTGTTTATATAGTTCTTGTAGGTGTCTTGGAATGCAGACTCTAGTATTTTATGATTTCTAGTTATTTGAAATGTAATTTCTGCACTTTCTGATGGATTTTCTTTGTATTAAAAAAGAAATGCCCCATGGTTTTTTAGGGCTCATTTTATATCCTGCAATTTTGCTAAAGTTAACAATTTTAATTAGTATTTGAGTTGACCATATGGTTTTCTAAGACATTTTTCAAATGAAATTTTATTTTTTCAATTAATATGTATTTAATCTTCCTTTCACCTTTTCCTCCCTGGGAAAAAAAGAAAAAGAAAAACAAATTCTTTGTAACAAACATCCATAGTCCAAGTAAAAAATACTCCAACATTGGTCAAGCTCTCAAATTTATGTCTCACTCTGCATACTGAGTCCTACACTTTGATATCAGGAAGTGAGTAACATTCTTCACCCAGTCCTCTGGAATGATGGTTGTTAATTCCTTTGATCATATTTAAGTATTTTGAAGTTTTTTTCTTTTCAATGTTGTAATTGTATGACACGTTCTCCTGGTTCTCCTCACTTTATATGAGAATCCCCAAGTTTCTTTATAACCTTTCTTTTTGTCATTTCTTACTTGACAATAGCATTTCATTACATGCACATATAATAATTTATTTAGGCATTCTAATTGATGAGCATTCCTTTGGTTTCCACTTCAATGCCACCACAAAAAGACTTGCTGTATTTTCGTAAGTATGGATCCTTTTTCTGGGTCTTGGATCTCCTTAGTGCAGTTATGGTAAACCTTTGAAAGTCCAAGTACCCAAACTACAACCTGCATGTGAGTCTCACCTCCTTACCCCAGGCAGGGGAGGAAGGAAGTTCTCCCATTGGACTGTTAGGCAAAGGTCATGTGAGAAATGTCCTCAGGTACATGTGGAGAGGGGGAAGGGAGCAGCCCCCTCCAGTACATGGCCTTAGAACAGTGATGGGCAAACTTTTTAAAGAGGGGGTTCAAAGGAAAGAAAATGCTCATCTGTCAGTTTGTTCCTAAGGCAACTCTCTCAAAGTTTCATTGTATTGTATACTACTCATTGTATTTGTCGGATTAGGAATGTCTTGAGGCTGGATAGAACATTTCAGGCCACCCACCCCCACATCTGGCCCGAGGGCTGTAGTTTGCCCATCACTGCCTTAGAAGATAGGTTTAGCAATGGTATGGCTGGGTTAAAAGGATTTAGTAACTTCTTGGCTATATTTCCAACTTGTTTTCCAGAGTAGCTGAATCAATTCAGAGCTCCACCAACAGTTCGCTAATGTACCTATTTTCTCATAGTCCCTCTAAAATTTGTCATTTTCCTTTTGTATAATCTTTGTTAATCTGATGGTGAGCTTGAACCTTGGAACTGGTTTGTATTTCTCTAATTATTCCTAATTAGCAACATTAAAAAAATATGTCTAGTTTGGATTTTTTCTTCTGAAAATTGTCTGCTTGTATTCTTTGATCATTTATCAATTGGCTACTTTCCCATTTGTTTGCTTCTCTTCTAATTTTAGGTACGCTGATTTTATTTGTGCAAAAGCTTTAATTTTATGTAATCAAAACTATCCATTTTATCTTGTGCTCTTTTCTATCCTTTCTTTCATTATGGACTTAGTATGAGTATTGAGTATTAATTATACTAGTAGGCAGTATACATAAAATACTGAATGTGGAAAATGATCTGATAGGGAAACCAGAAGCATTTACTTGTTGCATTCAATGTCCTCAAAGCATATATTTTTAAAAAAATCATCTTTTTATAAATTTATTTTCAAATATATATTACCCCCATCCTTTACCCAGATAGCCATTCTTTGTAACAAAAAATAAAAAGAAAAAGGTAGTTAAGTACATTCAATAATGCACCTATTAAAGCTTAAAAACTCCACTAAGACTTTTGGGACACTGTTATATGCAGTGTCCACACCCATAGTCCCCTACTTTGGGAAAAGTAGGGAGGCAAATGGGCTCATTCCTCCTTCAGGTTCAAGTTTGGTCATTATACAGTATCATTTCATGTTGTTGACATTGTTAGTAACTTTACTGGTTCTGCTTCACTTTGTACCAAGTCATAATTTCTCACATTGTATTTTTTTTTAAACCCTTACCTTCTGTCCTAGAATCAATACTGTATATTGGTTCCAAGACAAAAGAATGATAATGGCTAGGCAATGGGAGTTAAACCCAGGGTCACATAGCTATGAAGTGTCTGAGGCCATATTTGAATCTAGGATTTCCTATCTCTCTACCCACTGAGCCACCTAGCAGCCCCACACTGTATATTCTTAATATTCATTTCTTGGAGTACAAAAAATTCCATTACACTCATGCCAGAATTTATTTAGCCATTTTACAATCAATTGGCATTTCCAGTTCTTTGGCACTATAAAAAATGCTGTATTGGGCAGCTGGGTAGCTCAGTGGATTGAGAGCTAGGTCTAGACATGAGGTCCTAGGTTCAAATCCGACCTCAGACACTTCCCAGCTGTGTCACCCAGAGAGCAAGTCACTTAACCCCCATTGCCCAGCCCTTACCACTCTTCTGCCTTGGAGCCAATACACAGTTTTGATTCCAAGACAGAAGGTAAGGGATTTAAAAAAAATAATTTCCCTTTGTTTTGATCTCCTTCCCCAAAACATATATGGAGACTCTTTAAAATAAGGATAAACAATGAAGTCTCCCTTGAAATACATATTTTATTTTCTTAATTGCAAAGATAGCTTTGTCCATTGTAAAAGTGAAATTTGGGAAATGCTATCTAAAAGTATATATATTTTCTATGGACACGTGGAAATTATCAAACTACATTTCCCGTGGTCCAACGGGTTTCCATTTCCGGTTCTTTGGGCGTGCGGACGCCTAAGTCTCCACACAGAACAGTTTAAATCTCCTGGGTTAGGGGGGAGTGGGCGCTTGGCCAGCAGACTTGGGAGGAGACAGGAGACAATAATGGTGAGGGCGGCGGTTTTGAATTCTTACAAGCGCGTGGTCTAATAACTTTTATCAGCATGGCTTTAATTAAAATACTAATTTATATATTTATACCAGCCTTCATTATTTTTTATCCTTATACCCTAGACTAGATGGCAAGAACAAAGGTGAAGAAGCTTGTGAAGTTAAGTATGGAAACTTGATTTCTATATAGGGCCACCAACAACTTGGGTAATCTTTCAAGAAAATCACTTCACCTCTGTAAAATGTAAAATAATGAAAGTATTTCCAAGGTTTCTGTGTACATTCTACAACTGAATTTTATTAGCTTTTATGAATAATCTATATCATGTACTAGGAACTGTGAATTTCCTTACTAGGTTTAACAGATAGTTGTTCAACACAGAGACTAAATCTTCAATTGAGGTTATTTCCCTGGCAGTATATCTTTCTAGCATATTTAAGTTCCTTACTTCCATTTAAACCTGGCTTAAACTGATCTCTATCAGGCTAATTTTCATGATGAATCCCCCACTTCCTGTGGGGGGATACCATGTCCTGGTTCTTACAAATCAAAACTTTCAGAGTGGTTTGTGGAATGTGATTCTTCATTTGTTGATATGCCTTACAGCTGTTCTTACTTCCTCTTTTCTGTACCTTAAGGGGCACATAGCTTGTAGACAGTAGGTGAAACAGGTTCCTCTAACTCTGGTGCCAGTGCTTTTCCCACATTACAAGTTGTGTCAAAGAAGTCAGGCTTCCTTCACTAGAGTTCTTAGCTCTTGAAAACACTGTCTATACAATGGATACCCAAATAAGAGGCAGGCCAAAACTTTACATGAATGAAGGCCCACCTTTCCTAGGTCTTTGCATCCCTTGTTACTGTATTTTGGGGATCTGATGCTCTGATTTCCCTCCAGAAGGCTGGACTGAGACTGGATGGTTTGTGTGTGCCACAGGCCTATTTGATTTGGGATCTGGAGATAGAAACAGAGATTGGTCCAAAAAAGGTATTCCTCCCATCCCATCAACCAAGGTTCTACTTCCATCCACCCCAATCCCATTTTTTTATACAAGGTCTTCCTAATACTTAATTTGCCCCATTATTTTTCCAGTTTTGTTAGGCATATTTTTCTCCCTCTTACCAGCCTGGTTCCCCAGCTGCGCCTCGGGCCGGTCCCCCCAGAGCTGGTGTTTGGGGTCATTGAGGTATCTTCGGCTTCGATGGCATGTTAGACAAGTCTGTACTGTCCAGCGCTGGCCTAGGCGACCTTGGAGGTGAGGGTGGGAAGGTTGGAGGGTTGTGGTGTATGTAGGGGAGGACTGTGCTCTCCCCTCCCCCCCATTCTCAAACACTGCTGTTCCCAACTCTAAATTTTCCATTGGCCCTTAAGTTCCTTCTAGTTTGTCAAATTACAGCTGGGGAGCTCAACCCGGGTTGGGCTATAATGGCAAAGAGAGAAGAGGATAGAGAGAACAAGAAAAAATTCGGTCGCTGCACACAAGTTGTTTAAAAAAGAACGCCGCCCATCCACGTTTCCACTTCGTCCCAAGCGGATGGAGGGGTCACTTACGCCTCTGCCGCTGGGTGCAAGACAGACCGGGGATGAGGAGGGAGGAGCAGCCACGACAGAGTGTCCTTTTCACCGAGGGGTCCCTTGGGGGCGAGGACAGACAGTGGGGTCACCCGCAGCCCCTTCTAACCCCGCTTCCCACCCCCTTTCTCCCTCCCCAGCGGCCTCACTGTCGCAGGACGAGCCTCTTCCCGATGGTTCTCTCCGTGTGGCAGTAAAACCTCGCCAGCGCCTGGTTTTCGGGGTTCTGGGCTAGGACACAATGGGCAGCCTGCCGAGGGAGGAAGGGGGCGCTGGTCTCTTTACGACTCCACGTGAACCTCCCTACCCTGTTCTTCCCTTCCCTGCCCTCCAACGAGCCATCACCTGATACAAGAAGCTGAGTCTCTGAAAAGCCTCCTTGTCCTTCACCTGGCCCGCCATTCGCTCAGCAGCTCTCACACATCCCAGCCCGCCGGAAGGTTGCCTCATTCCTCGCCCCGCCTCTCCGCGGAGCGATTACACGCACAGCGCCTGCTGGGAGTTGTAGTCTCCACAGCATATTCAATGTGTTTTCAGAAATGGGAACCTCCCCTCCCCTTTTCTTGTCTCGAAAATTTCGCCCTGGGCATATAATTCCACCCAGTCTCCGCTTCCTTCAAGGGTTTTTTTCTGGCATGTAACTATGCTGCACCGCTTATTGTGCAAATCATTTAACCTCTCCTTTGGACTCAGTTCTTGAACCTTTCGATGCCAATCTGATCCCTATCCCCACGTTTCCTGCTGGCCCTTAACCGGTTCACTTCTATGGCTCCTTGGGAATTCAGGTTTGTCAGGGACCCCTTTGCTTTCCTGGGTCCTCCTGGGACTCACTACCTCCAGCCTCGATGTACAGAAAGAAAATAGCTAGTTAAGTAAAAATCAATTTAAGGCTTAGAATTTGGAAATCATTTTAAACAGAAGCCCAAAGTAACTTGCCTAAAATCGGTTAATAGCGCCAGATCTGAAACCTTGGTCCTTAGACTATTCTCCAGTTCTTTTTATTACAGAGGCTGCCTCTCAGGTTAGTAGAAACTTTAATCTCTTCAGGGTTACAGGGCAGAAGCACTTCATATCTTTCCTCACATTTAAATAGTAAGATCATGAAATCATAATCTACCAAACAGGGTCATGAGAGGATAAAATAACATGAAATACTCTGCAAACAAATGTGTGCTATATTATGAAGACAGGCTTTACTTTTTGCCTATAGAATTCGGAAGGGTAGTATAGATGATCTGGGGTGAAACATCCTAATATGCTCTCACTAGGCAGCAGGGTGAGCAGTGCCAGAGATAAAAACTACTTTTTCTCATTACAAGATACTAGAACACACCTAGATAGATGGCTGGCTTTTAAACCAGGATGCATTCAAATCTAATATAGGATAGGCACTGGCTGCATGCACACCATTTAAAGTGGATTTAAAACTTTATGGCCTTATCAAGCAAGTCTGGCTAAAAAAATTTTTTTTAAAGGTGGTAGGGACCAGGTTTATAATGCTGAGTGGAAAAGTACTGGCCTGGCTTTGGAGGTGGACCTGGATTCTCACAGTCACTGTGACCTGTCTCAGCCTTCATGCATCTGTTTCCTCATTTGTAAACCTGGGAGGGTTGCACATGCCTCTCAGCTCCTCCTAGCTCTAAACCTGTGATCCTGTGCAAGGAACCTAACTGAAATAAATTAGTTCTTGATCTCTTAACACTGATGAATTAGAAAGATAGAAGGCAGAGATTTAACCTCATTCATCTTCCTTCCTCTCATCATATAAACTATTAGCCTTATTAGTTTATCACTAGTTCTATATTAAGTTATTAGCATATTCCCCAACATTTTACCAGCCCAGTGTTAACCAATGTAATTAGGGCCCAGGCAAAGGACTTTATGGAAAAGCCCAATTCTTTTGTGTTTTTTTTGTTGTTGTGGGGGAGGGTGGCAGGGTGGGTAAAGAAAGAGCCAGGGCCAATCTTAAGCTTGTGATATTGATGCTTACTTATATGTGAAATCTTTATTATCTGCAGCCATAGACAATTTGATTTTGGAATATGTAATGCTTTTGGCAACATATTTGCCTTCAGGTTACTTTGGCTAAACCTAGTTTTGAGCCTGGTAGGTAATAGATTTGGGTAGAAACTGGGGGCCAGGATTTCAAAACAGGTTGTAGGAAACCCAATTATGAGCCCTGCCCACCCTAGCTATAAGTTTAGTGAGTGGATGGTGAGGAGCAACATTTCCTAGTTCCATTAATGGCACAGCCAGTATTAAAAAAAGACGGGACCTCAGAGGTTATGTTTCTAGTTCATTCCCATCATTTGACAGATGGAGGTAACTGATGTTTGAAAAGAGAAAGGGGCTGGCCCAACAACTAAATGGTAGAACTAGGATTTAAACCTATGTCTCCCCAATACAAATCCCAGCATTTCCCCCTCTTTATCATGCTACTTTCTCCACTACCTTTGTACTCTAGCTAAAAGCTATCCAAGCCTCTTGTAAGACCAGGACAAGGAGAAATAATTCCTTCCTCCATCTCTTATTACAAATTCATTTTGAGTGGCATCTCTTTCTGGGCTCACATTTTTCTCCCTCTACCCTTTCACCACCCTCATCAGTGGAGTGTGTGAAGTAGAATGGCCCCATGAAAGCTGGAGGAATAATGTTCTATTTTTTCCCTATGGCTGGAAGCTCTGGCTCCTCTTCAAGTCCCTTTCCTAACTTTCCTTTCTCCATCTTCTCTTAGCCCTTGCCCCAGACCAACAGTCTTCTTCCCATGTGACTGACAATTCACTTTTATTTCATTCTAGGGATACAGATTATCCTGATTCCCTCAAAGGAACAAAACTGTCCTGGGCATATAGAACCACCCAAAATGGGTGAGCAGAGGCTTCAGGGTTCCTACTTCCTTTTTCAAAGGAAGGGAGCCCTAAAGTCCTTTTACAATGAGGAAACTGGTGGACCACAGTGCAGGCAACCAAGACATCCTCACCTTCAGTAAACCACTTTCCCCTTCTTCACATAATGGGAAGAGACCAGTTTCCAGGTGTGATCTGAGACTTTCTCTTCCAGGCCCAGTCTCTCTTTCCTAGGATAATCTTCCCTCCCACTACCTCATCTTTTCTAGGAGGATACAGGACATGAGCCTGATAGTAAGGAAACCTCTAGCAGCAGGACACAGGCAATTAAGAGACACAGTTCCCAAATACCTGTCTCCCTGGTCACCTTCATAACTTCAACATCCCACCCTGTCCCTTCCCATCATCATTCCCAATCTGTGGGTGGCCGGATGGTAAGAGGTGCTGCATTCTTCCGCCCAGCCCTGATGCCCGGGTAGAAGAGTGGCCAAAGTTTTTCAGTGAAGGTATCAGTAAAAGTATAGATGTGGGAGCGGTCAGTGACATTGTAGAAAGACAGTGTGCCGGCCTCATAGTCCAAGAATACACCCACCCGCTTGGGTTTCACTTTTATGCGAAGAGGGGTGAAAGGTGAGGTCGTGGCTGCATATTTGTCCCCATTCCACAGTCGCACCCTCCAGTAGCCTGTCTCAGGCAGTGGAGTTAGCTCGCCTTTTCGGCTCACGGAGTCCTGGCACACACCTACTGCCCAGTGGGTCTTATCACCCACCTCCACCTCCCAATAGTGGCGACCTGAGGTGAAGCCCTCTGTGGCCAGGACACAGGGGTAGAAGGTAAAGCGCCGAGGTGTATCAGGCAAGTCCCGGAGACGAGTTTCCACAAACTTGACACTTTTTCGGTCCTCTGATAGGACTAAGTTAGGGTGAGCTGTCTCTGGGTCCAGGGTCACATCCGCTGCAGGAAGAAGCCAGAGTAAGGGAGAAGGTGGGAAGGATGCAATGGACCTACCTTTGAAGGCCTATCTTCTCTAAGTTCCCCCAAAATCACTATATTTAGTTGTCTTTTAGTCCTTCATATTCTATGATAGAGGGAGAATACTATTTTCATCCTAATGCCAATGCATTCACTTATAGCAAACTCCTGACTATTCAGAAGCTAATTGGCTAGGGGGTGGTTGATTCAGGCTTTGGCCCTCTCCATTTTTTTGGTTCACTAAAATCTGCCCCAATATGTTGGGAGGGGAAAGGGCAAAGTGAGGGCCAGAAAAGAGGGGAAGTAGTGAGCTGGGAGGAAGAGGACAAGATTGAGGGTATGAGAAAGAGAGAATAAAGGGAGACTGAAGGCCAAAGGGAGTGGGGTAGGTGAGGAAGGGTTGAGGAGGCAGAGGGAAAAGACCTAAGGAACCTTTCCTTCCTAAATATTCTTGCAGCTAGTTCTCTTTTTGGCCCAACTCACCCATCAGCTGTTTAAGGATCTTCCTTAGGGCAAAGTACTGTCGGGGGAAGCTGCTGAAGTTCTTTTCCAGCTCAATGGAGACCGAGGTCACCTCCATGGTCTTCACCTTCTCACATCTGAGAGGGGGTGGGGTGGGAGTGGGGATAAGGGGCCAGATCAAGGAAATGCCCTAGGCAACTGGGCCACAGCTATCCAAGTCTTCAGAGAGAAGCTGTGATCACCAGTCCTTCCCATTCCTTGTTCCCTAAACTATAACTAAGAATTCCTCTCCTGTTTGATTTTTTCCCTTAGTCCAATCTGTTGGGTGTGGGAGAATGCTAGGAAGGGCAGCACAGGGTCCCCAAATACCCTCTTCTTTCAGAGCTCTACAGGTCCCTTTGCACCCCTTTATTCCATCTCTTCTAGGTCCCATTACAACTGGTAGACATTGATACAGGACTTAATCTGTCATTGCTCATTGTATTAAGGGAAGTATAAGCAATAAACTGGGAGAAGAGGGTGTTGTCATGGCTGTCCCCAGTGACCTCATGTCTCCTCTTTGTGCTAGGGAGCTTTCTCTCTCTCACTCCCACTCTAAAGCCCTGTCTGATCTTAATACCCCAACTATGGGCAGCTGGTCCAAAGAAGAGTCACTTACTTTTCCAGTGTGCTTTTGACATCCTGCAGGAGAGAAAGGAGCAGAATTTAGTATTTTATTGCCTTCTTACTCCCCCCTCCCTGCCTCCAGCTCATCTAAGCCCTATGGGTCCTCCTAAGGTTCCCAGGGGTTGATTCAGTATCTCTAGAAGGAAGCAAAACATTGTAAACTGGGAGGGGGAGGACAGAGCCAAGTGTGGAGGTGAAAATTCTGGATGAGGTTCAGGACCTCACTTTCTGACTCATCTGACTGATCCCTTCTTTTTTATGGCTTGTGATTAAAAGTTCAACTTTGGTCCTTTATAATGATGCTCAGACATTACTACAAATTATTTTGTGTGTGTTTGACTGTGTTCTTCCATGATGGGGAGGTGGCATGACATAGTGGATAAAAGGCTGGCAATAGAGTAAAGAAGACCTAAGTTCAAGCCCTGGATCCGAAGCTCATTAGCTGTGTGATCACAGGCTAATTATCTTGGCAACTAGGACCTTAAGTGAGAATAATGTGCACCAGTGGAGTGAATTTCTGCACCAGGGATTACATACACTGGATAACTGATTCAGGCAAGAAAAGCATTAGGATAAATTTATTAAGATGAAATTCAATAGGGATAAATATAAATTTTTACCTTTAGGATCAGAATCCCCATCTTTACAAGTATTTGATGGGTTAGAAAGTATGATTAGAGAAGTTTGTCTGAAAAAGACCCAGTTGTTTTTTTTTTTTTAAATTAAAATTCTTGTCTTCCATCTTAGACTCAATACTGTATGTTGGTTAAAAGTGGCAAGGGCTAGGCAATGGGGGTTAAGGTGATTTGCCCAGTTACATAGCTAGGAAGTGTCTGAGGCCAGATCTGAAAACAGGATCTTTCACCTGTAGGCCTGACTCTCAAACCACTGAGCAGGTACCTAGCTGCTCTCTGAGGGAGAGGTTTTAGTGGACTACAAGTTCACTTTTGGATCAGCACTGTGATGTGATGTGGCAAGTCCATAAAGCAAACATGACTTTGAATTGCATAGGACAGAGCTTTCCAAACTAAGGAGGCCAGCAGCCTTCTGGTCTGGTTATGTGCCATTAAAGCTAGTTTACTCAGTCCTGGGCACTAGGTTTAAGAAGGACACAGATAAACTGGAGAGAATCTGAATGGGGAACAACCCAGGATGGTGAAAGGCCTTGAGTCCACATCATCGGAGGATTGGTTAAAATAACTGGGGGGTTGTTTACCCTGGAGACCTGACTTGGGGGAACACAATAGCTACATTCAAGTATTTAAAAAAGCTGCCATGCCAGGTGGAAGAGGCAAAAATCAAGAGCAATGGGTAGAAATCATAAAGAGGCAAATTTAGTCTTGATGTTAGTAAGAATTTCCTAACAATTAGATTTGTCTGAAAGTGGAATGGGCTGCCTTGAGAGGGAAAGAAAAGGGGTCCCCTCTTCCCTTTCCTTGGAGGTCCTTCTGGATACAAATTTCTCATTATACTTGGATTCCTTTCAGGTATAGGTTGGACTATATACAGTCAGTGTTACCTCTTCCAACCCTAAAAATTCTGTGATTCTGAGTTTTCCATACAGATGGAATTAAAGGTCTAAACTTTCCCCCACCTCTAAAGGGGGGAAAAAAATCTCAAGACAAGGATCCTGTGGAACCCTTTGTTCTGCAAGTCCCTAGTACAGAAGGTTGAATGAGTAGAGGATGGTGAATAAATTAATCATAGATAAGTGGCAATTTCAGATCCCCATTGCCATCATCATGACAGTTTAAAGTTGGGAGG
Source organism: Gracilinanus agilis (assembly GCF_016433145.1). Taxonomy (NCBI): domain Eukaryota; kingdom Metazoa; phylum Chordata; class Mammalia; order Didelphimorphia; family Didelphidae; genus Gracilinanus; species Gracilinanus agilis. Next base: position 255,938,693 of record NC_058133.1, on the reverse strand, counting down.
GAACTAAAATTTACAGATGAGTAAATTCATTTGCTGAAAGGGGAAAGTGATTTGCTCAGGTTGTAGTTATAAAGATAGTAGATAGAAGTCCAAGAATTTGAACCCAGGTTTTTTCACATTCTGTTGGACCTTCTAATTCATGATCATGTAATCACAAGTTGAAAGTCCTGAGTTTTAGGGGATACAAAATAACAAAGACAGTCTCTACCCTCACTAAGCCCCTTCTTCAAGCAAATGAGGATGACAAAACTTCCATACTTAAAAGAATCTTAACTCTGCTTAAAAGAACTGTTTTCAAATATTTCAGAAGCATCACTTTACATATAATTGACAAAAAAATTCTCAAAGATTCATTTAGGCAAGTTCATAAAGGCTTGTCAGCACCTTTGGATTCTAGTTCCTGAGAGAAAACAATTTGTATAGCTCTAGCATTTTAAAATTTTACAAGATGTGCTTTCTAAATTAAGTTGGTAATTTAAACATTATGGTCCCCCCATTTTACAAATGGATGCCAAGAACTTAAGTGCCCCTCACTCAAGATCACACACAGTTATGTGTTAAATGCTGATGTCAGGATTTGAAGTCAGGTCTTGTTCAACCAAAGCAAAAAACTTTGAAAGCCTGGGAAGGTTAAGTGTCTAGGGCAAGAAAGTCAAGACTAGAATTTGAGTCTCAAACCCCAATCTAATCCTTGACTACACCTAGGTGGACAGAATGAGTTATAGGGTCTGATCATAGATGTGTAAAACTGGAGATGAAGAGTGAAGAGGAAGTCACACCTTGAGCATCTCGAACCCTGACTGCAGGCACTTGCCCTCGATCTCAGCAGCAAGGCGGGCAAGGTCCCGACGTTGCTCCCCAAGTTGGGCAGCATTTTCCCGAAGTCTCTGCAGGATATCTTGTTCCTCCTCCTCTAGTCTGGAGAGCAGAAGCTGCTGTTCTTCCTCTAGCCGTCGATGTAATTCCTCAAACTCCCCAGCAATTTGCTGTCGCCTACTCTCTACTCGACGCTGAAAAAAGAGAAGAATGTATGTCAATAGGGCCAGCTAGGAATCCTTGTAGCTCAATCCCCAAGCCACCTCTTAAATGAATTAATAACACAGGTTAAATCCCATTATAAGGAACTGAAGAGGATACCCATTTTCATGATAATTTCTTTTGTAATGAGTACATTGAGGAATAATATTCCAAGCTTAGAGGATGAATACTACTGGCCTTGGTGTAGGCAGTTGGCAGGGTTATGAGTTAGCAATTGGGAACCAAAAAAAAAGTGCTCAAAACACGGCAAGAGAAAAGGGGAAAACCCCCAAAGCAAATTTTCATTCACTTTCAAGGAGGTGGCATGCACACACCTTCACCCCATCCCTTCAACTCCTCCAAGTTTCTATATCTTTCTGAGTCTGTTGTTTGGTTTTGCAGGGTTGTTTGAGAATTTGGGATGTTTGAAGAAGGGAGTTGCTTGAATTCCTCTGCTTAATTTTCCACTCTTCTTCCCCTTTACACTTTTACAGTTTATTAGCAAGTGAGATGTTTTCTGTAAGTATAGTTGAAAAATATTTTGCAAACAATACACAATCAAAACTTCTCAGAAAAGAGTGACAGACTAAAGGAGATATTAGCTTTAGTGGATTAGTGGTAAGGGGGTGGTGAGCATCTTGAACAGATAAATATAATTTTATGATTTTTCAACAATTTATTTTCTTGATTTAAAAGTTTTGAAAATTTAATTGGATTCTTTTAAAAACCTTATGTTTTAGAATGAAAACTACATAGTTTTAATGTAATATGTTAAAATTAAAGGTATAGCATGATATTGGCTATACTAAATTTCAAGATTAAAGGCTCTGCTAATTGTTCACTTCAAGTCATTTTTAAAGAAAGATGGGCCATCAAATTTGTGAACTAATAGATACTTAGTAAATATTCAATGCATTAATAAACTTAGTTTAGTAATTGTAAAAGCTAAATATGCAGTCCTTCATGAAAACATTTTTTATCATGGTGAAGTTTTTATTTTAATGGTACACTTGTAATGGGATTTGACCTGTAGTAGCCTTTGGTTATGTCTATAAGAATCATACCCACAGCATAGCTCTGGTTAAACTTTTCTCCCTCTCTCCCAAGTGTTTTCACCTTGAGCTCCCCAGGTTTCTTCTCTTCAGATGACTTGCACTGGGTGATCTCCTGCAGTTTCTGCTCCAGAGGCTCCAGACACTTTTGCAGCTTCTCCTGAGATGAAGGATTGTGAAAGGTGACGAGGCTGGTTGTCACCATCACCTGCCCAGTCCTTCAAACTCACTTGTCTTCTTTGCTGATTTTTCTCAGCTCAACCACTATATCTTATCACTCTGGAAATCATTCATTCAGACCCCCATCCCACCACCAACCTATGCCTACATACAATTCATACCCAATGAATACTTAATGAATTTCACTTGTCTAATTGCTTCCCAGAATTCAAAATCTACCACCAACCCTGCCTCCTACTTAACCAGATAGTTGCTAGGATTCATTGCCCACTATCAATTTTCATGATTTCTGCTGTTCTTTCCCTGCTAAAATTTTCTTTCCCCCAATTTTCACTCAAGAAATGCCTTTTTCATCTGTCCACTCTGTTATTAAATAGTCATTACTCACATGGATTAACTCAAATCTAAGTTAGTAACATAAAGTAGGTGATAAAAATGCAGTGTTTATATATTATTCTCTATTTGTGATTAAACAATGTAGCCTATAGCCTAGAAGGAAATCTTGTAATCTAAATAAACTCTCCTTTCTCAATTGTAGAAGCATAAGCAAACACCAAAAGTTCAACTTGAGGTTGGTGTTGCATTTGTATAAAGGTATGATGCTACTTCTCCCCAGTTTTGAGGGGAGATAGTAAGGGAGGAGAATTCTGTGATGGGGAGAGCCAGATCACTGACTCCCAGTCAGTTCTTCTCAAAGTGATGTCATTTATTTGTGCAAAATACTGTAAATTCCCAGATCAAACACACGAATATTCACACATATGGCCCCAAATGTGCTGCAAAGTCAAAAATAAATGATTTTTGGATAATCCTCACCACTGTTTGCTTCCATTCGCGTGGATAATTGAGTTGACTGGATGTACTGAGCGCCCCCTGTGTGTGTAGCTCTGGGAGGTTTACAGAATGTGGACCAGATGCAGTCTTGCCCTCAAGGAGCTTACAATCCTCTACCCAATGGAGTCTCCCATCCTCTGTTGCTCCTCCCTCTTTTTCTCCCCACGTCGGCATCACGCATCAGGTTCCCCACCTTGTACTCCTGTGCAGCATCATCCAGTGGCACGATGGTGTGAGCCCGGTGGGCATGGGAGATCTCGCACACCAAGCATACAGGTTCCTGGTCCTCACAGCAAAAGAGGTTAAGGGCTTCATGGTGCTGGGGGCAGAGGCTCTCATCTCGGGTCTTCCGCTTGACAGCTTGTAGTTGTTTGGCGATTTCCACCATGTTGCCTAGTTGCCTGTTGGGCCGGAGGCTGCGATAGCGTGATGTCTTTCGGCAAACAGGGCAGGGGAAGTCTCTTTCCAGTTCTTCCCACCAACGGGTAATGCAGGCTCGGCAGAAATTGTGCCCACATTCAATGATGACAGGCTCCTTCAGGTACTCCAGGCACACTGAACAGCTTGCCTCTACCTGTAAGTTCTCCAAGGCTGTGGCTGCTGAGGCCGCTGAGGCCCCTGCCTCAATCAGGCCTGTATCTGCCATTATTCACCTGACAGTAGGAAAGACAAGGAAAGAAGGTGGTCTTAGTTTCAATTCTTTGATGCTTCAGTCCAGCAAATATTCTTAACTTCATTCCCGATCTTAATTTTCCTGTTTAATCCTAGGTCTGGATGCCATTGGGCATTCTCATCCAAGTGTTTTCCCTATTATTCCCTTATCTTCAACCTTCCATCCCATACCTTTATGAAAGCTTATTTGCCACAGTCTTTACCTTAGTCATAGTGCTCTCCTCAACTCTGTACCTTTTATTCTGTTTTCCTGTTCTATTTCTTTGGTGCATCCCTCTCCTGTTCTTGGATTCTTGGGTCCTGTTCTTGGATTCTTGGGTTCTTCTATAGATCCCCATTTTCCTACCACTTTACATCCCATTGTGCTGAGCAACAGAAGGGATACAAAGTTTAGATAAGATAGTCCCCTGCTTTCATGGTACTTTTCTTCCTCGATTCTCTCTGAGACACAGGACAAATATATATACCCCCAGAGCACAATGGTCTGCATATTGGAAGAAAAACATTATACAAACACAAGGAAAAGGTACAATAATCTTTTCATAGCTCATACTTTTTCACTTATTTAAAAATGAAACACAGAAAATAGGATCATGGGTTTTTATGGTGGGAAAGGCTGTTTTAAAAATAGTTTTTATATATAGTTTTTACGGCTTTACAGGCCATCAAGTCTAATTCCCTCATTTACAGCTAAGTAAAGTGAAGTCCAGGTGCTAATTGACCTGCTCAAGTTCATATAGGTGACCCTAAGGTAACATAAAAGTGACTAAAAAAAGTATCTTTGTTTAAAATAGCATAGTGCCACTTAGTAACCATACCTTAGTCTGTTCAATAGGATGTTTGCAGAGTACATTTTAAAATAAGACTTTATAAAAGCCTAGTAATTGTTGTGGCCTTCCCAGCAAGTATGGTTCTAACAGCAAATTAATAAGGTTTATTACTTTGGGTATGCTCTCAGTCTACTCATCCTTTCGTAAGTTATTCCTATTAACATTGCTTTACAAAATTATTTTTCTTCAAGTCAACTGATAAATTACCATGAGCGAATCCATGATTTAATTCAACTTGTCAACATAACTAAGGAAAAAAGTCAACTTCTAAGGTTTGGGAGATGTTTATTTTAAGCAATAGAGCAACCTATAGAGCAGAGCTAAGGCAAGAGATTTGTTATTTCATTACATGACAGTATAAGTAAGGAAACATACCTTCTGGAGGTTCAATATATATATATAAATATATAAATATACATATATGTATATATATATGCGCATTTATTTTCAAATCTATGTGGATGGATAAAATAAATTCATTTAAAAAGTGTTAATAAATTCATAGTACCCTTTTGTCACATTTTCTCAATCAATGGATAAATAGTACAATTATTATCATATTAAAGTTGTAGAATTCCCACCCCCCCTCAAAATCAAAGTTTCATTTGAATACTAGAAAAGGTTGGAAGCTACTGAGGCTTGGGTGTCAAAAATCATCCCTCCAAAGCCCTTCTCAATTTTTAGGCAAATCAAATTCTTGTTAATTAGAATCTTAATTGAAGTTTACTATATTACATTATTACTTAGTTCCTATTCGGAAACTTTTCCTTTTTAAAATCCTCTATTCCTTAACTCCTCATTCATAAAGTCTTGTCATTTTACTTCTGAAATGTTGTTCCCATTTGTCTCTTCTCTAGTCCCACTGTCCTAATTCAAAAGGCCCTATTATTAAGCCTTCTTCGCTCCTCTAGGAATTTCAAAATTGCCATTCTACTTTCAAAATCATTGGCCCTAACCAGAAAAAAATACAGGCATTGGGAACCCCTTTCATACCTGGTACTTGACAGTACAATTATACCAGATTTGGAGCATAATTTTATTACTATAATCAGAGCTTACCAAATGAATTTGAGACATCTAAACTTCATTATAGCATGGTGACCTAGGAATCTTAAATGTTATATGAGAGGAGCGTATTCTTTGAACATCCCAACCAAACTGCAAAGGCTTCTGGAAATGGAATGATGAGAGACTGTCTGGTGAACCACTGTATGGTTTATGAAGCCCACCTCATGTTGGTCAGGGGTGAGGAATTTCTGATCCAGAGAAAATCATTATGACTATCTACTGAGGCATAGAAGCATTCTGCCCTAGATGTTTTTCAGAAAACCCCTAAGATGAAATCATTAGATGGTTGGTTGAAGAATAGAGATTTATAATTATATTTGCTTTAATTGTGGGTTAGAAATTATTTAATGTCAGATTCTGGATAAAGAACAGAATATTCTATATTCCTTTGTATATACCAATTCTTGCTGCTTACAAACACACCCAAGTCCCCTTCCCATCCTTAAACCTTTAGCTAGGCCTTCGATATCTACTCACTCTAACATACTCCTTTTCTCAGCCAAACTCCTAGAAAAAGCTATCTCACCATCTTCAGTTCCTCTCCTCTCACGTTTCAAACTTATGCACTACATCTTCAAACCTCAATTACTCTCTCTTCAGTTACCAATTCCCTTTTAATGTCTAAATATGATCATTTCTTAGTTCTTAAATCTTTATGTAGCTTTTGACACTGATGACTACTTTGTGTTCCTAAATACTGTCTGGGTTTTTGTGACACTACTCTCCTGGTTCTATGATACTTGTCTGACCATGGCTTCTCAAATTTCCTTTGCTGTTTATTCATCCACATCTTGGCTCTATGGGTCAACACTCAAGTCTGTGTCTTGTCTGGAGCTTTCTCTCTTTATACTCTCATTTAGTGACACCAACAGCTCCTTTATTTATAAACAGCTTAATTATTTCTGTAGATGACTTTGCAGATCTATGTTCAGCCTGAGACCCCCTTCTGATAGTGTCAAAATATCACCACAATTGATAGAAAGCAAAACTGAGGCTCAGAAATTAAATATCTTACTTATGGACACAATCAGTAATATAGAAGAGATAAAAAAAATGAAATTCAGGTCTCCTATGTTCTACTATAAGTAACAGAAAGTGGGATTTAGAAGCTACATCTCTTCTTCTTCCCAAAACCAGAACTTTAGATCTGGTTCCGTCCTACAAGGTTCACTACTCTTTATGCTGGATCTTCTAGCATTATCATTATTATCATCAATATTCAAACTGTGTAAACATTTTCTTGAAAGAACTTAAAAAAAAAGGTATCTCTCCCCATCAAAATTCTGATACATAAAAAGGGAACATTTTCCTCTCTACTCTAGGACACACCAAATTTATCAACTTCTACCACTCACCTGTTTATCTACTATTTTTCCCCATCCTCCAACTTGTCCCAATCATTCTTCTCTCCTAGAGTTGCTCTTCTCCATTTTTCTTCTAGGCCTATTCCTCACCAATTTTTTTCACACACCTCCTCATGGGTCATTCATCCCCCACTTTCAAGGACTTGAATTGGGATGAGGATGGATGCCACCCTGCTTCTTTTCAGGAAGGCCTAATAGACAAAGCCAGCAAAGAGTAACATGATGTTAAAAGGACAATCTGTGCACTTTGCCCTCTGTTCTGATTGAAATGATTCACAAAGTGCTCCACGGATCTTTAGATACATCTTGTCTTAACATGCTCCTGATGCTAGGGATCTATCCAACTTGTTGCATCAATTAAAATGAGTTGCAAAAATGTGGCACCTACATTCAATAGTGCCAATGGTAATATTAGGCTATTGGGCCTCAGGAAATCACCCTTTGAAAACAAGAAAAGTTGTCAAGCATACTCCCAATTAGTTAGCAGCAGTTAGATTCTTCAACATAGATCATCACAGCACATTGTAGAAAACACATGCTACTTCTTCACCCCATCAATTATATCGACAAGTATTTATTAAGTCTTTTATGTGCTATATAATATGCTAAACAGTGGGGATTCAAAGAAAAAGAAAAAACAGCAAGCTTGAACCTTTCACTAACTCATTCTGCCTTTATCCCTTCCTCTTCCACATTCCAAATTCTTTAGCTACTTCAAGCCCATACTCCCTTTATTCCTAATTCACACCTTGCTGCCAAGAATTACCTACAAAGCTCTCTACTAAATACAACCCACTAGCCAAAACCATTTTCTTCCATTAGGTCAACAATAATGTAAACAAAATCTGACATCTCTTCTTTTTCTAAAAAGTTAGAAGGCCATAGGAATGGAACATTGTACCTATTCACAGGTGCCAGCCATTGTGTTGGTCAGTTTGCTTGATTGGTTGTTACAAGGTAGGGTTAGGGAGAAAACTGACACTGATTTTGGAACATCTACATCAATAAATGTTTTTTTAAAAAGGATATCTTCATCTAATCCAATCAATAATCAACAGAAGTTTCATCTTACTTGCCTATAAAAAAATATGCTCAACCTATAATAAATCCTACTCACTTTTTACTTTCGTCCAGACCTACACAGGGAATACATAAATACACATAGTGATACATATCCCACACACTTTCCCCCATATCACAGTCTATCTTCTATGCCTAACACCAGGAAAATTCTACATGGCCCAAAGAGAACAAAAGACTTGTGTGACCAGCTAACAAGTTTGACAACACACTTTCTCTTTACTCATTTTCTCTAGTTATTATAATACTAGTTTTTTTTTTTTTGGGGGGGGGTGAGAAAGAGAAAAGGATTCAAAGCAGTATGAAGCCTAGAAATGAAGGGTGTTAAAGACAAGTGTGTGGGATGAAATAAAATGACCACCTAACCAAATTATAATTAACAAACCTGGAGTCAGAGAGTGGATAGTAGAAGATTCTGTTTTTATTCTTACTCATGAGTAAGAGGACATGCCCTAATGGCAATGCCTGATTCATGGGTGCAGATATGAGCATTTTATAGATTCTAGACTCAAGCTCCCCATCCCCTCTCCTCCATCCAATACCTCATGTTCTGAGGGCCAAACTTACAATCTAGGCACCAAAGTCTACCCAATTAGAAAGCAACAAGTTACATAGCTGTGTGCTTCATCACAAGATTCCATCAAGTTGAGGAGGTTATGAAGTGATAGCTATGTCCTCAGGAGGGCCTCCTCTGACTCCTAAAGGTCAGAGGAGATTAGGCACTATAGCCTAATGGTTTTCTTTCTTTAGATAAGAGGCCTCCCAACTCACTGGGCCTGTGGCAGTAACAAAATGTCCTTGAGGGTTTAGTCTGAAATCCTGAAAAAGGTTTTCATTCCCTAATGGGGTCTATGTTGGAAACCCATCCTGAGAAGAACAAATTAAATTTCTCTAGATACGTAAGTATGCTGAGCTTTTCCAGACATTCTATATCTATTAGAAGAACCTGAGTTCATTAGTTTCCAATGGGGTAAATTAGCATTCATTTTTCCATCCCCGGAACTTAACATTCTTGGGCTAAATAAATATTTATCAATTTGTGCTGTTCTCTGAATAGAGCATAGATTATTAACAGAGACCACTCCTGTGTGTCATCCTTTCCTCATTAACCAGAGGGCTGGATCAAGTTTTTACATTTTCCCTATATGGAACCCAGTTCTAAGAAGTTATCTTGCCATGCTCAATAAACATCTAAAAGCTGTGAAATTTACTCACCTGGGGAGAATTGTAGTCTCTGTAGCTTAGAAGCCAAAATTGAACAGGGCATTAGGATGGGAAAAGGGAAGGACCACCCAGCCCTGATGAAAGAAAGGGAAAGAAGGAAAACGGTCAGATATTTGGAGAGGGGAGGAAGGGTCTAATGGAGGGAGCCAAAGATCAAACTCTGTCCCTCCATATACTGACTCTGTGGGTGGTAGAATGGGTTCTCTTCCTTCTCTGAAACTGTCAGTGGGAGAAAAGCAAACTCTGTGGGAACCCCCCATTCTGCTTCTCCCCATATTTGGGGGCCCTAACTTTACTATTCTTTTCTTCCAACCATTGCTCCCAACTCTGTTCCTCAAACATCCTTATTTCCTCTCTCCAGCTCTGTCTTAAAATGACTCTGCGGCAAAAGGTATAAGAAACGAGGCCTCTGGCAGGCAGCAAGGGTGGGTGTGACTCCGGAAGGAGTAATGAGCAGAGAATCTGTCTGTTGTGATGCAGTGGAAGATGTCTATGACATCATGAAGCTGGTTATCAGGACGATGATGAGGGGCATGGGGAAACTATGGTAGCGGGGAGATGGTAAGGCGATGTAGCTAGACAACGCTGGGCGCCCTGACATCAGCAGGGCTGAGGTGACGTTGGCACCAGCCCCCCAAGCCGGAGGAGGAAGCCGATTGTTACGTGCTGGGGGTGGCAGTGACGTAGTAACAGGGCGCGGGGACGCTAGAACGCGGAGCTGAGGCAGGCCAGGGAGAAAAGGGCAGAAGTCGGAGGGTAGGGTGGGGAAGGTGTTCCCACTTACCTCCCCCAGGTCCGGGTCCGGAGGTCCGGGGGACCGGAGCCGCCGAGGCCACTGCCTCCTCCTCCAGCCCCCGAAAGATACACACAATACACACCGGAAGCGGAATCTACGCTCCACGAGTCCCACCCCGGGCTGAAGCAGCTGTGCCCAAAGCCGGCTGGGGGGAGGAGCCCGTGATGCCATCGCCAACACACCTCGGGTATAAATGAGGCTCAACCCCGATCAGCTGGGGCGAGAAGGGATTAAGAAAAACCGGCTTTTAGCCGTTGCGTGGTACCCGCCCAAAGGACCGGTGAGGCCATCGCGAGAAGGGCGGAATGAGGGGGCGTTGGGCACGCACGCCTGCGCATAGACCACCGACGGCGGGGGATCCTCGAGAAGGGCGGGCGGTGGCTGGAGTGGGAGGGGCCTAGGAACGCAGGCGCCCTAGAGCTACTAGAGGCTTACCGAGAAACCCGCGCGGGCTAGAGTGGTTGTGGTGGCCCAGCTGGGTGTTAAGCTTAGGCGGCCGCGAGCGCCCTCTTCGGCCATCCCCGGGGACGAGTTGAGGCTGGGTCCCCCCCCCCCCCCATGGGAAGCTTGGACGACCACACCCCAAACCTTACGTTCTGGGCCTAGGAAGCGGACCTGGAGGGAGGTTAAGGCAGGACTCCTGGCGGTACAGTGGCCGTGCCCATTCCTCCTCGCAACCGTGGAGGGTTACCAAAATCAAAACTAAAATGAGAACTAATTCACTTCATTGGCCTGACTGTCGCCAGAAAAGCATTTTGCTTTAAATGCCCTGTGAATATGAACTGCTCTTAGAGTCCCCGCCTATCTGGAGGAAGCCTCCCTCCCCTTCCCTGTTGCTGGTAGGTAAACCTGCTTTGAAGGTGGAGGAAATAGGCCGCGTGGCGTCAGTACAAAAATGCATCTAAATCTCAAAGCATTGTTGCAATCCGAACCTCCCATCTAATTACTGCCTTAAATTTGAGCTTTTAGATGTCATCTGGCTTGCAAAGGGTCTTCCACTTTTGTGATCTGTGAAATCTCAGGGGTGATAGTGGGGGAAATTTGCAGACTTGGGAGAGAGGCAATAAGAGTTGGTTCTCAGGCTCCCGGACTCCCTTATGAGAGAACCCATGGGAGCAGAAGGTGAACTGATATGCCTAGAAAGGTATGGCTATTAAACTTGTAAAGAGTGGTAAATAACTATATCCTTAGAGACTATCAATTTTTCATAGCTCAAGTTGAGAAAATGTCTTTGCTAAGCTTACCCTTCAACTAATTTTCAGAACTGAAGACCAGTTGACCTTAGTTTGGTACTGCATCTACAAGTAATACCCTTAAAAGCTCCACACCTGTCACTTTTTTTTCTAAGAGCCTTCTAACTGGTCTCCCTATCTCCAGTCTTTTCCTTTTTCAATTCATCTTTACACAATAATCTTCCAAATACACAGGGATAATAACCATGTAGCTGCCTTTTGCTAGCCTTATTTAACTGGACTTCTAGCTCTTCCCTAAGACATCTAACATTCATCTTCCTTCATCAGCTGGGGGGGGGGGGGGACGGTGGAGAGGGTGTATGTGAATCTCCAACCAATCCTGAGGGAAAATACATGAGTCTGTGGTTACCCCATTGACGAAACTGACTGTTTACAAAAAAGCAAACAGTTGAATGCATAGAAACCACTGCTAGGGGCAAATAGGTGGCATAGTGGATGAAGTGCTGACCTTGCCCCTGGCCCCTAGTTAAACTATGACCTCTCTTACTAGTTGTGTGATTCTGGGCAGTTATTTAACCTTGTTTGCCTCAGTTTCCTCATCTGTAAAATGATCTGGAAAAGGGAAGAGCAAATTTCTCCAGTATCTTTGCCAAGAAAAACCCAAAGAGTCAGCTACAACTGAACAACAAAAACTAATAGTTGACATTTGCCTCATAATGTCTGTAAAGCCTTTTACATAGATGATCTTATTTGAGCAGCAGACATAATAAGCACTGAGTATGGATTGTGAGGGGGTGAAGAGAAGGTTAGGAGGAAGGATGGAATGTATGGGAGAAAGGAGAGAGGAAGGTAGAGGAAGGGAAAGGAAGATAGGTCCTCAGCTGGAGCCCTTTGGGCCTCAAATAAAAGATCAGGTAGCAACTTAGGGTTTAGAATAGCTAGGTTTTATTTAAATTAGAAAAGGGAAAGTCTAGGGAAAACTAGCAGGTAGACAGAAGGGGAAAAAGGAGCCAAGAGAGAGATCTGCAGGGTAGACTAGTGTCAGCCAGCCTTGAGAGCCTCCAGAGTAGAGAGGGAAAACTCTTTCTTTTATACTTTCTCTGACACCTCCCACAAAGGAAATGGGAGATGTTGGGGAAAGTTGTAGCAGGGAGCTCTGGGAGATGTAGTCTCCCAGAGCTTAGAACAATTTCAAATGACACAGGCTAATTTAAATTTCTCCAGCTGGAAATGATTTTTCTTCTAGGCTCTTAAGAGTGCTTGTCCTGGGTCTTGGCTTTATATCATAGCTGTTTGTGTATACATCTCATTAGTACTGTAAATTTCTTGAGGGTAGGTTTTGTTGTTTTTCATGTAGAAATGGACACATACATATGTGTATGTATATGTGTATATATAGTCAATTTTGTTTTATGGAACCCCCAAGTTTGCCTTATCCCTTGGAAACTTGCTTTAAGTGAAGTCCCCGACTGACCTTGGCTTAGACTGACCAATAAATCTTAAAAGTACTCAATGATATCTACTTAGATGGAATTAGTAGGTATAATCAAATCTTAAGTACCCTTTGGTCTTAGAAGTTTCTCCCATTGTATTAGAGGCCTCACGGAGGTAGTCCAGCTAGCTGAACTCCTCCTTCCCTTGTGTCCATTGTAAAGACAATCAGTTGAACTTCCTTATATTCCCCAAAAGGTATATAAGACCCCTAAATTCTTCAGCTCTTTGGAAAAATCTTCCTTCGAGGTGCTTTTTCCTGGAGACAATGTTCCCAGAGTCCCAGAGCTTTTCTCTGTGTGGTATCTAGTGCTTAACTATAGTGGCCGATCAGAATATTGTCTTCCTTGACCTGATTAAAGACTTATTCTTTTTAACTACTTTAGTGGTTCTGCGTTTTTCACATATTATGAGGCCTCAGTGAGATTTGAAATTATTTCTGCCTAAGCCACCCACTAGAGTGACTCCAGACCCGTGATGTCCACAGGAACCCATTGAGTTCCAGTCCAGACTCAACTTAGCAGGTTGGCTGGGTAAGTGAAATTTGACAATGAAATTGTGTATTTGGGAGAGTGAACCACTCTTTAATCAGGAGTTTGTTGAACTATGGGCAATCACAGCAATGTGTCTGCCCCAGTATTCCATGTAGGTGACTGCTGCCAGAGATGTCCTTAAATTGTGAACCAGGCCTGTGGATATTTGGACTGTAGGTGTGGTTAATTAGCAAAAGTTAACTAACTTTGACCCTAATCAATTTTCTTTTGTCCAAAATGGGATTCAGTTCAACTTGGTTGTGTAATCTCCATACTCATATGTATGTTGTATGTATGTGAGTGAAGCAAGGAAGGTGGTGTGTCTTTCCCCACCCTTACCCTATGGAAGGTAGGAAAGGGGATGGTGTTGTACTGATGAGAGATACAAACAGCAGAGCAAAAGAATCTATTAGGATGGTTGACTGAAGCTTTGAATGGAAATAGAGCTAGAGTGTTAGAGTCTAGGTTATTAAACCTGAAGTGTTTAATCTAAGTTTTGGTAACTGTTTTGGACCAATTAAAATGGAGGAAAGTTCCTCATGGCATGAAATGCTATATCATAAGATTTTTTTTAATGGTTGTAGATTTAGATTATTTGAAAAAAAAAATTTTGAGAACTTAAGTTCTGGATTTGTTGTGGGATTTGTTTATATTGTATTTCTAAAATCAAGGTTTTACTATAATAACCTTAAAAGCTTGCAGTTTAAATGTTAACCACTAATGTTTGAAATTGTACTGTTTATTCCCCAAAAAGCTGAAAATAGAGAAACTTCCTATCTGGATATTAGAATCTCCAGCAGGAGACAAAGGAAGGTCCAGGATTCATAACTTTATATTTTAGTGTTTTCCTTTACAGTGTTTAGCATGGTGAATGTGGAAAATATTGTATATTGACAGCAGTTAATTTTTTAATAATAACAGTAATGAGATACATTTTTAATTCTAGGTATTAACTCTTTTGATTTAAATGATGTGATTTCAAAATTGTTAAGCTATTTCTTTATTCTGTCTCGAGAACATAAAGACTTTTCGGATTAACAAGTATGTGTTCTGGCATATATGAAAGTTAATTTGAGTATGGTAAACTGCAGACCTGACTGGTTATTGCCAATGGACAAGAAATATTTGGGAAAATATTTTTTGATTAATGGTAAAAAACCCTGAGCATTTTAATTGAACACCCAAAGTGCCTCTTGGAAGTAGCTTCTGCCTTAGACCAAAAGAGATATGTAGGGCTTAGCTGATTCAAATGCAATCTTTTCTTGGATCCATAGGTGAGAGTGGAATAAAAAGGTAAGAAATGGGGATGGACAACTATTGTAATTTAAGTACTCTATTCTGATTTAAAGATAATCTTAAATTTTTCCTTAATAATCCTGTTAAGTGTTAGTGTTTTGCAACAACCATTACATAGAAAATTTATTAAACTCTGATGGCTGCCTTTTTCTGGTGGATTCCCTTCCTCTGTAAGTCTGGAAGATTGATTCCATTAAGCCTCTACCTTTGAATATTGTCTTTGATAAACGAAGCCATTGGCATAGGCTGTTGTTGGAAAGGATTTTCCCACCTGTGAATTCTCCAGTGACATCCTGCACTTACTATTCTCCAGTCCTTGAGACTGTGGTTGAAGTTATTAAAAGCTATTAATGTTAATTTTGCTAGATTCTTGTCAATCTTTTTGTTCTGTTGCAGAGAATTCATTCAGAATCCCTGGAACCCTATTATTTCGGTCATTTTCTAGAGAGCTAAAACCTAGACAAGGTTTTTCTACAGCCTGAATCAGGAGTCCATCTAAGATATCTGTACAATGAACCTTACAGGCAAAATGGGAAGGACTTCATCAAGTCTCGGAAGACTACTGAACTGGGCTAAGTATCCTTTTTTTCTTTCCCTTCCTTTCATTGCTTTTTAGAGTTTTCCTTAAACCAGATAACAACCTGAGAACTAGAAAAGTCATAAAGGAAGAACTTAGTCCCCACATCTAACTAAAGTAGGAAAATTTCAACTCAATTGTGTTTTATTTTGTTATAAGGTTTAAGATAACTTAGTAGCTGACTAATTCAAATAGCTTCTACAAAATTTTCAGTGCTTTTTCTAAGTTTGTATAATTTATATGTTCAGCATATGTGCAGATTTGCAGAATGTAATTATTTCTCAATCTGATATCAGAAGAATTTAGGAAAGATCAATGGAACCTGATAGTTTTATGGATGTAATTGTTAACAATAGGAAATAGTTATATTTAACCCATGTATATTTGGAGACAACTGCCATTCAACGTTAAATTGTATGGGAATGTATTTAGAAGGAATACTATGGAGAAAATTGGTTGGTGATGGAAGCAGTTCTATGAATGTTTTCTGCTAAACTGCAGGTATAGTTCCAGATCATGGGAAGGCTGAGAGGATACTCAGTTGGATTCCCTAGAAAGAAACTTCGGTTTTATACTTGGCAAGTTCCTATACTTGGCTGTGCATCATTGCCAACTTATACCTGGCATTAATATTCCAAATTTTAGGGGAGCATTTCTCCCTTATTTTAGTTATGTCCCTCTTTTCTCCTGTTATGGCAAGTTTTCTGGAATCATGAAAGGTAGAAAGTCTTAGATAGGCTAAAGCTGAAATATATAAGAATTGAAGATGCAGGTATGTAGAAATTTTAGCCATTTAAACAATCAAGCAGATGAATAATGAGTTTTAGTAATCAGTAGGAAAGAATGACCTATGATCTTATTACCTTAGACCAAAATCCATTTTCTGGGATGTGTTTTTAATGTATTATTTAACATATATGTATATAATATAAAATTCATATCCTGAATGTGCACAAGAATTAAAGGTAAATGAAATAATTAAAAAAATAATAGTTAATATAAATAAAATATCCAATCTATTTGAGCATGGTTATAGTTGTTAAATTTAAAGTGAATTAAAATATATTATTTTAGATCCTCAGCATCTCATTCTCCTACAGGGGTAAGTGAGAATGTTGAGGAAATGAGAAGTATTTTAATTTTTGAAGTTAATTTTAATTTTAATTTTAATTTTTAGAATTTCTGAATTTTAATTTTAAAATTGTTTTGAAACGGAAATTGTCATCTAAGCATTCTTAATATTGTTTTGGTTTTTATAATAGGATATTCAATTAAAATTTTATTTAGTATTAGCTGGGTCATTTCTAGGTTTACAAACCTTGATAAACCTGTGATGTGGATTTTATTTTTTGCTTTTATATTTCTATAGTTCAGTTTAGTTTGTATCTATTTTTTTAATGTTGCTTTTACTATGCAATTACTTTGGTATGGTAAGGCAAATTTTTCTGAGCAATGTTTAGGGGCTCATTATTGTTACAGCAAGTATAGCTTGTATATATTTGTACTTTGTATAAATGGATTTTAAAAGAAATAGTAAGATATTGTTAAAAGCTATCCAATGAGGTTATTCTTAATATTGTTCAAAGCACCAAAAGCAAGTAATTTCTAAGGACCAACAGAACATTTAAAAAAAAAAAAACAACCCTTACCTTCCGTCTTGGAATCAATACTTTGTATTGGCTCCAAGGCAGAAGAGTGGTAAGGACTGGGCAATGGGGGTTAAGTGACTTGCCCAGGGTCACACAGCTAGGAAGTGTCTGAGGCCAGATTTGAACCTGGGACCTCCTGTCTCTAGGCCTGGTTCTCAATCCACTGAGCTACCCAGCTGCCCCCACCAACAGAACATTTCATTTCCATCAGACCAAAACTATGTAAAGTCTACTGTGGCTGACAACATAATTTAGTCATATATGTAATTTTGAGCAAATATCTGGAGTCAATCAGCTTCTATTGGAGAATTTGGTTATATATTTCTCATGTTTTCTTTTCTAGCAATGAAACTGGTCTAAAAACCCATCTAGACAAAGGAGAGTTCTATAAAAGAAGGACACTAAAGCCTACCTCTAGATCCATAGGACTTGAAAGACATGAAGGACTTTGGAAAATGGGGTAGTTTTTTTTTTTTTATTGTGAAGATTTTGCCAAAGGCAGAGTGCCTTTCTTCTGGCTAACTTCAATGAGTCCTTGCTGCAGATGGGGAGTGGCCCCAGATGCCAATTACCCATACTTATGCCCCTTGTCCTGAGGGTCAAACTCTTTGGGCATACACCCCTTTGTCCTTTTGTGTGGTGGAATCCATCTGACCAAAAGGGGGAAGTGTCAGCTTTGTTTTACGGAACCCCCACAAGTTTGCCCTTGGGAACTTGCCTTAAGAGAAGTCCCAGACTGACCTTGGCTTAGACCAGTAGTTCCCAAACTTTTTTGGCCTACCGCCCCCTTTCCAGAAAAAATATTACTTAGTGCCCCTGGAAATTAATTAAAAAAAAATTTCAATAGCAATTAATAAGAAAGATAAATGCACCTGTGGCCATCACCGCTCCCCTGAATCACTGCAGCACCCACGGGGGTGGGGGATGGGGGGGGTGTTGCCCACTTTGGGAATCACTGGCTTAGACTGACCAATAAACCTTAAAGTACCCAATGATCTCAACTTAGATGGAATTAGTAGATATGATCAAATCTTAAGTACCCTTTTGTCTTAAAAGTTTCTCCCATTGTATCAGAGGTCTCTCCCAGATGGTCCAGAGCTTCTCCTTCCCTTGTGTCTATTGTAAAGCCAATCAATTGAATCCTCCTGTCCTATATTCTCTCAAAGATATAAGACAGCTCTTTGGAAAAAAATTTTCTTTCAAGGTGCTTTTCCCACCTTTCCTCCCAGAGTCCCAGAGCTTTGTCCCTGGGTGATATCTACCTCTTGACTCTATGTAGAGGCCAATCAGAGCATTTGTCTTCCTTGTCCTGATTAAAGACTTGTTCTTTTTAACAATGTTAGTGGTTCTCTGTTTTTTAAGGTTGACAGTATATATGTATAATCCATGTATTATTATACACAACATATACACAAATATCTACATCTCAGAATCCTTGATGTCCTTCAAGGTTTAGCTTACATATTACAAACTCAAGGTCTTAACAAAGGTAAAACCTCTTAGAATGCCCCCAATTGCTAATTTATCTAGAGTATTGTACTTCAAAGAGAATGTAAATATTGAGGGGTAAGGAAGATTTCGTTTTTGTTACAGTAACACTAGAGACTAGCACAGTACCTTTTAAGACAAATGTATTCGCTATATGTTTGCTAGATTGAATCAAGGTTCAGCAGTTCACAACTCCTTAAGAAAAAGAAGACTTTCAGAAAATTCTATTTCTTTTTCTCTATTTTCTCTTCTGTGGCAATTCCACATGCATCCACTGGTCCATTAGTAACTCTAGGCACATGACTCTCAAATCTATATAATATATCAATCTCTCCTTGAGCTCAAGTCCTACATCTTCACCTGGGTGTTCTACTGGCACCTTAAATATCGAAACTGGACTTATCTTTTATCTTTTTGTAAGAATTAAATTTAAGAGACTGGCTGTAGATTAATAATTTTATTAAATTAAAAGGAGGAGAAAAAAAAAAGGAGGGAAAAAGTAGGTACTTGGCTGGCTAATCTGTGGCCACCATTTGGGGCCTCCTCACTATACTCCCCACTGATTGGGTCCAGTCAGCATCAACAGGAACACCAAGACCCTACTTCTTCCTTGCCTCACTTTTATATAGTCTTTTCTTTGCCCACTAACTCTCACACAACACCAGGAGCCAACCATAGTTTTCTAATTTGCCTGGGTCATCCAGGTGTAAGATTAAAATTAAAGTGGAATACTTGAAGTATTATATTTTAAAGTTTATTATCTGACAAAATAGAACCATGTGACAAAGTTTTTCTATCTGTTCAAAATGCCCACTCCACCAAAGTTGCTGACAGGAAGGGGAAAAAAAGAGCTAGACACTGGAACTCCACCCAATTTATACCCTGTCTACGTCAGCACATAATGACAGGAAGTGAGTGGGGTTCAGGAAATCATAGTTTTTAGGTAACAGATTCAAATTACACAATCCCCCCCTGAGACCCTTTGGAAGACTAGTCTCCCAATGGATATTGTAAATATAACCATCTTATAAATTACAATAATTTGTGGATAAAAGGAAAAGAGAAGAAAACCAACAATTGCGAGGCACATTGACAAAAGGTCAATTGGGGGTAATCCCCTTCAGCATTAGAGTATACATACAAAATAAATGTGTTACAATCCCCCACAGTTCAATCAATTATACTGTATGGTTCATTCTGGGTCTTCTGAGGAGATTACTTCAGGCATCTTCATGGTGCTGTCTTCAAACAATCCATCTTCTAGATTCAAAGAGTTATTGAGCTCTCTTCCCTAAAATGTTTCTTTCTCAAAAGATTTTTTAGTTTTATGACAATTACACAATCCCCACTGAGGAGGGTATTGAACAACACTTGGATCCATTCAGGTAGCCACTGAAGCTTATGGCTTTCAGTCTTGGCTAAAATACTCCCTCTTGGGGGCCATTTAGGGGTACCATGCCCCTTAACTTTCCCACCTCTCGAATAAGACTATAACCCATCACAGGGTAATCATATCCCTTGGGTTTGCTCCCTCCTTTGGCATGAGGCTGTAACAGCTCTAAAGGCATGTCTTTTATATATGTCCCATCCATTGTATTTTGGAGGAGAGGACTACAATAGTGAAAATCACTTCAGATTTTTATAAATGCAAAGATGGGTAATTTTTAGGGGTATTATGCCCCTTAGAAAAACTTTCCACATTCCAGATGAGATGTTTATATGTCTCATCCACTACATTTTTATCAATGCGGAGGTGAGGAATATAATAGGCACTTCACTTCAGAAGGCCCTTTAAAATTAATTTAAAAATTTTCTTGAGATCATTAAATTTTTCTGGACTTTTACAATGGTGTTTTGTTCAGTCATATGGGAAAGGTACAAATAAACACAATGTAACAGTACATATAGCTAATTGTAAAAACACAATAACTTAAAATGACATAGTGTAACAGAACTTAACAAAATAAAATAAAACAAGCAATCAAGAAATACAATATATGTGACAGGACACAGGCATTGAATTCAAGAGTCCTTTTTTCCATTTCCAATACAGAGATTTACATAAAACAATGGAGTCTGAAAAAGCTTAAATCCATCTCTTTAAGGTTCCTTCTTCTCCCCAGGATCATTATCCATTTAGGTTCCTTTTGTCACACCTCTGGGATCTCCCATATTGAGGGAGAATTCCAAACTGAACATAGTGCAGAGGAATCCCATATTGGATGTATTGTAGAGACTGGGCAGGCCAGAATGTCGATGGGGTGTAGAGAGATGAATTTTCCCCCTGAATCTTGGGCAAGCCAATTGCAGGGACCAGTGTGCCCAGGAATGGTAGGAAGAAAAAACATCCTAAAACCGGGAGCTGTTTTAGCTAGGCAATGCACTGCTCTTCCATAGAGTGGGCCATGCTTGCAATTTTACTTCCTGTTTGTAAGAGTAACCTTCCTTCCTCTTCCCCAGGGGTAAAAATGCCAGGGAGCAGCTTGCTTCCCCTGCTACATAGACAGAGAGTTAAGAGGAATTGCCTAAAGGAAACACACCCGGGCAAGCACTCAACTGTTGGCAATGTAAGGGAACGAGGGATTTTATACATTCCAGTCCTCCAGAGAGTGGCTCCAATCATCAGCAGCAACAGCAATCAGTAGAAGTAGTAGTAGGAGCAGCAGCAGCAGGAGGAGGTAGCTGGGACCACCCAGGGAGATAGCAGCAGGATGCAGGATTGCCAGCAACAGGTGGCAACTCTGAAGAAGGTTCCTGGGGGAGACACTCCTTACCTCTCGCCAAAAAGCCATGGCAGAAGAAACGTGGTTTCTTTTCAAACTAATCTACTCAGAGAGAATTAAGGGCTTCTGAACCCTATTTCTGGTTGCCATAAAATATAGGAATTAAATTAATGTGCAATACTTGAAGTATTATATTTTAAAGTTTATTATCTGACAAAATAGAACTACGTGCAGTTTTTCTACCTACTCAAAATGCCCAAAGGAAGGGGGAAAAAAAGCTAGACATGGAACTCTACCTAATTTATGTCCTGTCTATGTCAGCATATAATGACAGGAAGTGAGTGGGGTTCTGGGAATCGTAGATTTTGCTGGGGATCATAGTTTTGTTGGGAATCATAATTTTTAGGGTAACAGATTCAAATTACACACAAGGGGCAGTGCCTGGGAAACTGTTCTGCTGTCTTGAAATATCTTTGGCTGCCTTGCTTCATTTTTCTGGTTGTTGTTCTGCCCTCATGACTAAATTTATCCAATGATTTTCCTTACACAGTCATCACTTCCAGGCCGAGTTCAAACTCACACCAGGTACCGGTAGTTGAAAAGGGGAAAAGGATAAATTCTCTTTTTACATTTTCTTTCCACTGTGTGAAGTAGAAATTTAAAGGGACCCTGAAAATATCAATATATACCCTCTTAAAAAAAAAACAACAGGAAAAACCATTATTAAAATGGAACATATTTATTGAGAGAGAAATGTGGGGCACTGCCTCAAGTTCATGGACCTCAGACAAAAGCCCCCCAAAATTTACAAAGAGAGAGAAAAAGGGGGTGGGGCACGTCTGCCTCAGATCCACCAGAGACAGATTCTGATATAATGCTCCAGATACAGAATGACCTAAGGTTTACAGAGATACTCCCAACCTAATAGGAAAATATCAGAATTAACATTTCAAAAAATTGGAGACAGAATGTTGAATAGCTTTACAATCAAGCAAATTAACATTTTAAAGAAATGATCAGGAAGTTGGAACCAAATACAAAGAACTGGATTATCTGGGAGGGGCTGAGGATCAGTCCAGCCATTGGTATAATCAGTACTTAGGATTTGATCATATCAAATCAGGCCCAGGCAAGTTCCCAAACTCAAAAGACTTGATCCAAAATACTTTGTCCTACAGGGAGAGTGGGGTAATCTTGCCTTGAAGGGAGCTTGAAGAGAAACAGATTTTGGTGGGGAGCCAGCTTTACTAACTTACTACTATTACTTTGAGATGTTAATAATGAATAACTTGAGACTAACACTAATTTCTCATTCCACATACCACTTCCTTCACCTCTTCCCCTCTTGTCTACCCAATTTCCCTGTTTTTGTCAATGGTACAAATAATACATATAACATGTATTATACATATATACACTATACACAATAATACATATAATACAATAACTACTCAAGTGTGATATTGGAAATTTGGTGTCCTTGAACTTAACATTGAGACCTCTGGTATAAACTTCCTGTGGACGTTTAAGGGACTTGAAAACTACATTTCCCATGATTCCTCTTGTGTAATACAGGTGGGCAGGAAGTGTAATTATGTAGACAGAGGTATAAAGTCCCTTGACTGGGATGCTCTCTTTCCTAGGAAGCCGCAAAAGGGAAGGTATGGTGGGCCATTCAAATTAGCAGGCACGTGGTTTTCTTAATTATCAATATGAATTACAATAAAACCTTAATATCTTTAATTATATCCTTCTATATTAATTTTATTTGTTACACAAGGTTATCTTTGACTCTTCCCTCTTATCATTACTATTCCTTTCTTCCTTTCCTTAGCTGCCTCCACAATCTATCTACTCCTGTCTCCACTGTAGTTTAGGTCCTAATACCTCTCACAACTAGACTATTTTAATAGTTGTCTAACTGGTCTTCCTTCATGTATTTGTCAAAATAATTTTATATACACAGATCTGCCTATGCTATATCACTGCTCAAAAATGGTTTTGTGGCTATCAGTTTTGTTAAATAAAATAGAAACTTCATAGCTTGTGTCATTTGAGGTCCCCCATAATCTGACTTTAGATTTTCTAGCCTTAATTTTTTTTTTCGTCTCTTTCATATATTGAATATTGTAGCCAAACTATTACTTGATCATGTTCTGCTTTCTTTGTTCTCAGGTCTTTCCTTGTAGAAATATATTCTTTCACCTTTACTTACAATATATCTCTTACTCAAATGGATGGATGAAAAAAAGTATTTATTAGGCACTGATTATATGCCAAGCAGAGGGGAGTGTAACTAGGAGAGAGATGTGTGATAATTTATTTTTCCTATGCTGCATTAATATCAAGGCCCTGGAGTAGAAAGGCCCCAATTCCTATAAATTAGAGAGAATTCCTGAGTTGAGGTCTTGGACTTCTAGCATCATTCAGTTTACTGATTTTTGCATTTCCTTTGTTCTTAAGAATTCCTAGGAGTACTTACCCTTTTAACAGAATTTGATCAATAAATGAAAAGGACCAGGGCATTTTTTCCTGTCTTCTGTGTTTCCCATGACATCAGAAGGGGATGAGGTAGGATAGTTTGATGGACTACTTCTTAATTTACTATGTACCAATGAGAGGTGTCTTGGGATGTTCAAAGGAAGGGCTGCATAATGAGCTCTTTAAATTATTTATTGAACTGTCTGACCAAGCTTTGGGGAGGTCTCTTGTCATTGAGAGAGGACCACTGACTTATTTCACTTTATTGGTTATGATGCTGGTGTAACCAATGAATTGATATAATCAATAAAATGATATTTTAACCCAAAAACCAGTCTCAAGATAATTAAAAAACAAAACAAAACCTTTACAATTCCATCTTGGAAACAACACTAAATATTGGTTCTGAGATGGAAAGAAGGCAAATGGAGTTAAGTGACTTGCCAAGGGTCATATAGCTAGGAAATGTCAGAAGCCACATTTGAACCTAGGACCTCCCCTTTCTAAATCTGGCTCTCAATCCATTGAGTTGTCCTTTTCAAGATAATTTTAATCATAACAGCTGTTATGGTTTGGGAAGTCACAGCGCTGGTGAGTGGAGCCACAGATAAATCAACCAATATATCCTTTCCAATAGGAATACTGATTATAGTTCCCAGAGCAACAAGCAAATGTCGTTTCAGGAGAAGATGGTAATAGTGGGAATAGTATGGTGGTATGAATGAAGCAGCAGATGATGTGTAATAGAATCTGTTACCCTAAAATCTATGATCCCCAGTAAAACTACAATTCCCAGCACCCTACTCACTTCCTGTCTTTACATGCTGATGTAGACAGGATATAAGTTGGATGGAGTTCTGTGTCTCCCTCTTTCCATCTTGTCAAGGCTTTGGTGGCGTGGAGACTTTTGATCAGGTAGAATAACTTAGTCACGTGGTTCTATTTTGTTAGATCAGTGGTTCCCAAAACTTTTTGGCCTACCTTCCCCTTTCCAGAAAAAATATTACTTAGCTCCCTCTAGAAATTATGAAACTGTTTATTGAATTCAGAATAGAATGTAATACAAAAAAAAGGTGTGGCCATCACCGCCTCCCTGGATTGCTACAGCACCCACCAGGGGGGTGGTAGCGCTCACTTTGGGAATCACTGTGTTAGATAATAAACTTTAAAAAATATAATACTTCAAGTATTGGATATTCATTTAACTCAGTGGTTCCCAAACTTCTTTGGCCTACCACCCCCTTTCCAGAAAAAAATATTACTCAGCCCCCTGGAAATTAATTTTTAAAAAATTTTAATAGCAATTAATAGGAAAGATAAATGCACCTGTGGCCATCACCGCCTCAGTGGATCGCTGCAGCATCCACCAGGGGGCAGTGGTGCCCTCTTTGGGAATCACTGAATTTTAACTCTTACAATGGCAAGAAGGTACAGTAAGATAGTCAGGGTAAAAGGCTGGAAACATAGTCTGTAGTATAATGCTGGCTAGAGTAGGTCATCTTAGCCATGTGAATTTGCACTCATGTATTCAGTAATTTTGTGTAGCCTCAAGGGTGGGAGTTCTGGAACTCACATCTGGTGACTCCATGAAGTATTTCCTGATATCCCCAAATGAAAGTGTTCTTTTCCTCATATTTTTTCTAGGGAATTATTTTATTTTATTTGTTTCTATCGTACTCTATTGTAGTGATAGCAACCCTTTTAAAGACTGAGTGCCCAAACTACAACCCTCACACTGCATGTGAGCCTCCCCCACTTTACTCCAGACAGGGAAGAAAGGAAGCATTTCCATTGGGCTGCTAGGCAGAGGGGTGGGTGAAGTGAGAAATGTACTTAGGCATGTGTGGAGATGCAGAGGGGAGCAGCCCCCTCTTGCATGCATGCCATGAGTTCACCAACACGGCTCTATTGTAGAATATGCTGAAATACTATATTCCTCTCATCAGTAGAATCTAAGGTCCTTGAGGGTAGGGGCTAAGGTATTTTTCTTTTCTGTATCCCCAGCACCTAAGTGATTGAATATTGAATTCAACTGAAGTTGGACATAGGGAAATCAAGAAGCTGGAGGGCAGAATAAAATTATATTGTAATAATCATCCGTAGACACAGAATGTGGTGTCACTCAATACCAATGACATGCAGGGCAAAATTAGCTAACAAAGATTCAGAGTTGATGATGTTTGGAAAGTGGGAAGAAAACAGTAAGTGGGTAAGGCCCTGAATGGTACTAATTGAGGGACACATTATCGGAGAGATAAAATGTATCTAATTCAGTATTCAGAAATTTTGTTGGAAGTGAGCCTGGTAAAAATTCATCTTTTGCTGATTATAAAACATTCTCTGCAGATTTTGATCAGAATTGAAAATCACTGAAGGAGCAAATGCAAGATTTCTTCAGTCGTTTAGCACAAGAATATACAACCTTTTTTAGAATCAAAATATATGTTAACCAGCTATGTTGGCCTGAGTCTTAGTTCTGGAAGTTTGTTCTTTTATTACATACCAAAATTTATAAGGCAAGTTATGGACCTTGCTGATCAGTCCATATTAGGATAAACGTATTATTAGATCATTAGATAAGGATTATGCCTCTTATATATTCTATTTGGCACCTAACTCAAAGGGCACTCAAACTGTGAACATATTTATCTGCCACAAGCTAAGTGTACACAAGTTTGTACATTGTGATGATAGAAACCACTCCCTACCCCACTCTATTTTTGTGTGCCAAGGCAGCAGGGGACAATGGGCACAGATGATAAAAGGTGTGGAGTAGAGTGCTCTCTCTCTCTCCCTCTCTTGGGATTTTGCCTTGGGTATTTTTCTGGATAGGTGAGAATTTCTGTCCCCTTCCTTCAGTTCCCTTTTTCATATATCTCCATTTTTATTAAATTACATTGTTAAGAGCTACTAATGGACTCCTGACTTGAGAGTTGATTTTGTAACAGTGACCACAATATTTTTATTAATATTACATTTGATAAATTTTATTTTCATTTATTACATACATCATTTGTTTGCTTATTATCTCCCCCACTGGATTGGGAATTTCTTGAGGGGAGGGACTGTTTTTTGCCACTTGTGTCCTAAGCACTCAGCACAGTGCCTGGCACATCATAGTCACTAACATTTGCCAATTAATATCAGGCCAGCTGTCAAATGAAAAATCAGTTTGGTGGTCAAAAGGAAGGAGAAAACAAAGTCTTGGTGCAGTTAAGGTACTGATGTCTAAAGTCAGTCAAGGTCGAATAAAAGGAAGAACAAATGGTAAATCATTACTTGAAAGATGTTCAGCTTCAGTAGCAAATTAAAGTAATGTTAAGGTATCATTATGTATGTAATAAGTTGTTGTTTAGTCAAATCTGACTCTTTGTGACCCTATTATGGGGTTCTTTTGCCAAGGATACTGGAGCTATTTGCTTTTTCTTTCTCCAGTGGATTGTAAATAAGGTTAAGTGACTTGCTTGGGGCCCCATAGCAAATGTCTGAGGGCAGATTTGACTTCAGGACTCCCTGACTCTAGGCTCAGTGCTCTATCTACTGAGCCACCTACCTGCCTTATGCACTAAGCTAGCAAAATTAAATAAAAATGATGGTCTAATGTTATCAGAGCTTTGAGGACATTAAAAAAAATCTAAAGGTGTTTTCTAAATCCTCATCCATTTAACTCTCTATGGCCTTTGATGCTGTTGACTTCTCTTGTTTCTCCCTACCTGACTATTCCTTTTCTGTCTCCTTTGCTGGAATCTTCTTCTAGATAATACCTTCAAATCAATGGTGTCCCTCAGGGTTCTATCCTAAACTTTCTTCTCTTCTCCCTCTAAGTGATTTCATTTCCTCTCATCAGATTCTATAGTTTCAATTATTCTCTCTATGCTAATAATCCAGCCAGAACAGCTCAGTTGATTTCTAGGCTTTCGCCTCTGTCTATTAGATAACTGAAACTGGATGTTCTGCAGCCATCTTTAAACTCTGCATGTCTAATGCAGACCTCCTAATCTTCATCCCTCTAACTCTCTGTTCTTCCTAATTTTATTAATATCAATGCCATCATCATCTTCCCAGACACACATGGTTCAGAACTGCAGGTCATTCTCAACTCTTTTTCCCCCCACATCTAATCAGTTGACAAGTCCTGTCAATTCTGCCTTCAAGCATTTCTGGTATATGGGCCTGTCTTTCCTCTGACACTGCCACCACTCCAGGGCAAGCTCTCATCATCTAATCTGGGGACTATCATAATGGTTGCTAATGGTCTTCCTGTCTCAAATCTCTCCCCACTAAGGTCCAGTTCAGTTGTCAAATTGATTGTCCTAGCAAAAGCCTGACCCTCTTTATTTCTTCTTCCCTCGAGGATCAAATATAAAATCCTCTATTTGGCTTTCAAAACCCTTCATGACCTACCATTCCTACATTTCTAATAATCTTACACTTTTTTCCTTGTGATGCATTCTTTAATATAGTGACATTAGCCACCATGCTGTTACACTAACAAAACACTTGGCATTTTCTCTGATTGACTCCCATTCCTGGAGTTCTTTTCCCCGACATCTTCACTTCCTGCCTTCTTTGGCTTCCTTCAAATTCCAGCTAAAATTCTACCTTCTACAAACAGACTTTTTTTTTTAACCTCCTTGATTCTGGTGCCTTCCCTCTGTTGATTATAATTTTTCCTATAGGTAAGTAGGTGATGCAGGGGATAGAATCTGGCTTGGAGTATTCAAATGTGGACTCAAGCTGTGTGACTGTAGATAAGTCACTTAACCTACTTGCCTCAGTTTTTTTAACTATAGAATAATAATAAATAGCACTTATTTTCCAGAGTTATTGAAGGTACATTCAAATGGAGAAATATTTGCAAAGTGCTTAGCATTTTGCCTGGCACATAGTAGGTGCTTAATAAATCCTTATTTCCTCCCTTCCTATGTGTCTTATTTTCATGAATGCACATACTTCCTATGTACTTGCTTTATGTCGTCTCCCCATTAGACTGAAAACTCCATAATAACAGGGAATGCCTTTTGTCTTTCTTTGTATTGCCAGTATTTAGCACAAAACAGGAACACACACATTGCAGGTTGTACTGTTCAATGGTTTCATTTTTCTGGTGAGAAATCTGGAAATATAATAAATGCTATAGAACTGCTTATACTGAATAATTCCATTTTGGGGAGAATTTCCTATTGAATGAGCCTTAGCGGAAAAAAAAATTTGTAAAAAGATTTTCATACAAAACTTTCTCTGAAGAAGTACGAGATTGCATTTCCTTCCCCTTTTTAACAAAAATGGGGTTTCTGAATGAGGAATCCAGGAATCCATCTACTATAAGACTTTTCTCATATGATATATAATTTTGCTGATCTCATTCAATCAGCAAATATATTTATTAAATGCTTATATTCCAACAGCCTGCTGGTAGGTCTGCTTGCCTCAAGGATATTTCCACTCTAATCCATCCTCCAGACACTCAAGTGATTTTCCTGAAGCCTGTCCCTCTCCCATCCCTGCAAAAAAAAAAAAAATCCGGTAGCTTCCTATTATCTCTAATAACAAACACAGAATCCTCTGGCTTCCAGAGCCCTCCATAACCTAACTCCTTCTTACTTTCCAGTCTTCTTACATCTTGCCATATATAGTTTGATACAGTTACACTGATTATCTAGCTATTCATCTGTCAGCTCTGGACATTTTCTCTAGCTCTCCCTCATCTCTACCTTCTGGTTTCAAGTTCCAACTAAAATTCCACCTTCTACAGGAGACCTTTCCCAACTTTTGTTAATTCTTTTTTTTCATAGACTTTTATTTTTTATTTTTTACATGATTCATGTTTTTACTTTCCCCTTCACCCCCCTTTAAACCTCCCCATAACTTCTCTTAATTCTAATGCTTTCGTCTGTTAAATTTTTCCTTTTTATCTTATTTATTTGTTGTCTCTCCCATTAGGTTTGATTGTGAACTCTTTGAGGGCAGAGATAGTCTTTTGATTCTTTTTTATCTCCAGTGGTTAGCACAATGCCTGATATATAGTAGGCACTTAGTAAATGTTTAATGATTGATTGATTATAAGCCCAAACACTCTGTAAGCATTGGGGTTAAAATAAAATACAAGCTAGCTTGAGATGGAGGATATTAGTGGAGTGGAGGGCATCAGAAAAGGCTTTATGTAGAAGATGATGTCTGAACTGCATCTTAAAAAACCAGAAGAAACTTATTAGGTAAAGGTAAGGAAGGAGTACATTTCAGGAATGGAGATCTGGAAGATTAGGTGGTACATGTGTGGAATGAGAACTAGGCCAATGTGAATTGCAGAGTAGGATGGAGAGTAATGTATTAAACCTTTGCCATCTGTCTTAGTATCAGTTCTTTTTTTTTTTTTAAACCCTTAACTTCTGTGTATTAGCTCATAGGTGGAAGAGTGGTAAGGGTGGGCAGTGGGGGTCAAGTGACCTGCCCAAGGTCACACAGCTAGGAAGTGTCTGAGGCCAGCTTTGAACCTAGGACTTCCCATCTCTAGGCCTGACTCTCAATCCACTGAGCTACCCAGCTGCCCCCTTAGTATCAGTTCTAAGACAAAAGAGCAGGAAGAGCTAAGCAGTCAAGGGTAAGTGTTATATTCATAATCTGGGAAGTGATGGATGCCACCTTGACTGACAAGGATGGCAGCTGAAAGTCTCGGAATGTTCCCAGGTGCCATGAGCCAGGGGCAAACGTTGGTTGGCCCCACAGTATAAATACTCCTGACAGCCACTTTGAAGGGGGTCTCTCTAGGTCTCCGGACAGGAGTCTCTGGACTGGGAAATCTTAAAAGTGGGTGGTTGAAGGGTGGCAAGGAGGTCTATGAAGAAGAGGGCAGGAATATCTCTGAAGCTATTTTCTGATAGACTGTGAGAGCTAGTGCATCACCAACACTGGTAATGAGAAAGCTGAGAGAATAAGATCATCAAAACAGCTGCATCAATAGCTTCCCTATTCTCTGGCTTGGCTGTGGCCAGATCTGGCCAGAGGTAGTGGGAGTGAGCAAATCTCCAGCTTCCACTTGATCAATAGCCTCCAGTCCTCATTGTCAACTAGTTTATAGATAAGATCAATAAGGTCTCCAATCCCCAATCCTTGTCCTGGTTATCCTTTCCCTGGTTATAGATAAAGAGTGTTCAACAACAAGTACCTTCCTGAATGGTCTTTATATCACGACCCTTGGGAAGGGAGTCAAACGCAGTCAGATCCTAAACGTTGTCCAAGGCAAATCAATAGCCCAGTATTAATCTATCCAACCCCAGGCTGGACCTGGAAAGGTTACCCATCTATCTAGCCTCTCAAGGGTCCTTCCTGGGCAACTGTTAGAAAGGGATAAATTACAGCAGCAGTCAAGGTGTTCATCATCTGCAGCTGAGGAGAGTACAGATAGATACATCAACATCATTGTACATCTATACATCTCCTTTGGACCCCTTTTAGTTATTAAGTGACATGCCCAAGTTCACACAGTCAGGAATTGTCAGAGAACAGATTTGAACCTAAGGCTTGTCTCCAGGTCTGGCTCTCTATCCACTGAGCCACCTAGCTGCCCTTGTGTAGTTTTAAAAGTCAAACAGCTGAGATATTTTATATTGGATGTAATAGGATGCCCCTGGAAGGAATTAGATGGTCAACTTGTGCTTAAGGAAAATTATTTTTGCAATAGTGTATAGGATAAACAGGATATAGAATAAACAGGAGTAGTCTTAAGACCTGAGGCAGGGAGACCAATTAGGAGACTGTTGCAATAATCTTAGGTGAGACATGATGAAGGCCTAAACCAAGGTAGTAGTTGTGTGGGTGGATGTAAAGAGTCTGAAGGGAAAAAAGATAGAAAAAAAGGAAAATGAATTCAGGATAATGTTGAGATTAAAAATCTGAAACACTGAAAGAATGATGTGAATATGATGTGAAATATATATGTGAAAGAATGAAAGAATAAACTTCAGTAGATATAAGGAAGTTTAGAATAGGCTGCAAATTCAGTTTTAGATCTGCTTAGTTGTTTAATATATCTCCAGAACATCCAGTTTGTCATACCCAATAGGCAGCTGGTGATATAGAACTGAAACAGAGACTGGGATTAGAAATTGTATGTGTATATTATAGCATTTATTTCTAGGTGAATTCACATTCCTCATAATTATGTAATATATAATTAGAATTTGTCTCCCCAGAACTCTTCTTTCCCAGCTTCCCAGCTTTGTTTTCATGTTACATCCTTATGTATTGGAAATAAAGTTGTGAGTGTCTTTCTGCCCTCTTTTCCCAGGAATGCGGTTTGAGGAAGTTGGGTGAGTGCCGGGCAGGAGAATTTTACTCACGTGTTATTTTCTTAGGCCTTCATGCTTTTGTTTTTTTATTTTTTTCTACTTCAAGTGATTATTAATAAATTTTATAAAATATAATACTTGGAGTTACTGGATAGTAATGTAAATCTAACATTTTTGGCAAACCACAAAGGTTTAATGAATACCCTCAATCTTCTTCACTTTTTAATCTCCTCAAGTCAATTCATTAATAGCTAGTTCTGGAGCTCAGAGTCTTTATTCCGCTCTAAACTGGTAGAGCAATTTTGATATAGACCAGTGATTCCCAAAGTGGGTGCTACTGCCCCTTGGTGGGTGCTGCAGCAATCTAGGGGGGCAGTGATGGCCACAGGTGCATTTATCTTTCCTATTAATTGCTATTAAAATTAAAAAAAATTTAATTTCCAGGGATGCTAAGTAATTTTTTTTCTGGAAAGGGGGTGGTAGGCCAAAAAAGTTTGGGAACCACTGATATAGACAAATGAGCAGACTGGCCTCAAGGCAACAGCCATTGGTCTCATACTAAAAAACTTTAGAAGCCCTGAAGCAGTGGCAGAGAAAACGGCCTAAGGAAAGCTGTGCAAGGGTAGCGGCCTTCCTCACTGCCCCAGGTTTAGCAAAGCACCAGCAGCCAAGTTCACACACACATCCTGCCCTCCCCCCCCTTCCCATCTCTTGTCTGCACCACCTCCTGCTGTCCACAAGCTACTGCCGTTTCTTCCCAATCTGCCTGAGGATTTGAGAGCTTTTTTGAAGCACCTATGAGGAGGGTAAAGTATAAATCCCCTTCCTCACCACCCCATGTGGGTCTCAAGCCTGCACTAGCTGCTTTTCAGCAAGGGAACATAGTGTGGAGCAGCCAATCCATGCTATCCACCCCAACCCTAGCCTGGCTAACGGGGGGTGGGGGGTGGGGGGGGGCGCTTCTATGCTCCTGGCTATGGGGGTGGGGAAGGAACAGAACTCTATGGACAGGAAGTAGTATTGCAAGCATGGCCCAGTTTCCTGCCTATCTTAAATAGCTCCAGTTCCCAGAGAGCATTATCAAGCTCATACAGCTCATGGTTTTAGGTTGTCTTTTCTTACTACTGTTCTTGAGTGTGCTTGTCCTTGCTGTTTATGTGAGTAATTTCAAGATTCATCCCACTTACTATCTAAGCATGCCCAGTCTCTGCAACATATCCAATATGGGGTTCATCCACACTATGCTCAGTGTAGAAATTCCCCTCAGTATGGGGAACCCCAGAAATGTGACCAAAGGAATCTAAATGGATGATGATACTCAGGAGAGGAAGGAACCTTAAAGAGTCTGGAGGTGAATTTTTAGCCTTTTCAGACTCCATTGCCTTATGGATGTTAACTGTTTCAGTTTATTCCCCTCAAAATAGTGAAGAAGTCTATGTAATGCAGCTATCAGAATTTGAGAAAAGGATTCTTGAATTCATCACTCACATCCTGTCACATATATTGTATTTGTTGATTATTTTAAAATTCAATTTTGTTTTTTAAGTTCACATATCAATCTAATCTAATATTTTCTGTTACACTGTGTCATTTTCAGCTACTGCGTTTTGGCCATTAGCTATATGTTCTCTTACACTGCATTTATTTGTACCCTCTCCCATGACTGGACTGGAGAATATATCATTATAACAGTCCATAAACAAATTGGACAAACCTTTTTCTGTGGCAAAACCATAGGTCCTTATGGATGCTGGGTTTGTCACTAGATCCATCAAGGTCACATGTTGCCTTTAACAGCCTTTTGTTCCTTTTTGCCTTTGTTAATTATCACATAGATGATGATGGATGGACTCCATCAAACTGGTTATAACCTGTATACAACCTTTGGAGAATTTAATGAGCTAAAAATCTCAATTGATTTTAAGGAGTCTTCAGGAGTGATTTTCAGATATCTAGTAGCAACCAGTACCTCTGACTGATCATTTGCCTACCTTTGTGTTATTTGTAACAAGCAGTAAGGGTCCATTTAGTAGTTGAAGTGAACTGCAATAGCACTAATGTATTCCCCACCTCTGCATTTATAAAAATGTAATGGATGGTGTAAAAGTGAAATTTGGGAGATGCCATCTAAAAGTATATATAAGGTGTGTTTAAGATTTACCTCAGGGGGATATCTGTTAAGTTTTTTAAAATTCAATAATGTAAAAATATATGTATATTTAACTCTTTTAGGAGTAATTTCAGGGGGAATTGTATAAATCTTATAAGAAAATGTATGTTTTGTAATCTATAATGTAAAGTTTAAATTCTTTTGAGAATAATTTCAGGATAAGGATCTTGCCATTTCCCCAAGGATCCAGACAACGAACCTGTTTGGTGAAGACACCATGAAGATGTCTGAAAAGCCTTCACTGTACCATGAAGTCCAAATTTTGAACTTTGGGGTGCAGTTGATTGAACTATGGGGAGTTGAAATTGAGTTGTATATATTGTTTTAATTGTACAATGTTATACCAATAGGGGACTGCCCCCAAATTGTTTTTTTGTCAATGCGGCTAATTTTAACCATTTGTTCATCTATTTCTTTTATCCCCCAAATTCCTAAATTTTAGAAGTTGTCTATTTTTACAGGTCCAGCGAAGAAAAAGGGCTAACCTTTTTTTTGCCGGCCCTCAGGGGGAATTGTAAAAGTGAAATTTGGGAGATGCCATCTAAAAGTATATATATGTATTTTCTATGGACACGTGGAAATTATCAAACTACATTTCCCGTGGTCCAACGGGTTTCCGTTTCCTGTTCTTTGGGCGTGGGGATGCCTACGTCACCACGCAGAGGTCAGTTTAAATCTCCTGGGTTAGGAGGGAGTCGCCCTCTTGGCTAGCAGATTTCAGGAAGAGACAGGAGATAACAATAATGGCTGGGCAGCAGTTTTGAATTCTTACAAGCGCGTGGTCTAATGACTTTATCTATCAGCATGGCTTTAATTAAAATACTAATTTATATATTTATCTCAGCCTTTATTATTTTTTATCTTTATAATGGGGGGGCAGCTGGGTAGCTCAGTGGATTGGGAGTCAGGCTTAGAGACAGGAGGTGCTAGGTTCAAATCTGGCCTCAGACACTTCCCAGCTGTGTGACCCTGGGCAAGTCACTTGACCCCCATTGGCTACCCTTACCACTCTTCTGCCTAGGAGCCAATACACAGAAGTTAAGGGTTTAAGAAAAAAAAATGTAATGGATGAGACATCAGAAGTGATTTTCACTATTATATTCCTCACCTCCACATTGCAATGATGGGACATATATATTTAATATATACATGCCTTTTTAGGCTGTTACAGTCTCATACCAGAGGACAGAAGTTTCCCGAGGAGCTTGGTTACCCCGTGATGGGTTATAATCTTATCTGGGAGGTGGGAAGGATTTCCCATGGATCTTGGTGGCTCCTAGATGGGTTTTATATTTGTAACTCTTCATCTTACTCTACCTTTCCACCAGAATGATCTAGATTCTTGGTGACATTTTAGATGCAAAAGGTTTTTATCAGCAGTAATGAGGTTTTTGTTTTTTTCTGGGCTCTTCTGCCAAATTTTGGAATGACAGCAGTAGTAGACTTTGTTAGAAATAGCTCAGCCCCAAGGTTGAAAGATTGGATAGATCTGGAGAACTTGTGACAAGTAACCATAGGTTTTTAAAATGTCACACAGTAAATGTCTATATAGACTCATGTGAATCCTAATGATAGTGGGTTTCTTTGCTATTGTCATTAAATGTGATTTTGGGAATTTTGTTACTTCTTTTAATGTGCATTATCTGTTGTACTAGTGTTTTATAAAGCTGTACTTAGTGAAAATCATGTATACACTCATACTGTGGATCATAGCCAAGTTAAAAAGGAAATGGATCTCATTTTTGGGTGAGAAACCTTTGTATTCTGCCTCTACTTGGCTGACACCTTGTCATGGAAAAATTGTATCATTGTTTTTCCTTGTATATGCAATAGAGAATTTGAGTTCTTTTTTCTCTCATCTTTTTTTATATTTGAAGCACATATTACCAGTATTAATAGCTTTTTGATTTTGTACTAGTATAAGTTTAAAATGTCCATTAGCCCTAATGTCAATGCATACCCAAAAGCTTTAGACCAGTGATGGGCAAACTATGGCCCGCGGGCCAGATGCAGCCCCCTGAAATGTTCTATCTGACCACGTGACATTATTCGTAATCTGATGAATACAATGAGTAAGATACAATACAATGAAACTTCAAAAGAGTTGCCTTAGAAACAGACTGACAGATAAGCATTTCCTTTCCTTTTGCCCCCTCTTTAAAAAGTTTGCCCATCACTGCTTTAGACTATGGAAACCTACCAATGATTGTTAAATATTATGGGACTTTGATTAATGATTGTGCACCAAATAGTGCCAAGGAGTACAAAGTTAACCTGCACAGTGCCTAGAAGTACAAGGTCAAGGAAACCAACCAACCCCAGTGGGATTGACGAGATTCTGCACCAAGACAGGGGACTTGAACTTATTTTGGGATCTGAGGAAGAGGCTATTTGCAAAATCAGATGCAGAATTCCCTTGTGCCAGATCCAGACTTCTACCAAGTACCTCAATTTGGCTGTCATTTTGGCTCCCCTATCCCTGAGAGCAAGGGTAAAACCAGACCATGGAATGATATGTCCCTTCTGCTTCAAAATCTAGTCCCTTTTTCTCTCTTTCATAGTATGGCAATTTTCTGTAGTCCTGGCTGCTGATTGAGTAACTGCATAATTGCTACAGGCTTGTGGGACATAAATCACTTTAATTGGGCCCTGATTCTAGGACCTGTTATATATTGGTTTATTCTTCCTTACTTAGAATTTTTATACGAGATATTTTATGTTTCATACAGAAGTTACTTTTTTCTCTTTTGTTGATGTTTTTGATTTTCTTTTCACAATTTATTTATATACCTCATAACTCATGTATCCTGGGGTGATCCATGTGTTGGTAAACATCCTCCTCAGGGGGGATTGCATTATTGTCATAAAATTCTAGATTTATAAAGATGTTTCTTGTTTGAGAGTAATTTTAGGATAAGAAACTTGCTACCTCCCTCAATCAAGAAAGTGAACTGTTTGGAGAAGGTGCCATGGAGATGCCTGAAGAAAACACACATTGCACCAAAAGATTCAGAATGAACTTTGGGATATAGTGAATTGAACTGTGGGGGGTTGAACACATTTATTTTGAATGTAATCTCTTATGCCAAAGGGGATTGCCCCAAAATTGGCTTTTTGTCAATGCACCTAGTAATCATTAGTTTTGTTCTTTCTCTTTTATTTACCTCTTATCCCCAAATTATTATAATTTCCCCTTAGAAAGTGCAATATTGTATGTACCGCTAGTTAAAAATCTTTAGAGATA
The DNA here is from genome assembly GCF_016433145.1 of Gracilinanus agilis. Classification (NCBI taxonomy): domain Eukaryota; kingdom Metazoa; phylum Chordata; class Mammalia; order Didelphimorphia; family Didelphidae; genus Gracilinanus; species Gracilinanus agilis. Next base: position 255,901,443 of record NC_058133.1, on the reverse strand, counting down.
TAATTTGGTTATGTGTACTGATTCATTGGGGGAAACTAGGCATGTAAATCTGGGAGATTTCTACATGCTCGTTTCCCAATGGAATTACAGGGGGATTGTATAAATAGAATTTGTCTCCCCAGAACTCTCCTTCCTGGCATCCCATCTTTGTTCTCACATTATGTCCTTATGTTTTGGAGATAAAGTTGTGAGTGTAGTTCTGCTCTCTCTCTTTTCACAGGAACATGGTTTGAGGAGGTTGGGTGACAAGAATTTTACTCATGTGTTATTTTCTTAAACTTTCATACTTTTGTTCTTTTATTTCTTCTACTTCAAGTGATTATTAATAGATCTTATAAAATATGATACTTGGAGTTACTGGACATTAATTTAAATCTAATAGTAAAGAGTTTAACTTTTCCTATGTCATTAGAAAATAAAGAACCAACAGTTGTACCCCTTGGTCAGCCAATCCTTTTCTAGAAAGGAGTAACCTTACTCATGGGGTGAGGGTTGGGTAGGGGACAGTAAGACTTGCCAATTAAGGGGCGCTTGAATAGTTTTGTTCTCCCCCTCCCCCAGAATATATAGAACCTTCAGATGTGAAAAAAGGTCTTGGTGACTGTAAGCAAGGGTAAGAATAAGAATGGAGTGTCTGATGTATATGTGTGTAATTCTAAACTATGTCAAAAAGTAGTTCATCCTTATCAGTTAAGTCTTCTTAGAGGTTGGACCTAAGAAATCTTGTAGAATATTATTGTTTTATCATAGACATCCACCAGAATAATCAAGCCTATAACAAACCTCTTGTTTCAAGAGTCTTTTCTGGAATTCAATAATGCCAGATGCCTGAGGAGGAAAGAGGATAAGGAAAATCCAGTGAATGTGATGGTGGTGGGGTCAATCTATGATCTCTGCTATAAAGTGGGTGTACCCTGATCAGAGGTAAAAGAGGCTTATATAGGGAGGAAGGATATGTTCTTCAAGAGATTTGATAAAGGCATATTTAGCACTGTGATGTCATATATCCTGAATTATCAATTACAGTAAGGACAAGCTTCTTATCCTGAGATGGGAAAGGGCCGATATCAGTTTACTAGTTGGAGACAGGTTGAAAATCACTCATGACATACTGATCTTCCAAAGATGAATGCCCCAATTGGCATAAAGCGTTTTGTTGCACAGAAATAGCTGCCCCATCCTCAGTGGATCATATGGTCCCATACCTACTGCAGTATGGCCCCCATGTCCATATTAATAATGGACCCTGTACTCAATCTCTTATCATCTGTATAAGGGCATCGATTTGATTATTTAGTTCAATGGATAGCATACAATGGTCTCCAAGGAGCACTGTATGTGCTCATAACTGTATAATGGGGGGGAGGGGAATGGCAAAATTCCTTCATTGTTCCTGCCTCCAAAATGAAGAACCTTTGTTGTTCTTTTCTAGGCACTGAGCCACCCAGTCAGACCTACAGACATCACCTAGGAATCAGTATAGATGATCTTATCTGCTTTGTTTCTCAAGTGTGAAGGGTTAAAATTTTGGGGTAGGAGTTTGATACAAGTCCAGAGAGCAGCTTGATAAAACATACTTATTTATTCTGAGGAGAAGTTCTGATAGGAAATAGGAGGGAGGAAAGTGTAATTATCACTCTAATAGCTTATGCCTGTGCCTAAAATCCAAATCCTATACTAAATTTCTAAGAAACCCTAAATCTAATTGTCTTTGAGGGCAGGGTCTTCTGCATACCAGAACAGACCTACCTATCTGAACTACACTACTCCTATCTGGAAATATATTCCCTAACTACCTCTAAGTTAATTGATGCACATTAATCTACTACAACCTCCTTAAATCAGTATTTCAATCCAAACTGTTAGAAGTCAACTGCCAGATCCTCTTGACTGAGAGACCAAACCAGAACCCCATCTCCTTAGGAAGTCAGAGAAAAGGAGCTCCTCTGCCAAGTGATACCTTTCCTTATATGTGATCCTCATCTCCTCAGTAACGAAATCTTCAGAACTTTTATACAGAAGCCTGTCAGTTCAAAGGTTCTTACTGAGAAACCTTTCTGCTCCCTTGCTTCTTAAAGGGACAGAGGGAGAGATTAAGAAAACTCTTTTAACATATCCACCCTGAGATCTGTTGGGAGAGCAGTCTCCCCAATGGATCTTACAAACAAAACTCTCTATTAGAAACAGGGAGAAGTAAAGCAAGCAAGCAAGCAAAACAAATCTTGCAACATGCAATTCTCAAGTTACATATAATTACAATTATTTACAGTTACAGAATAACAAAATTCTGACTATACAGAAATAAGAACCTAGATATTAATTCAAATTCACCTTACAGTTACTATGTAAAAAAATTATAAGTATTATATACAAGAACATTATATACATATGATATCCCCCGAGGTGGGTGTTGATCAACACTTATAACTCTTTGAAACATTTTATCATTTATGTATCATTTAGTTATTTTAACTGTATATTAATAGTAATTATTTCTAAACAGAAATTCTAAATCCTATAACATAACATAAATTATACACTTACCTATTGAGTATTATTCATTCTATTTCAAAACCAAACCTTTATGTACAAGAAAATCAAACCTTTTATTGGAAAGCAAAATATAAGTTCAATGTCACTGAAAATAATGTCCAGTTGTGGTAGTCTTTGTAGTCTTATTCTTGATTATCATTTTTGAGGGAAGGTACTCTTTTCACATGAGAACAATGAATCCACAATGCTTTTTCTCCTATTTTGATTGCTGTAGGGTTGTTAAAAGCACTTGGAATGGACCTTCCCAGGCTGGCTGAATTGCTCCCATGTGCTGGAAGTTCTTTATATAAACTGTATCTCTGGGATTTAAGTCATGTAGAGAAAAGTATGTAAGTCCAGCTTGCACTATATGAAGTTCTTTTATCTTGATTTGCAGATCTCTTATATATGTGGCAATAGTAGTATCTCCTCCTAACAACGACGTATATATAATGTTAAATGGTTTTGCATGAATAAGTGGATGACCAAATAGCATCTCAAATGGTGAGATGTGTAGATCTCCCCTTGTTCTACTTCGAAGGTGGAATAATGCTAACGGTAGAGCATCAGACCTTTTCAAATGTGTCTCAGTACATAATTTGCCAATCATGGTCTTTAATTCTTTATTCATTCTTTCCACTTGTCCTGAGCCCTGTGGGTGGAATGGCACATGAAATTTTGGTGTAATTCTTAGGCATGAATATATTTGTGCTAAAACTGCATTTGTAAAATGTGTTCCCCTGTCTGAATCAATTCTTGCTGATAAACTAAATCGAGGTATGATTTATTTTAATAATATTTTGGTTACAAACATTGATGTATTTTACTGGTTGGGAATTCTTCTGGCCATATTGTTAGCTGGTCTACTGTAAGTAAACAACATTTGTAATGTCAGCTTTTGGCATTGTTATATAATCAATCTGGAGATGTTTAAATGGTGTGTAGGCTAAAGGATGTCCCCCCAAAAGCTTTTCTGTGAAATATATGTCGATTATATGCTTGGCAAATTGCACAAGCTGCACAGACTTTGGAGGCAATGTTTTGTTATGTCAGGGACTATCCATACTTTCTTTACCAAACCTACAATGCCTTGGGTTCTAAAATGACCATTTTTATGTATTGATTGACAAATTTGTTGATAAAAAGTTCTAGCCATTAATATACCATTAATTTGTTTAAGCTTTAAAGTTCTGCTTCCATTTTTAACCTCTTTTTCATTATATGCCAGGGATAAATCTGATTCATTGATGACCGTCAAATTCAAAATCAATTCAGGGCCTTTAGCAGCTAGTTTTGCAGCAACATCTGCTTGGTGGTTTCCTCTCGAAACAAAATCAGTTCCACCTTTATAAGCAGAGCAATGTACTACTACAGCCAGGGTTTCAGCTGAAAGAACCTCATTTATAATTTTTGCATTTGCGATCATTTTGCCAGCTGATGTTAAGAAACCTCTTTGAAGACAAAGGGTACCCACAGTGTGACATATTCCAAAGGCTTATTTTGAATTGGTGTAGATTATTGCTTTTTTGTTTCTTGCAATTACACAGGCTTGTTTCGATGCTATTAATTCTGCACCTTGTGCAATTGAATTTGATGGAAGTGAAGCTGACCACAAAGTTGCAAATTCTGTTACTATAGCTGCTCCAGTAAAACATATACCATTTCTCATAAAGAACCATCCATAAAGAAAACTAGATCTGCATTTTCTAAAGGAATGTCTAGGAGATTTTCATGAAGTTTTTCTGCCATAGATACTAAAGATTTACAACTATGCAATGGTTCTCCTGTGATTAGTAAATCTGGAAGCAATGTAGCAGGATTGAGTGTTGTGCAGTGTTTTAAAGTGATGTTTTCATTGCTTAATAAAATATTTCATATCTTGTAAGCCTTTGGTCTGAGAATGCCTGTATTTTATGTTTTAGCACAATGCTTCAACTTCATGAGGGCACATTATCGTTAGTAGACCTCCCAATACGAAATTTGCAGATTTTGTTACTAGTAAAGCTGTTGCAGCTACTCCTCTAAGACATGGCGGTGCTCCAGAAGCTATTGGGTCTAATTGAGCTGAATAATATATACAGTTGGACACTGACCAGGTCCTAAAGCTTGTTTTAAGATGCCCGAGGCTACTACTCTTCATTCATATACATGCAGAGAGAATGGTTTCTTGTAATCTGGGATGCCTAGAACAGGTGCGGAGAAAATTGCTTGTTTTAATTTAGTAAGTGCTGCTAGGTGTTTTGTATCCAACTTAAGTGGTTCGGTGACTGCATCTTTTGTTAGTGTTCCTTAGGGGTTTGGTGATTTCTCCTTAGGAAGGAATCCATTGCCTGCAAAATCCTGTAGTTCCCAAAATTGCTCTCAATTGTCTTTTAGTTGTTGGGGCACTCAATTTTGGGATATCTTCAATACGTTTAGGAGAAATGAAATGCGAACCTTCAGCTAAAACAAATCCTAAATATTCCACTTTGGGAAGACACTACTTGAACCTTTGATTTTGAGATTTTGTGTCCTCTTTTTGTTTGCTATCTTCTTGGCATACTGCAGCATTTGGCAAAGCCAAGAGCAAATCATCCACAAAATGTATTAAACGGCTCTCCTTAAAACTCAATATTTGCCAAATCTTGTGTCAAAATTTGGGAAAATAAATTTGGACTTTATGTAACCCTGAGGCAAATGGCACCATGTATATTGAGAGACCCTTTCCAGGTGAATGCAAATATGTTTTGGGAATCTTCATGGATGGGTAATGAAAAAAAGGCATAACACAAATCTGCTACTGTGAAATATTTAGTAGTACTAGGAATAGAGGAAATAATAGTTGATTGGCTTGGGAGAACAGGTTGTCTTTTGATAACATGATTATTAATAGCTCTTAAATCTTAAATCTATATACAGGTTTTCCATTTTTGTCTAGTTTTGTTTTTTTAATAGGCAAGATAGGTGTATTGTATTCTGATTTGCAGGGGATTATTTTTTTCTGTTTGATTAAAGACTTCACCACTAGGGTAATTTCCTCAATTTCTTCTTTTGATAATGGATATTGTGGAATAGATGGATGTGGACCACTTCTCGTGCTAATTTGGACTAGAACAGCTGATTTAAATAGGCCTACATCAGTAGAAGACGTAGCCCAGAGATATTCGGGTATATCTATTGGTATTTTAAAGGTTGGAGTTTTATCCATCTCCTGATTATCTAAAAAGAGTAATGGGAACACATTTAGAGATTCTTCAGATAGTTCTAATGTAATAATGCCATCTTAGTACATATTATCATGGCTCTTAATTTGCACAACAGATCTCTCTCCAATAAATTCATAGGGGAGTTAGACATTAAAAGGAATATTTCCTTTTAATATTCCATGGATAAAGGTCCCACAGACACTATTTATGGTGTAAGCTTTTGGACTTCCAAAGGAGTTCCAGACACTCCAGTAACACTAATAGAGCCAATAGAATTACAATTAGAATCAGGTGTGCTCATCAGCACAGATCTTGAAGCCCCAGTATCTGGGAGACAATTGTATAACGTATTTCCTACTTTCAGAGTTACATGTGGTTCAGTGCTATCTGGGGGAGAATAGACTGCTATGACTGGTATAATCATATTGGTATCTGGAAAATAAAATGTTTCAATCTTTGATTTCAGAGTCCTTTCTCTTCTGTTAAACCTTCATAAAGGTCTGTGTGCTCCTCTCCGAGATTCCTCTTGTTGAGGAGGATTTACATTTTGGTTATTTTGTGGACATGCTCCATTACAGATATATTATAACAAGTAATTTGTCCCACTTTGATTACCGTTTCTATCATTCCCATAGTTTCCATAAATTTTTTAAAATTTTAAACATTTATTAGTATTTTTTTTAACATGGTTACATGATTCATGCTCCCACTTTCCCCTTCACCCCCCGCATTCCCCCCACCCATGGCCGATGAACATTTCCACTGGTTTTATCATGTGTCCTTGATCAAGACCTATTTCCAAATTGTTGGTAGTTGCATTGGTGTGGTAGTTTTGAGTCCACATCCTCAATCATGTCTGACTCAACCCATGCATGCGTTCAAGCAGTTGTTTTTCTTCTGTGTTTCCTCTCCTGCAGTCCTTCCTCTGGATGTGGGTAGCTTTCTTTACCATAAATCCCTCGGAATTGTCCTGGGTTTTTGTATTGCTGCTGGTACAGAGGTCCATTACATTCGATTTTATCACAGTATATCAGTCTCTGTGTACAATGTTCTTTTGGCTCTGCTCCTATCGCTCTGCATCAGTTCCTGGAGATCTTTCCAGTTCACCTGGAACTTCTCCAGTTTGTTATTCCTTTTAGCACAATAGTATTCCATCATAAGCATATACCATAATTTGTTCAGCCATTCCCCAATTGAAGGACATACCCTCCTTTCCCATTTTTTGCCACCACAAAAAGCGCATCTATAAATATTTTCATACAAATCTGTTTATCTATGATCTCTTTGGGGTACAAACCCAACAATGGTATAGCTGGATCAAAGGGCAGGCATTCTTTTATAGCCCTTTGAGCATAGTTCCAAATTGCCAGCCAGAATGGTTGTATCATTTCACAACTCCACCAGCAATGCATTAATGTCCCAATTTTGCCACATCCCCTCCAGCATTCATTACTCTCCCCTTCTTTCATTTTAGCCAATCTGCTAGGTATGAGGTGATGCCTCAGAGTTGTTTTGATTTGCATTTCTCTAATTATTAGAGATTTAGAACACTTTCTCATGTGCTTATTGATACTTTTGATTTCTTTACCTGAAAATTGCCTATCATGTCTCTTGCCCATTTATCAATTGGGGAATGGCTTGATTTTTTATACAATTGATTTAACTCCTTGTATTTTTGAGTAATTAGACCCCTGTAAGAGTTTTTCGTTATAAAGATTTTTTCCCAATTTGTTGTTTCCCTTCTGATTTTGACTACATTGTTTTTGTTTGTACAAAAGCTTTTTAGTTTAATATAATCAAAACCATTTAATTTACATTTTGTAATTTTCTCTAACTCTTGCTTGGTTTTAAATTCTTTCCTTTCCCAGAGATCTGATAAGTATACTATTCTGTGTTCACTTAACTTATTTATAGTTTCCCTCTTTATATTCAAGTCATTCACCCATTCTGAATTTATCTTGGTGTAGGGTGTGAGATGTTGATCTAAGCCTAATCTCTCCCATATTGTTTTCCAAATTTCCCAGCAGTTTTTGTCAAATAGTGGATTCATGTCCCAAAAGTTGGGCTCTTTGGGTTTGTCATACACTGTCTTGCTGATGTCATTTACCCCAAGTCTATTCCACTTATCCTCCCTTCTATCTCTTAGCCAGTACCATATTGTTTTGATGACTGCTGCTTTATAGTATAGCTTAATATCTGGTACTGCTAGGCCCCCTTCCTTCACATTTTTTTTCATTATTTCTCTTGATATTCTTGATCTTTTGTTATTCCAAATGAAATTTGTTATAGTTTTTTCTAATTCAGTAAGGAAGTGTTTTGGTAGTTTGATAGGTATGGCGCTAAATAGGTAAATTAATTTGGGTAGAATGGTCATTTTTATTATGTTAGCTCGTCCTACGCATGAGCAACCAATGGCTTTCCAGTTGTTTAGATCCAGTTTTATTTGTTTGGAAAGTGTTTTGTAGTTGTTTTCGTATAATTGCTGTGTTTGTTTTGGTAGATAGATTCCTAAGTATTTTATATTGTCTAGGGTAATTTTAAATGGTGTTTCTCTTTCTACCTCTTGCTGTTCTAATGTGTTGGAAATGTATAGAAATGCTGATGATATATGTGCATTTATTTTGTATCCTGCAACTTTGCTAAAGTTGTTGATTATTTCTACCAGCTTCTTAGTTGATTCTCTAGGATTTTTTAAGTAGACCATCATATCATCTGCAAAGAGTGATAGCTTAGTCTCCTCCTTGCCTATTTTGATACCTTCAATTTCTTTTTCTTCTCTAATTGCAACTGCTAGTGTTTCTAGTACTATGTTGAATAATAGAGGTGATAATGGACATCCTTGTTTCACACCTGATCTTATTGGGAAGGCTTCTAATTTATCCCCATTGCATATAATGCTTGTTGATGGTTTTAGGTATATACTGTTTATTATTTTTAGGAAAGGTCCTTCTATTCCTATACTTTTCATTGTTTTCAATAAGAATGGATGCTGTATTTTGTCAAAGGCTTTTTCAGCATCTATTGAGATCATGTGATTTTCGTTTGTTAGACTGTTGATATGGTCAATTATGTGGATGGTTTTCCTAATGTTGAACCAACCTTGCATTCCTGGTATAAATCCCACCTGATCATGGTGGATGATCTTCTTAATTACTTGCTGGAGTCTCTTTGCTAATATTCTATTTAAGATTTTTGCATCTATATTCATTAGGGAGATTGGTCTGTAGTTTTCTTTCTCTGTTTTTGATCTCCCTGGCTTTGGGATCAGTACCATATTTGTGTCATAAAAGGAATTTGGTAGGACTCCTTCTTTGCTTATCATATCAAATAATTTGTATAGTATTGGGATTAGTTGCTCTTTGAATGTCTGATAGAATTCACTTGTGAATCCATCAGGCCCTGGCGATTTTTTCTTAGGGAGTTCTTTGATGGCTTGTTCAATTTCTTT
>NC_058133.1:255860387-255891888 GCF_016433145.1 Gracilinanus agilis | reverse complement strand
CTTAATTTCCCCTTCATTAGAGGTGAGGTCTCCCTTTTCATCTTTGATACTATCAATTTGGTTTTCTTCTTTCCTTTTTTTATTAGATTGACCAGTACTTTGTCTATTTTATCTGTTTTTTCAAAGTACCAGCTTCTAGTCTTATTTATTAATTCAATAGTTCTTTTACTTTCGATTTTATTGATTTCTCCCTTGATTTTTAGTATTTCTAATTTAGTTTTCATCTGGGGATTTTTAATTTGCTCGCTTTCTAATTTTTTGAGTTGCATGCCCAATTCATTAATCTCTGCCCTCCTTAATTTGATAATATATGCACTCAAGGATATAAATTTCCCCCTGAGTACTGCCTTGGCTGCATCCCAGAGAGTTTGGTAGGATGTCTCATCATTGTCATTTTCTTCAATGAAATTGTTGATTGCTTCTATGATTTCTTCTTTGACAAATTGGTTTTGGAGAATCATATTATTTAATTTCCAGTTAGTTTTTGATTTGCCTCTCCAGGTGCCCTTACTAATTATTATTTTTATTGCATTATGATCTGAGAAGGTTATATTTATTATTTCTGCTCTTTTGCATTTGTTTGCAATGTTTCTATGCCCTATTACATGGTCAATCTTTGTGAATGTACCATGTGCAGCTGAAAAGAAGGTGTATTCCTTTTTGTCCCTATTTATTTTTCTCCACATGTCAATTAAATCTAATTTTTCTAGGACTTCATTCACCTCTCTTACCTCTTATTTATTTTTTGGTTTGATTTATCTAGATCTGAAAGAGGAATATTTAGATCTCCCACTAGCATGGTTTTACTATCTATTTCCTTCTTGAGCTCTGCCAGTTTCTCCTTTATGAATTTGGATGCTATGCCACTTGGTGCATACATATTGAGCAGTGTTATTTCCTCATTGTCTATACTGCCTTTAATCAGGATGTAATGACCTTCCCTGTCTTTTTTAATCATATCTATTTTTACTTTGGCTTTGTCAGAAATCATAATAGCCACTCCTGCCTTCTTTTTCTCATTTGACGCCCAAAAGATTTTGTTCAAGCCCTGAACCTTAAACTTGTGTATGTCCACCCGCCTCATGTGTGTTTCTTGTAGACAACATATGGTAGGATTTTGGTTTCTAATCCACTCTGCTATTTGCTTCCATTTTATGTGAGAGTTCATCCCATTCACATTCAGAGTTATAATTATCAGCTGTGCATTCAGTGACATTTTTGTATTCTCCCCTATTCCTACCCCTTCTTCTTAACCTATTTCCTTTTAAACCAGTGGTTTGCTATTAAGCCGGTATCCCTTACCCCTCCCTTGATTGACTTCCCTTTCTACCCTCTCCCTTGTTATTCCCCTCTTTTTGTTTTGAAGGCCTAATAAATTCCCTCCCCCTTCTTCTCCCCTCCCTTTTTTGACCTCCCCTCTCCCCTGCTCCCCTTGGTTTATCCCTTCTGACTTTCTCAGTAGGGTTAGATAGAGTTTTACATCCCAATGGATAGTATAGCTACTCTTCCCTCTCCAAGTTGATTACACTGAGAGTAAGGTTTAAAAATTACCTCTTGATGCTCTCTTCCTCTCCTTCTTATAATAGTATTTGTCCCCTCTCCTTCCCATGCCCTCTTTTTGTGTAATAGATTATCCTATTTTTCTTATTTTCTCAAGTTTCTCCTGGTGTCCCCCTCCATTCACCCTCCTCTTTCCCACCCCCCATATCATCTTAGACCATTCAGCACTCCACCCTCTCCCCATAAATCATTCTTCAGACCACTATAATAGTGAATACTTAATAGTGAATGGAGTTCACTACAGAGAATTATACATAGCATTTCTCCACATAGGAATACAGATAATTAGATCTTACTGAGGCCCTTAAAAAGGCAAATTTAAAAAATTATGAGTTTTCTTTTTTTCCCCTCTGTTTCTTATTTACCTTTTCATGTTTCTCTCGATTTTTATGGTTGGATAGCAAACTTTCCATTTAGCCCTGGTCTTTTCTGTGCAAATACTTGGAAATCTTCAATTTTGTTGAATGCCCATACTTTCCCCTGGAAGTATATAGTCAATTTTGATGGGTAGTTGATCCGTGGTTGCAGGCCCAGCTCTCTTGCCTTTCTGAATATCATATTCCAAGCTTTACGGTCTTTTAGCGTGGAGGCTGCCAGATCCTGTGTGATCCTGATTGGTGCTCCTTGATATTCGAATTGTCTCTTTCTGGCTTCTTGTAAGATTTTTTCTTTACTTGGAAGCTCTTGAATTTGGCTATTATATTCCTGGGCGTTGTCTTATCTGGACCGAGTGTAGAGGGTGATCTATGGATCCTTTCAATGTCTATATTGCCCTCTTGTTGTAGAACTTCAGGGCAATTTTGTTGAATAATTTCTTTTAGTATGGAGTCCAAATTTCTATTAATTTCTCCCTTTTCAGGGAGACCAATGATTCTCAAATTGTCTCTTCTAGACCGGTTTTCTTGGTCTGTCACTTTCTCATTGAAATATTTCATGTTTCCTTCTATTTTTTTAGTCTTTTGGCTTTGTTTTATTTGTTCTTGTTATCTTGAGAGATCATTAGCTTCTAATTGTTCAATTCTAGCCTTTAAGGACTGGTTTTCCTTTTCAATCTGGTCATTTCTGGTCTTTAGTTGACTTGCCTTACTTTCCAATTGCGAAATTCTGCCTTTTAAACTATTATTTTTTTGCCTGATTTCCTTTTGAGCTCCTTCCCATTTCTCTGACCAAATCTTTTCCAACTTTTTCATCATCTCAGTTTTGAACATTTCAAGAGCTTGTGACCAGTTTTGATTATCTTGGGATGGTTCGGATGTGATTGCTTGTTTTTTCTCCTCTTCTGATTGCTCGGTATTTTCTCTGTGTAAAAGTTGTCGAGTGTTAAAGATTTCTTCTTCTTGTTGTTAATCTTTCTCTCTTTCTTCTGGACTTCCTGGATCTGGGTAGCCATCGTTAGCCCAGCAGCTTCTCAGCGTTATCCTCGTGCTCAGGGTCTGTCTGCGGTCTTTTGGCTCCTGAGGTCTGAGGTCTGGTTTTTTCCAAGGTCAAGCCTCCTGGTGGACCCTCTTGCTTGATCCTCTGCAGGAGGCTCCTTTACAAGTCTCAGGGTGCTGCTTCCACAGTCGTATACCCGTCTGCACTGGTTCCCCACTCAGGGTTTCAGAGCCTTCGCTCCCACCTTGTGTCTGCCTCCGCCCGTGTCTCCACCCGCGCCTGCGCTCCACGTCCACGCTCAGAATCTGTGTGCGTTCCTCAGCTTTTTGGGGTCCTAAATCTTGCTGCTCTCAGGAACAAGCCCTGGAGCTGCCAATGACTTGATGGGTGCCCCAAACTTGCTCTATTTCTTTTGACCTGGCTTCTTCGCTGTAGGTGGTGTGTGTGTGTGTGGGGGGGGGTTGTTCAGCCCGCGATTTAGTGAGAGCTGTTTCACCCCTTTATAGCATGGAAATGCCCTGATTCCGCGTACCTTCTACACTGCACCCTTTTGTGGGGTCCCTCCGTTTGACTCGGTTTGTTTTTATGCTTCCTTGAGAAGTCCTGTATGTTTCGGTCAGGAGAGGTTAAGCACTGCTTTTTACTCTGCCGCCATCTTAACCTGGAAGCCTCCCGCTATCTTAACCCAGAAGCCTCAGTTTCCATAATTTTTATTTCTGAAATTGTTTCTGTTGTTATTGTTGTTTCTAAAATAGTTGTTCTTAGAATAGTTATTCCTAAAGTTTCTACCATTATTCCTATAATTACTGAATATTTGATTCCAGCATCTGCAATTTATCATCTTTTTCCACACAAGTAATATGTTGGTCTTTGGTTTTGTATATTCTTGCACTGGAGCCATAGCTAACCCAAAATTTGTATCCCCTTTTTCAAGTTTATCAATTTTTCCCTTTAATGCTTTTATTTCCTTTCTTAATGTATCCACCGAATCACAACATCGTCATCTTTCCTTTCATTATGCCCTTTATGAACATATACTGCCACTCTCCTCAATTCATCCAGGTCCATATTCATCCAGTCAGGACAACTGGTTTTGAAATAGTCATTGACCACCTTACAACAATTCTTCACAAACTGTCTTCTCAATTGTCTAATATCTCTTTCTCTGGTTAAATCTAAATCTATATATCTTCCTCTTAGTTAGTTCTATCAGTTGCTCCATAAATTTTGAAGGATTTTTGCCTATTTCTTGTTTTAATTTTTCAACTTTTGTCCAGGTTCCCAGTCTATTGGAACATGCTCTCATTGCATTTAGTACCGCCTCCCTAATTTGACAGAATCTCACATAATCCTGGGGGACATTAAAGTCCCAATAAGGGTCAATCTCAGGCCAGTGAACTCCCCAATTAGCTTCATTTGTAAGCATGATCACTTTATTTTATTTATTTATTTATTTTTTTGGTTAACATTTCATCAAGTAAATATTCAAAATCAATCCAGGTTGGATAGAATTATCTGCAAATTGTTTCCAGCTTTTTTATAATTGTTATGGGTTTCTCCTCAAATGAATGGGTGCTCTGCTTTAAATCCCTCAATATCCTGAGGGGTAAATGGTCTTTGATGCCTAATAGTTACTAACTCCTTTGGATTAAAAGTTGGTACTTCTCTTAATGGGAGTAGGTTATCATCATCTTTTTTCTGGGGTTCAGTTTTAGTTGTCTTACTGGAAGGAGTAGAAATAGTAGCTGCCTTGGTGGAATTAGTAGGAAAGGCAGGTTTGGTAAATTGAGCTATAATTTTATTTTGTTGCATCAACTGAAAGATGCAGTCTTCCAGATATGCAACTCTAGTTTTAATTAGATTGTCTTCCTTGATAAAATTTGACCAACTATTAGATACAGTTGGTATCCTTGAATCAGTCCTGACAAAACAAAAAATTCTATGAATGGTAATGGTCGGAGACAATCTAGGATAGTGAGATGTAATATCTCACTAAAGTTCCCCAGTAGTGGAAGTTGTCTGAGGTAAAGAGGAATCTCCTCCTGCACTAACTGTACCATGACATCTAACACCATGGTTACTCTTTCTACTTTTTCCTATTATTGATCAGAATCGGAAGATTAATTGATTAATCAAACTCCTACCTGGCTTGCCAGGCTGTGAAGGGTTAAAATTTTTGGTTAGGAGTTTGACACAAGTACAGAGAGCAGTTTGATAAAACACAAACACTTATTCATTCTGAGGAGAAGTTCGGAAAGGAAATAGGAGGGAGGAAAGTGCAATTATCACTCTAATAGCTTATACCTATACCTAAAATCCAAATCCTATACTAAAATTTCTAAGAAACCCTAAATCTAACTGCCTTTGAGGGCAGGGTCTTCTGTGTGCCAGAACAGGCCTATCTGAACTACACTACTCCTATCTGTAAATATATTCCATAACTACCTACCTAAGCTAATTGATGAACATTGATCTACTACAACCTCCTTAAATCAATAATTCAATCCAAAGTGTTAGAAATCAACTGCCAGATCCTCTTGACTAAGAGAGACCAACACAGAACCCCTACTCCCTAGGAAGCCAGAGAAAAGGAGTCCCTCTGCCAACTGAAACCTTTCCTTATATATGATCCTCGTTTCCTAAGTAACGAAATCTTCAGAACTTTTACACAGAAGCCTGTCAGTTCAAAGGCTCTTACTGAGAAATCTTTCTGCTCCCTTGCCTCTTAAAGAGAAAGAGGGAGAGATTAAGAAAACTTTTAACACAAAGCTCTCATAGGCCAACCTTGTGACTTGTGGCTTGGTCCACTGGGAAGATTTGCCATTCCCATTCCTTAAGGCATTGTCTATCACTGGGTTAAAAGAGATACTGAGGGAGGCAATTAGATGGCTCAGTGGATTGAGAAGCCAGGCCTAGAGGTGGGAGGTCCTGGGTTCAAATCTTGTCTTAAACACTTCCTAGCTATGTGACCCTGCACAAGTCATAAAAAATAACCCCCATTGACCAACCCTTAAAACTCTTCTGCCTTAGAACCAATACACAGTATTCATTCTAAGATGGAAGGTAAGAGTTAAGAAAAAAAGATACCAAGGTCCAATTATTTATGCTACTCTCATGTGCAGAACTGTCAGTTTTCCAAGTAAGCTTCCTCAAAAGCTAAATCCTCATATACAGGCTCCCTGATTTAGAGGGAAAGCAGAGCATTGGAGCTTGTACTTAATTCTATACCACCAGTAAAATTCCACCTTTTCATGAAGGACCCTGGCATAAGAGGGGCTTGGGTGAGTATAACATTCTATTTCCATTTAACAGTAGAAACTACTCATCTTGTTAGATGTTAGAGGGACCATCTTGCATGAGTCAATTCATAATGTGCAGTTCCTGAAGAAGGGGGATGGCATGACCCATAGTCAATTCTTTAGTGCCATTAAGTCCTAGTAATAGGCAAGTAAAATGAGTGGCCCCTTTGAAACCTAGCAATCATTTACTCTGGCCACCTATTGGTGCTTGCCAAAGGACAGAGACCTACATAAATGGTCCCTTAAGGACTGTTAAATGCATTTATCAGATGGGTCTACCTTGACCTCACTGATCTCCTAGTTGGTAAAGATCTTAGTAATATCTCTGGAAACTTATCACTCCTAGAACCTTTGATTTGATCAGACTTTCCTTATATCTACAGCTTTTGATATCATCAAACATTAAGTCATTCTTCCATGTTAGTAGCAAATGTTAGTAGCTTATTACAGACTACACCTGGAATCATCTGCATTTTCTCTATCCACTGTATTCCCGAAAATTTAACTAAGTGGGCTAGATCAAAATTTCTTAGGGTTGTTCTCCATCACTTTTTACTTATACAAAATACCACAGGGCCTCTGCCATTGTTAGCTTCATCTGGCTCAGTCAATATAGTGGTGGCTGGCAATGCCCTCAGGAAGGTAGGCCCCTTTAGCTCCGTACCCACCAAAATGCTAACAATATGAAGGAAAATTATGAACAGCAAAGGTATATTTGGTTCCTTTCCAGGTAAAAGCAAATGGCTTCTGACTAGTCTCAACCTTGGGAATACAGAAAAATATATTGGCCAGATCAGTAACTCCCTACCACTAGCCTGGGGTCCTGGCCATCTGGGCCATTCCACTGACAAAATCAGGAAGGGCAGTAGTGATTAGCATAACAACTTTAATCTCCCTATAATCTAAGCTTCAAGGTATATGACCTGCTTTCTTTACTTGGCCACACTGGGTTATGAAGTACTTCAGCCTTTTTCATTTTCATGGTTTGGGAAAAATCTTTTAAAAACTTTCCAACTTTAAGGCATTCCATTTCCTATCTCCAAGCCTTTGCACTAGCTGTCCTTGATGTCTAGAATGTCCACTCTCCTCAACTAGGCTCCTTGGAATCCTTGTTTCCTTTAAGATTCAAATTAATCACTATAGCCTTCCCATCCAAAACTTCCTTGTTATGTTCATCTGGACCCTAACCCATTTTCTACTGCTTTCCACCTTCCAAATTAGATGACTAGAGACCATATCTAGAAGAAGCTATGAAATCCCTAGGACTATGCCATCTTCTGTTCCGCCACTGCCTCACCCCCTCTCCTAGTCTCACTTTCCACCTCTTCCTCTGAGAACTGTAATAAACTATGATAAAACCAACACAGCCATTACCATTGGAAATGGCATATAAATAGATTGCCCTATTGTCCATACCAGTTGTCTTTCTGAAGACAGGGACTGTCTTTGCTTTTGCATTCATATGTCTAGTTTAGCATAGTTTTGGACACAAAGTAAATATTTAATAATTTTTAAAAAATTCATTCAAGTATATGAACTAATAGTACATGAAAATGAGTATAAGAAATAACTGAAAAGGGTAGAACATTATATATGTGTGTATATACACAAATATATACAAACACATCCTCGATGAAAATTTGGCAAATAAAACATGAATAGACATTAATAAAGATCAGAAGAGAAATTTAATGTTCAAGAAACTTCATTAATGTTAATTAAGGGTGTGTGTGTGTGTGTGTGTGTGTGTGTGTGTTAAAATCAGAATAAAAAAATCATTCAAAGCAAATGCCTTCCTGAACTGCCAGAGTTTTAAAGGATTACTTAATAGAAACCTACAAGGGAAATCAGAGGTATCAAGCTTACTCATTTTATAGATTAGGAAACTGAAGCCCAAAGAAGTTAACTATTTTAGTAAACTGCTTGGTTGGTGGTAGAATTGCCATTACAATTTGAGACGCTAATGATTAATTTGGATAGAAATGTCTGGCAGGTAATTGGTGATGCAGAATTGGCACTAAGGAAAGAAATGGGGGCTGGATAAGTAAATTTATAGTCATCTGCACAGAGGTGATTAGTGAACTCATGTGAATAGATGAGAGTGAAGGAGAGAAGTGTAGAGGGCTTAGGACATAGCCATTGGGCAATCCATGCATAAGGGACAGGGGTGCTCCAGCAAAGGAGATTGAGAATACTCAAACAGATTGGAGCAGAAGCAAGAAAGAGTGGTGTCATGAAAAAGCAGACAGAAAAAAGTATATAGGAGACGGGAACAGTTTCAAATATTACAGAGAGGTCAAGAAGGATAAGCATGAGATAAGGCCACTGGACTCAGGAATTAAGAGATTGCTGGTAACTTTGGTAAGATTAATTTCCATTGATGATTGGGGTCAGTGGCCAGATTTTTTTAAACTCTTGCCTTCTGTCTTAGAATACACAGCTAAAAGTGTCTAAGGCCAGAGTTGAACCCAGGCTATGTAAGTGGCTCAAAGAGAAAAGGTTTAGAAAGGTCTCTGTAGGTAGGAGTTTATTGATAGTCATTCAGGGATAAGTAAAACTATTGGCATGCAATAGTGAGAGCCCAGTTGAGGTTAGATAACAAAACTTTGTAGTGCATTTGGTCAGTACAGTTGTGTGACTTCCTCCAGAAGAATTCGGATGTAGGTGAAAGGAGTAGAGAAGGTAGGAGTAACCCAGAAGAGGTAGGGTTTGGAAAGGTAGAAGTAATTACAATAGCAAGGCAACAAAAGACATGGGTATGAAGTTAAGACTGGGAAGGAAGAAAATGAGGCCAGAGTAGGGATGATGAATGATGAAAACAGGGAGGACTGGAGGGCATGATGATTTGGGAGTGAGCTAGAGGGAAAAAAGGAATGATAAGTGGTTAGGGTCTGAGACGGGAAGTTCTGAATTCTGGATCATAAAGGTCAAACAGTTACAGGTGACAGTATGATCCTTGTGTGTGGGTGAGGAAAAATAAAGGTGCAGGTCACAGAAACTGAAGGGACCAGTATGGTGTAGGTGGAGAGTGAGGAACAATCAACACACATATTGAAGTCCTTAAGTTTGAGGATGAGGATGAGTTGGGGGAGGAAGATTAAACCAGGTACTGAACTATTTGAAAAAGGAGGGAAAATGACATGGGGGACTAGCAGATAATAGTAACCAGGATGTTGACAGATAAGCAAAAAATGACTTTCCTACCTTTCATGGTAGAGCATCCTTCTCTGTATGCAGCACAAAATAATCTTCATACTTTTTCAGATCTTTGCAAACTCCACACTAGAAAAATTCATCTTCTTCAAGTAGAAAAATGCACCTTCCCCAAGTTGCTCACAAAATTGATACTCCCTTCATGGTCATCAACTTTGGGGCTTCTGGAGTTATAAGGATGAACACCAAAGTGGCCAAAATCCCATTGAGTCTGATGTCTCTCTTTTGAAAAGGTTTCTGTCATAAAGTTCAAATAGTGGCTCCCTCTGTGCACTTGCAGATGCCACAGCCCTCAGGTTCAGCAGCAGCTGGGGCCATATGGGATGCTCAGGGTCAGAAATGTACTCCAAGTGGAAACTCCAGGTCATTTGCTCAAACAGCTTTCCCAGAGCAGGCTTAGAAACCATGGCTCCTGGCTGAGGTGTTTTTGAAAATTCTTCTTAAGAATGACTCTGCTTCCTTATTTCGTGGTGAGAAGGATAGGGCTGAAGCCGGATTAGGGGGTTGGGGTTGGGTTTGGGGTAGGAATTCAAGATGGGATTGGAACAATTTAGGACAAAGATAATTGACAGCCCCAGTGCTATCAAGTGTTGCCTTAGGCAATTTTTAAAGGTCACCAGTTTATCAGCTAGACTCATAGTTATCAAAGGTTACAGTCTCTAATTTTGTACCCCAAGAGTAGTAAGAGATGTTAAAAGTAATGGATTTGGGGGTTTCGTTCCTCATCCCCGAGGGATGGTATCATGAAAAATAACTATCACATTTTCCAATGAACTATCCCTTGCTGTCTCAGAAAAAAAAAATTTTGGACTAACACGAGGCCTTGTACAAGCATGGTATTTCTTGATTGACATGGAGTAGAGTGACTATGGTTCTGACAGTGTGGCAATTCTTATATTTGTTATGCTAGATTTTCTTATTTCTCTCTCATCCTTCCTCCATTTTTCTATGTTTTTATCTTAGTTAAAGCCACCTCATTCCACATGGATCTCTCCCTTCTATGAAGCTGGACAGCTCCTATTGTGGTCCTTAATCACATACATATTGCTTTTCCCTGTTGTTTCTTTTTGAATCCTTCTCAATGCCTATTGTGTGTTGAATATGAGTAAGTGTTCAATAAATAAATTTTGAACACTTGCTTGAGTGGATGCCAACAGCGAATGGGATTATAGCTATACTGAGGGTTTAAGAAGTTAGGGCAAAGAAAAGGAACTATAGTTTCTATAGTGAATAGAAAACATAAGAACAGTGGGGACCCATCAATTGAGTAGGTTAAAAGAAGAACAGATTAGGAATCAAGAACCTGAGGTTCTGGTCTGTACTCTGCCAGTAACAAAGCTGCATAATCTTGAGCAAGACCCTTAATTTTTTTGGGCTTCAAGATTCTCATCTGTAAAATGAATATGGCAGGATAGATGATCTTTGAAGTCTCTTCCAGTAATACCACTACTAGATCTGTGTCCCAAAGAGATTTTTGTACTAATACAAAAATATTTGTGGTAGCTCTTTTTGTGGTGGCTAAGAATTGGAAATTGAGGGGATTCCCATTAATTGGAGAATAGCTGAACAAATTGTGATATACGATGGTGATGGAATACTACTGTGCTATAAGAAATGATGAATGGGATGATTTCAGAAAAAGCTGAAAAGATCTACATGAACTGGTGCAGAGTGAAATAAGCAGAACCAGGAGAACATTATATACCATAATAGCAATATTGTAGAATGATCAACTGTGAAGGACTTGGCTACTCTCAGCAATACATGATTCAGAACAATTTGTGAAGGACTTAACACAAAGAATGGCACCTACCTCTAGAGAAGAAACTGTTGGAATCAGAATGCAGATCAAAACATGCTATTTTTCACTTTAGTTTATTTTTGTTTTTATTTGGGGGTTTTGGTTTTATGAGTATTTTCTTACAACAATGACCAATATGGAAGAAAGTTTTGCATGATAATGCATGTATAACCCAGATAAAATTGCTTATCATCTCCAAGGGAGGAGGGGGAGAGAAGGGTGAAAGTTGGATCTTACAATTCTGGAAAATTTATATTGAAAATTTTTGCATGTCACTGGGAAAAACATTAATTTTTTTAAATTTTATATGCAGTCTCTTTCTGCATTTTTTAAACCCTTAACTTCTGTGTATTGGCTCCTAGGTGGAAGAGTGGTAAGGGTGGGCAATGGGGGTCAAGTGACTTGCCCAGGATCACACAGCTGGGAAGTGTCTGAGGCTAGATTTGAACCTAGGACCTCCCGTCTCTAGGCCTGACTCTCAATCCACTGAGCTACCCAGCTGCCCCCGAAAAACATTAATTTTTAAAGAAAAAGAAAAGATTTTAGACTAGTGAATGCTAAGATTCTATCTAGTTCTATGTCATTAAGTGTCATGTTTGAGTCTTTGTGACCCCATTTAGGGTTTTCTTGGCAAAGATACTGAATGGTTTTCCATTTCCTTCTCCAGCTCAATTTAAAGACGAGAAACCTCATGAGATAGCAGTTAAGTGACTTGTTCAGGGTCACATAGCTAGGAAGTGTCTGAGGACAGATTTGAACTCAAGGAAGATGAGTCTTTCTGACTCCTAATCCAACACTCTCTCCACTGAGACACCTTGCTGCTGCTTCTAAATCTATGGCACTGTAAGTAATACATAAGGAGCTTAGAAATGTATACCAATAATTCAACAAGAAACATTTTTAAAATAGCTACTCTAGAGGATTGTGCTAGGTACCAGATCAATATAAAAATTAAATGAGACAAGTTTTTTTGGAATCTAGATCTCAAAGAGCTTGTAAACTAGTTGCAATGCTATAAGATTCTACATTAAGAGGAAGTAGTATAATAGTTAGCTTTATGGAACTTCATAGGCATAGACTGAAATAAACACATGTAAGCCAAAATTATGTTCTTTGATGCTGCAGGGCTCTAAAAATTCCATATACCTAGATTTATGAATCTTCAGAATAGGAAGAGAAGGACCTCATCATATCATGGTTTTGAAGTCAAATAAATGTATCAAATGACTGGTGCTGAGAATAAATGTCCCAGAAGATAAAAGGAGAGAGAGTTCCCCATGGTTTGGAGTAGTCTAAGAAGGCTTTATAGGAGAGTATGACTTGAAGGACAGGTAGGACTGAGATAAGCAGAGGACTAATTTTCCTTATATAATGAATTAAGAGCAAAATTAGAATGCAGTGAACACATAGTAGATACAGAATAAATATTTGCCATGATAATGATACTTGCTGACCTTTATCCCAATGTTCTTTTCTTGAAGCACAGCCTGCCTAGAAATTTTTAGTTTAAAAAAAAAATTCCAATTATGAGAAAGAACACTATCCACCTCTAGAGGAAGAACTGTGGGAATAGAAACACAGAAGAAAAACAACTGTTTGATCACATGATTGGGGATGTAGACTCTAAACAATAATTCAAGTGCAAATATTAATAATATGGAAATAGGTCTTGATTAATGACACATTTAAAACCCAGTGGAATTTCTCATTGGCTATTGGAGAGGGGTGGGAGGAGGGGAGGGAAAGAACATGAATCATGTAACAATGGGAAAAATTCTAAATTAATTAAATAAATGAACTTAATTTAAATTAATTTAAAAATTAAAAAATCCAATTAGCTATTATACAATTAAGAGTCAATGACCAGGAAGTGTCCACAAAAGCCCTACTCTGCTGTCTCACTTGGGTACAAAGGTGATTCAATTCCATCCAATAAATCCATGGTTCTCTTAAAACCACACAGGATCTCAGAGTCAGAAGGAACTCCAGAGGCCACCTAGACAAGACAGAAGGTAAAGGAAAAAAAAAAGCTTTAAAGTCAGTCCTAGCAACTATGTGCGCTTTCTGAGGCCCAGCCAACCTAAGTAAGAAGAATTTTATCACCATTAGGATGACCAACAGGTGGTGAATTCTTTGGTCATGGTAACTGATGAAACAAAAGTACAAAATATACCTCAATCCTATGAGCCCTGGTTTTGAACTTACAAAAAAAAGGGAAGGTAGAAGATGCTAAGAATCATAGTTTTTAGACAATTTATAAACAGTAATGTTGACACCATAAATGTGTTATTCTTGTTAAAAATCTGATAGGTTACTATATTAAAAGAAATTAATCACATTAATAATGAAATTTTTGTTTTGATTGGAACCAAAAAATATAAGGAAATTGTAGTTAAATGGAAGGATAGCTTACAGTTTTTCCTTGCAGAAAGAGGGGGAAAATAGAGCTGGTCTAGTTAGTTGCATCATGATCCAAAGGCAAAAAGAAACATAATTTCATAGACTACTTATTCATCTCATATTGAAATGCTGATATTGAGAATTTGGGGGGGGAGAGAAATTCTCAGTTATTATTAAGATAACTTTAGCTTATATATTAACGTTTCTTGCAGAGGATCGTAGGGAAGTTCTTCAAAGAACTAAATAAGATCTTCCAAATGTAAATCGTGGACTTTCAGATACAAGGTGAATATTGGAGAATAGAGATAGTAGAAAACATATTGGGAAAAATATGGCCAAGAGACCAAAGTCCTGTGAATAGATGACAGATACTGTCTATGTATCATGAATACTTGAAGAAGGAAGTCAGGAGAAGGAAAGCATCTACAAATAGCACAATAAATGAAATTTGTTATATCTTAATAAACCAGAAATATCTAGTTACCAATGTCACAGTCATTACCAAATCAGCTATCTATGTACAGTAAGACCATCAATGTGTTGGAGCAAAGATCAAAATCAACCCCAAATTAGAATAAAAATGAGAAAATGACATAAATTATAATTATAATTTAAAGCAACTCAAACCTGACCTATATAAACAAAGTATTGACTCTGGAAAAAAAAAAGAAATGGATAAAGGCACCAATTATACCAATTCCTAGAGAGATTTAAGTGATGTAAATCACTTGCCAGAATGAAGAAATCAAAAAGAGTAAAAAAAAAAAAAAAAAAAAAAAACCCACTGCAGTAGGCAGCTGAGGTCAACACATTTAAATAATTCATTTGTGAAATTTTATTGGATCTAGTAAGGTTTATTAAGGACTATCATCTCAGGACAGTAAGAAACAGCTGAAAGGAAAAAATAAATTTATGGAAAGTTTGATAAGAAACTCAATTTAAAACAAAATTATTCATTTAAAGATGAAACTAGAAAGAGAACAACAAAGACAAAAAAAGGGAAAAGATCTGTCAGGTTTCTATAACAAACTATTTTCTCCAGTGATAATGGAATTATATTTGGATTCAAATATCATTGTCCCCAGCAAGCTACAAAAAGATGCAAAAATGATAGGAAGACCAACTAGACTAGACTAAGTATACAAAAAGGAAGTCTATTTTGAAAGTGACACAATTGGTGCCCCCGACCCCCACCCCATGGCTTTGAGAGGTTAATTCTCAAAATGTCTGAAGGTGAAGACACTAGTAATCAAGAAAATACTGATAACTAATGAGCCAAATACCTACTTTTTCATATATATGTAACAAGTGAATCTGGGAAATGTATAAAACTACATTTCCCATGATCCAACATGGTCCAACTGATTTCCGTTTCCGACGTCTTGACGCAGGGGAGCGCTTAAATCTCGTGGGTTAGGAGGGAGTGCTCTCTTCTTTGGCGAGTAGGAACTTGGCTAGGAGGCAGTATGGTGGCGGCAGTTTTGAATGCTTACAAGCGCGTGGTCTAATGATTTTATCTATCAACATGGCTTTAATTAAAATACTAATTTATATTATTATATCAGCATCTATCATTTTTAATATTTACATATATGAAATGAGAATAATCAATAAACATATTAAAGAGATCCTTGAAAGTACTAGAAGCCAAAGGATAGGGTCTTACAAATGGTAATCTATGGCAGAATGCTTCTTTATAGTCATACCACTGACAGAAAACTACAGGAAACACATGATCCTACTGTGTTTATTGTTTGCCTACCATAAAACATTTCTTTGATGAAGCAAAATACCACTTTAAAGGCTTTCCTCCGACAAGAGATCACCATGCATATGCTAATGATACAAGACTCCCTGGGCAACAAAACAGATTAAATTGTTCAATAATTCTCAGGTACTTAATATTAAACAAGAAATAAAATAAGGAGACATTCTTGTCAAAATTATGTACCACTTCATAAAGGATGTCCAGCGCAAAGGCCTAATAGTAGTGAGATTTCCTATAGACATTGAGATCCCCCACATACTTCTGTTTACAGATAAGAGTGCAGACTGTATCAACTTCTAGCTACTTAAGTGAGATCTGTAACCATTCAAAAGAGTTAGATCTAACTATACACACAAGGAACACTAACCAATGAGGAACACTATAGTAGGAGCTGGCAAACCGAGTGGGTCAAATTTAGCCCAACCCTGTTTCTGTATGGCCAGTGAGGTAAGAATGGCTTGAATATTTAAAAATACAATAATGTGTTATTTTAAAAGGTAAAAACTATTCCTAGCTGAAGAGGCTATATAAAAATAGGCAGAGGGTCTATATTTAGCCTACAGGCCATTGCAAATCCTGTTAACTGGTATGTAGTTGGTTGCTCAACCTACAGAATTGATCCATAGTACATAGATCTTGGCCAAACACTATAGATATATATTGAACTGGGTCTAGAACTGATTAAGAAAGAAAAGGCTGGATTACATTTGGGGCTTCATAGAAACCCAACTTTTAACCTCAATCTTCTTCCAGTGATGCTGTGTTTGAATCATGGAATACCATAATATTTGGAAAATCAAAATCATGTATTACTCAAAGGACAATGGAAAAAGATGTAGTCATGAATAAGACTCAGCAAACTGCCGACAAAGAATTGTGTATAAGATATAGGGCAAAAAATATCACAGATGTCCTACTGGAAAAGAAGGTAGGTAGCAATAACAGCTGTGCAGCCTAAATGCTGTATCCATGCAATTTTAGGAAAAATAGAATATAAACTTCTTGAATAATAGAGGCAATTACATTTTTTACATTTATGTCCCTAGAAGCTAGCACATATAAGTACTTAATACATGCTTATTGATTGACAATTCTAATTCTGAGTTGAGCTTGGCCCCTTCAGTCTCCTTTCCCTCCTGATTGTCAGAGCAATGCCAAAAGGATCCTGCCCTTAAACTGTGACCCCCTTGGAAAGTCCACAGACACACAACATTCTTTCCCCACCCCATCCTCAGAATCACCTTGAAGATGGTGGAAAACAACTCTAGTCAATTCGCTTACCTGGCAACCTCAATACCTTGTCCCCTCCTCTCTCAAAGTATTCTCTTTTATGTCAAATTTTCCTAGAAAACTTTATCTGGATCTCTCCATTGTCTCCATTCCAGGCTACCTGTTATTATTCTTAGGGTGGAGACATGTTGTGCCCATTAAATTAAAATCCCTTAAGGTAGGGATTGTGTCACTTTAAAAAAATCTTAAACAAAAAAAATTCCTGATGGAGAAACAAAATGTCTTGCAGGAACTTAACAAATATGTTTGAGACTAGTCCAAAGTTCTTATTTTACAAAAGAGGGAAGTGAGGTCCAGACAGTGAACTGATATGGCAAAGCTTGGACAGTCTCTTGACAACCTAGAAGGGAGTTTTCTCTTTTCTCTTAAAATTTCCCCTCCTGTTTCTGTTTCCTCAAAGCACATGGTCTTAGGGACGAAACCCACGTGATCAGCCCCTGGACTTGAGCTCATCTGGTAGCCAGGAGGGTCTACGAGGATGCTAGAGGAAGCTCAAGGGCCTGAGGGATGCATGCACAGTAACTGCTAGCAGCAGCAGAGGAGGAGGAAAAAAAAGGCAGCAGCAGTATCTGCCATCCCTCAAGTCTCCACCTTTCCCCTTCTCCCCACCGCTCCTCTCTGGCTATAGGTACCTCTCCCAGGCCAGTGGCTTTCGACCTACCCGTCTCGGGCTCCACCCTGGGGGAGTAGAAACCTTCTGGCCTCTCAGCAAAACCCAAGACATCTCTCGGAGGGTTGGAAGGAGGAGGGAGAAGGGAAGGAGGGAGGAGGAGGAGGTCTGAGGATGTGTGTGTGTGTCAGATGCCTGTATGTCGAGGAGGGACGGTGCGGAGGGGGATCTTCTCCGCTGGCACAGCTCATTCCTCCAGCTTTCCGTTGGTTCTGGGCTTCCGGTTTCCCTCCCTTTCATTTACAGTTAGTTTGTTCTGCCTAGAGACCGAAGTGGGGAGCTCCCATTGCGGTCCTCATTGGAGCAGCTGGATCTGGCCTGGACCAATCAGCGGAGTGAAGGATAGAACTCCACCCCCCCAACCCCCGCCCCTGCCCCATCCCCACCCTACTCAGAGACTTAAGATCTATTTCACGCCCTGAGACGACTTTTTTGGGCTACAAGCTTCAGTTTTAGATGGACCTTACCCTCGAGAAACTTCCTTCTTTCCCTTGTCCTTCCCTTTCACTTGGTAGTAGACTCCCCACTAGGGTAGGGGTGGGTTGGTAAATGTTTAATCACCAACTCTCTTGAAACAAAAATGGATGCACATCGCAAATTTTAAGTTTTATCTCCATTATTAACATCTTCTCCAACCACTTTTAAAAGTCTGGACAATCAACAAAGTGATAATATAAATCCCTCATTTATAGTGTTAGCCAACTTCTGAGGTGCAAATGCTCACACTGAAAATTTAACAATCGATTCTAGGAAGCAGATATGAGCTGACTCCAACATTCCCCTCTCTTCTATCCCTCGCCCCCAACATAGGGCTGATGCAGCTGAAATGCAATTAGAGCAATTAATTTTCTAATGCTGGTATTTTTTGACTACTGTGCAGAAGGTCTATCTTTCTATTCACATGAATGAATGAGTGAAGCATTTATTAGTCTTTCTAGGCTTATTGTGGTAAAAGCTGGGAATAAAGAAAAAGTAAGAGTCTCTACCAACAAGGAGCTCACTATTTTCCGAATAGTTTGTGTAGTTTTGGAATTGTTGTTTAAATGTTTGGTAGAATTCACTTGGGAATCCATCAGACCCTGGGGTTTTTTTCTTAGGGAAAATGCCATCATTAAGGGCATTTTCAATTCCTTTTTCTAAAATGGGATTATTTAAATATTCTATTTCTTCTTGAAATCTGGCCAATTTATATTTTTGCAAATATTCGCCCATTTCACTTAGATTGAGAAATCTATTGGCACATAATTGGGCAAACTAGCTCCTAAAAATTGCTTTTAATTTCCTCTTCATTGGTGGTGAGTTCACCTTTTCCATTTTTTGATACTGATAATTCAGTTTTCTTTTTTAAGGTCAAACTAACCAATGGTCTGTTTTATTGACTTTTGTCATAAAACCAACTCCTAGTTATTAGTACAATAGTTTTCTTACTTTCATTTTTATTAATCTCTCCTTTGATTTTCAGGATTTCCTTTTGGTCTTTAATTGGTGATTTAAAATTTGTTTGTTTTTTTTTAGTTGCTTACCCAATTAATTGATCTACTCTTTCTTATTTATTGATGTAAGTATTTAGAGATACAAAATTTCCTCTAAGTACCTCTTTGACTGTATTCCATAATTTTTAGTATATTATCTCATTGTTGTAATTGTTTTTAATGAAATCATTAATTATTTCTATGATTTGTTCTTTGACTCATCCATTCTTTAGAATAAAATTATTTGGTTTCCAATTAACCTTTAATTTGTCTTTCAATGGCCCTTTATTGAATATAGTTTTTACTGCATTATAATTTGAAAAGGATGCATTTATTATTTCTACTTTTCCAAACTTTGTTTAAGGTTTTTATTCCCTAACACATAATCCATTTTTGTATAAGTGCTATATACCACTCAGAAAATGTATAGTCCTTTCTATTCCCATTCAGTTTTCTCCAGAGGTCTATCATATTTAATTGTTCTAAAATTCTATTCACCTCCTTAATTTCTTTCTTCTTTATTTTTTGGTTGGATTTATCTAGTTCTGACAGAAAGTTGAAGTCCCCAACCAGTTTTGCTGTCTATTTCCTCCTATAAGTCATTTAAGTTTTCCTTTAAAAAAGTTGGATGTTATACCATTTGGTGTTTTGTATTGATATTTTATTGTCTATAGTACCATTTATCAAGATGTAATTTCATTATTTGTTTTAATTAGATTTGTTTTTGCTTTAGTTTTGTCTAAGATAATAATGGCTATCCTTGCTTTTTTTTTTTTTACTTTAGCTAAAGCATAATAGATTCTACTTCATCCCTCTTGCTTTGTGTATCTCTCTGTTTCAGATGTGTTTCTTGTAAATGATGTATTGTAGAATTCTGTTTTTTATATTGTAGAACTCTGCTGTCTGCTTCTATTTTATGGGTAAGTTCATTCCATTCACATTCATGGTTATGATTACTAACTGTTTATTCTCCTCCATCTTATCCCCCTACCCTCCCTATGTTTATCCTTCTTTCGCCTTTCACTCTGTTCCTCTTTACAAGTATTTTATTTCTGTTCATTGTCTCTTAAAATTTGCCCTCTCTTCTATCAGTCCCCTCCTTTCTTATTCTTCTCTACTTCCATTTCCCTACAAGGTAAAACAGATTTCTATATCCAACTGAATATGGATATTGTTCCCTCTTTTATTCAATTCTTTTGAAAGTAAGGTTCAGGAGTTGCCCATCACCCCACTATATTCCTCTACGCTAAAATAACTCTTTCACACCTCTTTATGTGAGGTAATTTACTCCATTCTACCTCTTCCTTTGCTTTTCTCTCAGTACAATCCTCTTTTTCATCCCTTAATATATTTTTTTTGGGGGGGGGGATATAATGTCATTATAGTCAACTTATTTCTACACTCTCTGACTATGTATACTCCTAACTGCCCTAATAATGATAAAGTTCTTAAGATTTATAAGTATCACCTTCCCGTGTAGGGATATAAACAGTTTAATCTTATTGAATCCCTTATGGTTTCTCTTTCCTGTTTACCTTTTTTTTTTTGCTTCTCTAGAGTCTTGTATTTAAGAGTCTAATTTTTTGTTCAGCTCTGGTCTTTTCATGAAGAATGCTTGAAAGTTCTCTATTTTAAGAAATGACCATTTTTCCCCCTGAAGGATTATATTCAGTTTTGCTGGGTAGTAATTCTTGGTTGTAATCCTAGCTTCTTTGACTTCCAGAGTATCATATTCCAAGCCTTTCTTGATCCTTTAATATAGAAGCTGCTAGATCCTATGTAAGTAAGATCCTGACTGTGGTTCCATGATATTTGAACTGTTTCTTTTTGACTGCTTTTACAATATTTTCTCCTTGACCTTGGAGCTCTGGAATTTGTCTATAATATTCATGGGAGTTTTTATTTTGGGATTCCTTTTAGGGAGGTGATCAGTGGATTCTTTCAATTTCTATTTTGCCCTTTTGCTCAAGAATATCAGGGCAATTTTCCTTGATAATTTCTTGAAAGATGATACTAGGTTCTTTTTTTTTGGATCATGGCATTCAAGTAGTCCAGAATCAATACTGTGTATTGGTCCCAAGGCAGAAGAGTGGTAAGGGCTAGGCAATGGGGTTTAAGTGACTTGCCCAGGGTCACATAGCTAAGTGTCTGAGGCCAGTTTTGAACCTAGGACCTCCTGTCTCTAAGCCTGGCTCTCAATCCATTTAGCCACCCAGCTGCTCTCTAGTCCAATACTTTTTAAATAATTTCTATATTTATTTTCTAGATCAGTTATTTTTAATGATCTATTTCTATTTTTTCATATTATAAAATTTTATTTTATTGTTTCTTGATGTTTTATGGAGTCATTAGCTTCTACTTATCCAATTTTAATTTGTAAGAATTTTTTTTAATTTTTATTTTAAACTCTTAACTTCTGTGTATTGGCTTCTAGGCAGAAGAGTGGTAAGGGTAGGCAATGGGGGGTCAAGTGACATGCCCAGGGTCACACAGCTGGGAAGTGTCTGAGGCCAGATTTGAACCTAGGACCTCCCGTCTCTAGGCCTGACTCTCAATCCACCAAGCTATCTAGCTGCTCCAGAAATTGTTTTCTTCATTAAGCTTTTGTACCACTTTTTCCATTTTGGCCAATTCTGCTTTTTAAAAAAAAATTTTCTATTAGGTGGATTTTTGTGGTGTTTTTACCGTTTGGCCTATTCTGTTTTTTAAGATGCTATTTTCTTCCATTTGTGTGTGTGTGTGTGTGTGTGTGTGTGTGTGTGCCTTTTTCACCAAGCCATTAACTCTTCCTTGCATCACTTTCATTTCTCCTCCCCTCTTTTTTTTTCCTGTGCTTCTCTTACTTTGATTTTAAAAATATTTTTTGAGCTTTTCCAGGATCTGATTTTACTTTGAAGCTTTGCATGTAGATGATTTGAGCTTATTGTTGTCTTCTGAGTTGGCACCTTGTTCTTCCCTGTCCCCATAATAACTTTCAATCATTGGGTTTGTTTTAATTGCTCATTTTTCTGTCTTTTTTCTTGACTTTTATTTTTTTATTAAAGTTGGGATTTGTTCTCCAGGTGGAGGGAGCAGTCTCCTAAACTTAAGTTTTTTTTTAATACTGATACCCTTAGAGCTGGTTCTTGCAAGTTTCAGTTCTTCCAAGGTGGTATGATCCCATCTCTTTATTGGTTCTATCACTCTAGAAATCATTTTGAGATGCTATTTTAATATTTTTGGAGAAGGATTTGGGAGTCTGCCTCTACCATCTTTGGTTCTGCCTCTCAACAGTTTTAGGAACTCACATTCTAATGGGGGAGACAATACATAGAAGATTTCAGTTGGAATTCAGATAGAAAGGTTCCATGGTCCTTAAGCGTATAGCTACAAAATAGATGGTAATAGATGGCAATGCCTTTTCTTTAGTTTCATTTCCACATCAGATCTTTATTAGTTATGGCAGTGAACTCTCTTACTAGGGAGCGACCACACAACTTTAGATATACAAAGTTGGGAGGAAAATGCACAATGCTAACAAGCATCTTGAGGACATCTAGGCCTCTACTTAGACTCTAGCCTTATAGCTAAGAATACCTCTTAAAAACCTTCTACTGACACATTCAGACTATGTGGCCCTGGGAAAGTCGTTTGACCTCTCCTGTTACTGCTCTAAAACAAAAAATTGCAGAGAAGGTGCCCACCCACATTAGCAGTGGGAATACCCTATTTCAAAGAAACCCTAGATCTAGGTCATATCCCTCTTAAGACTTAAAAACATTTTCCTCAAATCAACATTTGAGGTGTATAGTGTAATTATTAATGTTCCCACTTTACAGATGAGAAAACTTAGGCTTAGCAGAGAAGATAAGTAATTTACTCAGGGTTGTATAGCTAGTAAGAGTTAAAGACTTCAAACTCTAACTTTTGACTTTAAGTTTAGCAAAAACTTTAAGTTTTTTTTCTTCCATAACCTTCTGAGATGTCTGCTTATATTATCTCAGTGTATGTAAAGAGAAAAACACCTGCAGTGACAGCTACCAACTCTTTGTTATCTGTTTAGTATGGTCAAGTAAAACATAATTTCCCCATTGGCCATTTAAAAGATATATATCCCATTCTACAACTCTAAGTCCCTTACCTCTCAATCAAGAGATATGTATCGTGTTTCATCCTAAGTTCTTCTGGGAATCATGGTTGTTGTTTATACTGATCAGAATTTCTCATTCTTTCAAAATTATTTGTCTTTACCATATTGTTGTGCTTATATAAATTATTCTCCTTGTTTTGCTCACTTTACTTTGTATATCAGTTCATAAAAGTCTTTCCAGCTTTCTTTGGGAAATATTTCCATTATTTTTTATGTCATAACAGTATTCCATCACACTCATACACCACAAATTGTTCTGCCATTTCCCAATTTATGAGCCCCCCCTTAGATTCCCATTCTTTGCTACTTCAAAAAGAACTATAAATATTTCTTTATATACTTAGCAATTGTTTTTCCTGGGTAGAACTGATACCTCCCTTAATCGATCTTACCACTAATTCCCTCTTTTCCTTCTCCACTTTCTTTATTGACTGAGATATTATTGTACTCAACTATGCATATATGTGTATGAATGTGTCTGTCTATTCTTTCTTCTTTTAACAAGAGAATGAGGTTAAAGAGTCAACCACTCCCCATTCACCCCTTCCTCCTTTTTCTTATAGATGTTTATGTACCCTGATTATGTGTGATAATTTCTCTTAACCTTCCTCTTTGCATCTTATAGTGTATTCCTTTTCTCTCTTTCCATTATTCTCTTAAGACTAAGACATAACAGAGCCACTCAGACTTTCTGGCTATGATGATAGGTTCATGGGGACAAATCTATCATTTCCTCATATTAGAATGTGAGCCATTTATTTTTGTCCTTGATCATTGTTCATTTGTGTTTCTCTTTATGAAATTCAAAGTTTCTTCTTAGCTCTGTTTTTTTTTTAATTCATCAGAAATGCTTGGAAGTCTTCTATTTCATCAAAAATCTATTTCCCCACCCTGTAGGATTACACTCAGTTTTGCTTAGAGAGTTATTCTTGGCCTATATCCTTTACCTTTTGGAATATTTTATTCTAAGCTCTTTGCTCCTTTATGGTGGCTGCTAAGTTGTGGGTAATCTTGGTTTGTGGCTCCTTGGTATTTGAATTATTTCTTTCTGGTAGTGTGCAGCATTTTTTTCTTCTTTGATCTGGAAGTTCAGGATTTTGCCTATAATGTTCCTGGAAGTTTTCATTTGGAGGTTTCTTTCAGAAGGTGACTGGTAGATTCTTTATGTTTATCACTTTACTCTCTGTTCTAAGTGATCTGGGCAATTTTTTTTTAAGATCTCATAAAATATGTCTAGGCTTTTGTTTTTGATCATAACATTCAGATTATCCAATGGTTCCTAAAATTTGTATTTTCAATATCAATTGTGCTTTACTATAAGATAATTTATATTTTCTTGCATTTTTTCACGCTTTTGACTTTGTTTTAATATTTCTTGCTGCCTCATTGTGTCATTGACTTCTATTTGGTCCTTTAATTTTTGGAGATATTGTTGTTTGGGCAAAGCTTTGTATTGTTGCTGTTGTTCAGTTGTGTCCAACTCTTCATGACCTCATTTGGGGTTTTCTTGGCAAAGATTACTAGAGTGGTTTGCCATATCTTTCTTCAGTTCATTTTACAGTTGAAACTTAGGCAAACAGGGTGAAGTGATTTGCCTAGAGTCATATAACTAGTCAGGGCCAATGTGTTCTATCTACTGCCCCACCTAGCTGCCAAAGTTATGCATTTCTTATGCCAAATTATTAATTCCCTTTTCAAATCTTTCTTCCATAGCCCTATTTTTTCCCTAAAAATTTCCTCTAGCATTCTCATTTCCTTAACAAGATTTCTGACTTCTTTTTATACTCTTGCTTTACCACTTCATGGATTTATAGTAGAATTTGTGCCCTTGAAGTGTTTTTTGTTTTTTTCTGAGAGGTTTTGCTCATAGATATATTGGACTCATTCTCTTTTGGGTTTATATCTTGAGCATCCCTGTCACTATAATAACTTTTAATAGTGGGATTTTAATTTTGTTTGCTTATTCTTCATGCCTACTTCAGACTCGATGTTAGGGACAGATTCTATGTACTTTTGGATGGAAGGTCTGGGCTGGTCTTATTACTGCTTTCTTAGGATATTAAATGTGTTGTACCAGAATCTCAGGGACAGTTCAGTCTTGGGCCCTGCAAGTTTTCAGCTCACAAAGTATTCTTATCCAGGGTAATATTTCATTGATGTCCCCTTGGCCTGAACTCTGCAAGTTATTGATCTGAGTTTGGGTCTTAGCAATAAAAGACTATTTCTAGTCTTAGCTATTGTCAGTTAGCTGGAAAACACTGCTAGTTTAGACAGACAGAACTATAGACTCCTCTTTGGTCTAAAGTTCCTGCCTTGGTTATTCCTCTCCAGGCATCTGGAGTATTAGAATTGTATTAGATTCTGGATTCTATTAGAAGCTGAAAGTGAGACCCTGCTATGCTCCTGGGATATGAGCCACCACACTATTACTTTTTGCTCTGAACCTGAGACAACAAGGAGTGGAAGGGTGGCGAACATAGTTTTCCATTCTCAGTCCACTTATGTCAGATTTATGACATAGAACTAGGTAGTGAATAGAAAAGCTGTCAATTGGCACATGATCTCTCACAGTGCATTTGTTTAGGTCTGGGGCTGCCCCAGCAGAGGGACCTTTGCTTGCTCTGGTGCATAGCCTCTCCCTTTGCTGGCATGCTCTGAGACTCTAGTTAGACCTCAAACCCAGAGTATAGAGACCTCTGTCTTCCAAAGCCATCCTGGGCTAGAAAAATGACTAATTCTTACTTTTACTTGTATTTTTCCATCAGGATTCAGTCTGGTATGTTTTTTTTTCTATTTTAAAATTATTTCATTTTATTTTTTCCCCATTTACTTGTGAAAACAATTTTTAACATTTAAAAAAATTTAGAGTCTTAAATTTTCTCCCCCTTCACTGAGACAGTAAGCAATCTGATATAAATTCTATAAATACAATCACATAAAACATTTTTCCATATTAGTCCTTTTGTGGAAGAAAACTCAAATAATAAAAAAAACGAAGGAAGAAAGTAAAATATAGTATGCAGTGCTCTGGATTCAGACTCCATCAGTTTTTTCTCTAGAGGCAGATGACCTTTTCATCACGAGTCCTTTGGGATTATCTTAGATCATTGTGTTGCTCAGAATATTTACAGTTGTTTGTCATATAATATTATTGTTACTTGTATACAGTGTTCTCCTGGTTCTGCTTACTTCATTGCATCATTCATTTAGGTCTTTCCAGGTTTTTCTGAAATTCTCCTGATTATCATTTCTTATAACACAATAGTATTCCATAACCCACAACTTACTCAGCCATTTCCCAATTGATGGGTATCATTTGTTAGATTTAAAATTAGGTTTGACTAAATATGAAAGTTATAAAAGTATGATTGTGGTTGCTGTTTATAAAATATTAACCCTTAAGTCAAAATGACTGTTAGCAGCTTTTATTTACAACAAGGTAGAGATATTAAAGTGGGAAATATAGGAAGGAGGTAGAGAATTTTCTGGCCTACCAGCCCAAGTGCTGATCCAGTGAAGCCCGACTCGGCCCCTGGCAAGGGCTCCTTCAAGTCCCAATCTCCTCATGAAAGTCCTGGTGGCATCGTCAGCCAGAAATCCACCAATGCAAACCTCTTAAGCCTCTCTAGTGCAGAATGCTTAAGTCCGGGACAAGTCCAGGAAAAAGTGACTGCCTCCAAGAGTCACCCTTCAGCCTGGCTCACCAACACAGAATGAATGAATGAATCCTCAGGCTGGCCTTTTTAAAGCAGTTTTCTCAACATCACTTCCTGTCACTCCCCCACATCACTGGAACCAGTCACAGTCTCCCAATTTGCCTAGCACTGTCCAGGGATGGGGATGGTGGGGGTCGGGGCTGGGGAGACAGTGGCCTGTGGAGGTGTGAACTTTCTCTAGTAAGTGACTTGTGAACTCTCTTACTTAATGGTTAGCTAAGTGTTAAGTAGAGGTACTTTAAGTTCTTGATTTGATGAAATCAAAGGCTGCTGTTTTATTATATTAAAAATAAACCAAGAGAGTCTAATTCCCTCTTCACAAACTTCACCTTCCAATTCTTTGCTACCACAGAAATAAATGCTATACCTATTTTTGTATACTTAGATCCTTTTCCTTTTTGTTTTTTATCTCTTTGGGATACAGACTTAGTAGTGGTATTGCTGGGTCAAAGGGTACAGATAGCTTTATAAACCTTTGGGCATAGTTCCAAATTGCTCTCCTGATTGGTTAAATCAGCTCACAACTCCACCATTAGTATATTGGTGTCTCAATTTTCTTATATTTCCTCTAACTTTTGTAATTTTCCTTTTCTGTCATCATAGCCAATTTGATAAGTGTGTGGTGGTACCTTAGAGCTATTTTAATTTATACTTCTCTATTAGTGATTTAGAGCATGTTTTTCACATAAATATAGAGAGTTTTGATTACTTCATCTGAAAACTGCTCGTTTGTATCCCTTGACCATTTATCGTTTGGGGAATGACTTGTATTCTTATACATTTACCTCATTTTTCTATGTATTTAAGAAATGAGGCCTCTATTAGAGAAACTTATAATTTTTTCCTCCACTGTTATGATTACTATTTTCCACTGAATAGAAGAAATCCTTTTCAAAGAGAAATTGTCCAAATTGAAAAGGAGGTACAAAAGCTCACTGAAGAAAATAATACCTTAAGAATTAGAATTGTTCAGGTAGAAGGTAATGAATGACTCTAGGAGACATCAAGAAACAAAACAAAATAAGAAAGAATGAAAAAATAGAAGAAAATATGAAATATCTCATTGGGAAAAGAAATAACTTCAAAAATAGATCTTATTTTCTCCCTTCTCTTTCTCCCCAGTTTATCCTACACATACTCTCTCTCTCTCTCTCTCTCTCTCTCTCTCTCTCCTTTCACCCAGTCCATCTTTTAAAATGTTTTGCTTCTGACCACCTCCTCCCCGTTTACCCTTTCCCCTTCTCTAATCTCTTTCTCCTCCTACTTCCCTGTAGGGTAAGATAGAGTTCTATACCCAATTGAGTGTGTATATTTTCCCTCTCTGAGTCAATTATGATAAGAGTTAGGTTTAAGGCCTCTTCCTCCCTACTTTCCCCCATCTCTTCTTCCATTTTAAAGGTTCTTTCATGCCTCTTTTATGAGATAATTTACCCCTTTCTCCTCTTAGTGCATTCTTCTTTCTCACCCTTCAATTTTATTCTTTTAGATAACATCTCATCATATTCAACTCATATCCTTGTCCTTGGTCTATGTATATTCCTTCTAACTACCCTAATGATAAAATTCTTAAGAGTTATAAGTATCTTCCCGTGTAGGGATGCAAATAGTTTGATCTTATGGAATCCCTTCTGGTTTCTCTTTCCTGTTTACCTTTTTCTGCTTCTCTTGAATCTTCTATTGAGAGTCATATTTTCTAGTCAGTTTTTGTCTTTTCATCAGGAATTGTCAGGTGAATGTGAGGGTTAGGTGTCAGGGCTAACCACTGTCATGGTGGCCACAGTGAGAGAATCAGCTTACAAGGAGGCCAACTTAAAGAGAGAGATAGTCAGAGAAAGAGATAGAGGTAGATAGAAAGAAAAAGGAGGAGCTGCATGACTGAAAATGAGATGATCCAAGGGAGAAACATATAACACTATAATTGAGAGAGATGGCTTCTGTTTATTCTTATATTTTATAGTTTACTCAAGCAATAGAGGAAGAGTGACAGTTGATCTATTTTGAGTAACTAGGTATTTATTGGAAACGGGAAGGAAAGTCTGGATCATTTGGTCATAACATTACAAAAGCTTTTTTGGTCTTCAAAATAAGGAACAACTCAAGGTTTTATTATGACCCTTTTGGGAGAAAATCTTCTTATCTGAGTTTCAGCCAGACAACACTTTGAACTGTGGGATCTGGCCTTGTCAGAAATCCCAGGCAAACTTAAAAGCATGTCTTTATGGCTGCTTTCCTCAGTGGATCTAAATTGTTATAGGTTCTTCCTATAAGGAATGCTTTAAAATTCCCTCTTTTATTAAATGTCAGTTTTTCCCCCCAAAGGATTATATTTGTTTTTGCTGGGTAGATGATTTTTGGTTGATTTTTTGAGTGAGGGTTCTGACATTGATAGAAAAATGAAAGAGAGAGAGAGAGAGAGAGAGAGAGAGAGAGAGAGAGAGAGAGAGCCAGACAGAGTGATGCATGATCTTGAAAAAGGGAATTATTCTTTGTTCTCTTTGAGTTCATATTTGTGAAAAGGGAACCCTTTGTTCTCTTTGCTTAGTTAACACTTTGGTTGGCAATCTTGAACTAGGTGGAGGAGCTCAAAAACCACTTAGTAAGTTCACACCTTACTTGATGCTAGGTGAGAACAAGCCAGAAATTTAAGAGTTCACACACTCAGAAAGGTGTGGTTCCAAAGGTGAGAACTCAGACAATGTGGAAACTGTGATTGGACCCCGTAAAAGCCATGAAAATCCCTGAGCAAAGAGGTTGGTGGAAGAAGTCTGGTGAAGGAGGTCTGGTGAAGGATTGTAGTAGAGAATGAACTCCAAGAAGAGAGTCACTCCAAGAAGGAAGTCATCTTCAAGAAGGTTGGCTCAAAGAAGAAAGTAGGCCTCAGTAGTCACCTTCAGTCTGATCGCTGCATGAAGTGTTGCTCTGCAGTGTTGTGTTTATATGAAGTTTTCATAAAAGTTTGAATTTATTTCAAGCTCTATGCCACTCAAACATTCTTCACCTTCTAAGGCTTCTGACAGTGAACCCAAGAGCCAGGGGAAGATGATTACCATCAAAGAATAATAAAATAAATATAACACTGCTACTTCATGGATTTTCACCTATAGCAGGGGTCTCTGGAATATAACTCCTGCGATAGGTAAGAGATCACTATAATTCCTTTCATATCCTTGACCTTTTGTTCTTCTAGTTGAATTTTGTTATTATTTTTTCTAGTCCTATAAAAATTTTTTTGGTAGTTTGATTGGTGTGGCACTAAATAGATAAATTAATTTAGGTAGAGTTGTCATTTTTATTATATTAGCTCAGCCTACCCATGAGCAATTAATGCTGAGTTTGTATTTTGTTCTTCCCTGTCTCCAAAATAACTTTCTGTACTGAGTTTCTCTTTTTGTTATTGGCTCATTTTTTTTTCATCTTTAAACATTTATTAATATTCATTTTTAACCTATTTACATGCTTCATGCCCCTACTTTCACCTTCACCCCCCACTCTCCCCCCACCCATGGCCGATGCACATTTCCACTGGTTGTAACATGTATCCTTGTTCAGGGCCTATTTCCATATTGTTGTTAGTTGCATTGGTGTGGTAGTTTTGAGTCCATATCCTCAATCATGTCCACCCCAACCCATGTGTTCAAGCAATTGTTTA
This sequence comes from Gracilinanus agilis, assembly GCF_016433145.1. NCBI lineage: Eukaryota > Metazoa > Chordata > Mammalia > Didelphimorphia > Didelphidae > Gracilinanus > Gracilinanus agilis. The sequence continues at coordinate 255,861,547 of NC_058133.1, read as the reverse complement.
TCTTCTATGTTTCCTCTCCTGCAGTCCTTCCTCTGAATGTGGGTAGCGTTCTTTACCATAAATCCCTCAGAGCTGTCCTGTGTCATTGCATTGCTGCTAGTATAGAAGTCCATTACATTCGATTTTTTTTCTTTAAAATTAGATTTTTATTATATCCTTTGATAGAAATATCACCCTGATAACATATAATAATAGTAAACATTTATATAGTGCTTTCTTTGTGCCAGACATTGTGCTAAATGCTTTACAATTATTATCTCACTTGATCTTCACAACAGTCCTGGGTAGTAGGTGCTATTATTGTCCCCATTTTTAAAAAAATTTAAACATTTATTAATATTCATTTTTAACATGGTTACATGATTCATGCTTCTACTTTCCCCTTCACCCCCTGCACTCCCCCCACCCATGGCCGATGCACATTTCCACTGGTTTTGTCATGTGTCCTTGATCAAGACCTATTTCCAAATTGTTGGTAGTTGCATTGGTGTGGTAGATTCGAGTCCACATCCTCAATCATGTCCACCCCAACCCATGCGTTCAAGCAGTTGTTTTTCTTATATGTTTCCTCTCCTGTAGTCCTTCCTCTGGATGTGGGTAGCATCTTTACCATAAATCCCTCAGAATTGTCCTGTGTCATTGCATTGCTACTGGTACAGAAGTCCATTACATTCGATTTTACCACAGTATATCAGTCTCTGTGTACAATGTTCTTCTGGCTCTGCTCCTTTCACTCTGCATCAGTTCCTGGAGGTCTTTCCAGTTCACCTGGAACTCCTCTAGTTTATTATTCCTTTTAGCACAATAGTATTCCATCACAAGCATATACCACAGTTTGTTCAGCCATTCCCCAGTTGAAGGACATACCCTCCTTTTCCATTTTTTGCCACCACAAAAAGCGCAGCTATAAATATTTTCATACAAGTCTGTTTATTATCTATGATCTCTTTCGGGTACAAACCCAGCAATGGTATAGCTGGATCAAAGGGCAGGCATTCTTTTATAGCCCTTTGAGCATAGTTCCAAATTGCCAGCCAGAATAGTTGTATCATTTCACAACTCCACCAGCAATGCATTAATGTCCCAATTTTGCCACATCCCCTCCAGCATTCATTACTCTCCCCTTCTTTCATTTTAGCCAATCTGCTAGGTGTGAGGTG
>NC_058133.1:255825046-255855503 GCF_016433145.1 Gracilinanus agilis | reverse complement strand
TTCTATGATTTCTTCTTTGACAAATTGGTTTTGGAGAATCATATTATTTGATTTCCAATTAGTTTTTGATTTGCCTGTCCAGGTGCCCTTACTAATTATTATTTTTATTGCATTATGATCTGAGAAGGTTACATTTATTATATCTGCTCTTTTGCATTTGTTTGCAATGTTTCTATGCCCTATTACATGGTCAATCTTTGTGAATGTACCATGTGCAGCTGAAAAGAAGGTGTATTCCTTTTTGTCCCTATTTATTTTTCTCCACATGTCAATTAAATCTAATTTTTCTAGGACTTCACATGTCAATTAAATCTAATTTTTCTAGGACTTCATTCACCCCTCTTACCTCTTTCTTATTTATTTTTTGGTTTGATTTATCTAGATCTGAAAGAGGAATATTTAGATCTCCCACTATTATGGTTTTACTATCTATTTCCTTCTTGAGCTCTTCCAGTTTCTCCTTTATGAATTTGAATGCTGTACCACTTGGTGCATATATATTGAGCAGTGTTATTTCCTCATTGTTTATACTGCCTTTAATTAGGATGTAATGACCTTCTCTGTCTTTTTTAATCATATCTATTTTTACTTTGGCTTTGTCAGAGATCATAATAGCCACTCCTGCCTTCTTTTTCTCATTTGACGCCCAAAAGATTTTGCTCAAACCCTTACCCTTAAACTTGTGTGTGTCTACCCGCCTCATATGTGTTTCTTGTAGACAACATATGGTAAGATTTTGGTTTCTGATCCACTCTGCTATTTGCTTCCATTTTATGAGTGAGTTCATCCCATTGACATTCAGAGTTACAATTATCAGTTGTGCATTCAGTGAAATTTTTGTATCTTCCCCTAGACCCACTCCTTCTTCTTACACTATTTTCTTTTAAACCAATGGTTTGCTTTGAGCTGGTATCCCTTATCCCCTCCCTTGATTGACTTCCCTCTCTTCCCCCTCCCTTGTTATTCCCCTCTTTTTGTTTTTTAAAGGCCTAATGAATTCCCTCCCCCTTCTTCTCCCCTCCCTTTTTTTTTTTTTGCTTTTTTTTTTTAAACCCTTGTACTTCAGTGTATTGTCTCATAGGTGGAAGATTGGTAAGGGTGGGCAAATGGGGGTCAAGTGACTTGCCCAGGGTCACACAGCTGGGAAGTGGCTGAGGTCGGGTTTGAACCTAGGACCTCCTGTCTCTAGGCCTGACTTCTCACTCCACTGAGCTACCCAGCTGCCCCTCCCCTCCCTTTTTTGACCTCCCCACTCCCCTGCTCCCTTTGGTTTATCCCTTCTGACTTTCTCAGTAGGGTTAGATAAAGTTTTTTATCCAAATGGATAATAAAACTACTTTTCCCTCTCTGGGTTGATTACACTGAGAGATTAAGGTTTGGTTATTACCTCTTAATGCTCTCTTCCTCTCCTTCTTATAATAGTATTTATCCCCTCTCCTTCCCATGCCCTCTTTGTGTGTAATAGAATATCCTATTTTTCTTAGTTACTCAGATTTTTCTTGGTGTCTCCTACTATTCCCCCCCTCTTTCCCACCCCCATGTCATCTTAGACCATTTAGTATCCTATCCTCTCCCTATGAATTATTCTTCTGGTTGCTATAATAGTGAATATTATAATAGTGAATAGAGTTCACTACAGAGAATTACACATAGTATTTCTCCACATAGTAATACAGATAATTAGATCTTATTTAAGTCCTTAAAGAGTCAAATTTAAAAAATTATGAGTTTTCTTTCTTTTCCCTCTGTTTCTTATTTACCTTTTCATGTTTCTCTTGATTTTTGTGGTTGGATATCAAACTTTCCACTTAGTCCTGGTCTTTTTTGTGCAAAAACTTGGAAATCTTCAATTTTGTTGAATGCCCATACTTTCCCCTGGAAGTATATAGTCAGTTTCAATGGGTAGTTGATCCGTGGCTGCTTGCCTTTCTGAATATCGTATTCCAAGCCTTGCGATCTTTTAGCGTGGAGGCTGCCAGATCCTGTGTGATCCTGATTGGTGCTCCTTGATATTTGAATTGTCTCTTTCTGGCTTCTTGTAAGATTTTTTTCTTTTACTTGGAAGCTCTTGAATTTGGCTATTATATTCCTAGGTGTTGTCTTTTCTGGGTCCAGTGTTGTGGGTGTTCTATGGATCCTTTCAATGTCTATATTGCCCTCTTGTTGTAGGACTTCAGGGCAATTTTGCTGAATAATTTCTTTAAGTATGGAGTCCAAGTTTCTATTAATTTCTGGTTTTTCTGGAAGACCAATGATTCTCAAATTGTCTCTTCTTCGCGAGGTTCTAGGTTCAAATCCGGCCTCAGACACTTCCCAGGTGTGTGACCCTGGGCAAGTCACTTGACCCCCATTGCCTACCCTTACCACTCTTCCACCTATAAGTCAATACACAGAAGTTAAGGGTTTAAAATAAAAAAAAAGAAAAAGAAAAAAAAAGAAAATTGTCTCTTCTAGACCGGTTTTCTTGGTCTCTCACTTTCTCATTGAGATATTTCATGTTTCCTTCTATTTTATCAGTCTTTTGACTTTGTTTTACTTGTTCTTGTTGTCTTGAGAGTTCATTGGCTTCTAATTGCTCAATTCTAACCTTTAGGGACTGGTTTTCTGTTATAATCTTTTGATTTTCCTTTTCAATCTGGTCATTTCTGGTCTTCAGTTGACTTGCCTCACTTTCCAATTGTGGAATTCTGCCTTTTAAGCTGTTATTTTCTTGCCAGATGTCTTCCATCTTCCTCAACATCTCTTTTTTGAACTCTTCAATAGCTTGTGACCAGTTTTCAATGTTTTGGGAAGGTTTGGATACTTGTTTGTCTTCCTCTGTTGTCTGAATTTTCTCTGTGTAAAAGTTGTAGAGTGTTCCAGAGTTTTTCTTGATAATCTTTTTCTTCTGGGGTTCTTGGCTTGCCATTGTTAGCCCCGCCCCTTTACAGCTTTGTCTTCACACTCAGGGTCTGCCTGCACTTTCTAAGCTCCCAAGGGCTCTGGTCTCCTTGTCCTCGGGGTCAGGCCTCCTGGTAGTCCCCAGTCTACCCCTCTGCCTGAGGCTCCTATAGCAGTCTCAGGGGCTGCTTCCACAGCCACGCTCCTGTCTGCACCGGGTCCTCACGAGAGGTCCTAGCCTGTGCTGGAGATCTTTATTTGTGCCTAGGGCACTGCCTTCACCCACCAGACGCTAGGGAAAGTCCGGGTGCTGGAGATCTTTATTCGAGCCTGGGGCAATGCCTTCACCCTCACAGATGCTGGGGAAAGTCTGTGCGAACCCCCCAGCCACTTGGGGTCCCACGTCTTGCAGCTCTCAGGTACAAGCCCTGGGGCTGCTAGTGATTTACTGGTTGCCCCAATCCTGTTTTCACTCTTGTGCATTGGCCTTGGCGTTGTGCATGGTGTGTGTGGGGGGATGGAGGGGCTTCTTCCTCTCTCGTTTTAGTGAGAGCTGTTTCACCCCTTTATAGCGTGGAAATGCCCCGATTCTGCATACCTTCAATGCTGCACCCTGTTGTGGGGTTCCTTCGTTCGTTTGTCTGGGTTTGTTTTTATGTCCCCTTGAGGTGTCCTGTATGCTTTGGTTAGGAGAGATCGAGCAGCTGCTCCTTACTCTGCCGCCATCTTAACTGGAAGTCTATTGGCTCATTTTTTCTATCCTTTTTCTTGATTTTTTAACTTTAAAAACCTTGTTAAAATTTCTTCCTTTGGTGATGGGGAGCATCAAACTTCATGTTATTTGTGTAGCTGCTTTCAGAGCTGTCTGGGGGAATCTATGTTTTCAATTCTTTCAAAGTGGTATGATCTAAGGAGAGGTATATTTACTATTCTTCTAGCCTGTGCTCTGGTCTATTAGTGACCATAAGCACTCTTTTCTGCACTGATACTACAACTTGGATCTGCATATGGGCAATGCAACAGAATCTTGCACCCTGAGCCAGCAAAGGGGCCTTTATAATCTCTTTCTGAATAGTTGCATGACCCCTTTACCATCTGTGGTCTAAGAGCTCCTAAAGCCAATCCTGCTGATTCAGCCACACACAAGGCCTGTGTTGGCTTGCTGAGGCAGAGTGTCTGTGCTCCATTCCCACTCATATACAACAGACATTCTGTGCCAACCTTCTAAGTTGTCTTGGGCCGAAAAATTGTTTTACCCCATCTTTTTGTGGGTCCTGCTGCTGCAGAATTTGTTTTTAGGTATTATATCAGTTATTTGGAGAGTAATTTGGGAAAGATCAGGAGGGTAGGGGGCAGCTAGGTGACTCAGTAGATTGAGAACCAGGCCTAGAGACAGGATGTCCTGGGTTCAAATTTGGCCTTAGACACTTTTTAGCTGTGTGACTCTGGGCAAGTTACTTAACCCTCATTGCCTAACTCTTACCATTCATTTGCCTTGGAATTAATACATAATATGATGCTACAGTAGAAGGTAAAAGTTTATTTTTAAAAGAAAAAGAAAAATCAGAAATGTCACTGTACCTTCACCACCATTTTGACTCTGCCTAGCATATTTTCTAGATCTTTTAGGTGGAGGGTGGTTTTTTGGGGGAGTGTGTGGAACTTGCTATACTCCTCCTACTACTCTGCCTCCTGGGCTCTGCCTTTCCCCAGTTGCTTGGCCAATTAAACCTTCTCTATCACCACAGTAATATTCATCACTACCCCTGATGCCATTTAACTTACTTCTGTGAGTCTCTTACTTCTCTGCTTACTTTCTATGTGTTTGTGTGTTTATAATTTGATGCTTCTCCCCCCCCCCCCCCCAGAGAGAAAAAGAGTGAAACGAATCATTAGAATTGGGCTTCATCTCTCTATAGCCATCTGAGGCCCAGACATAAGTTCTCTCCATACTAGGGCTATTGGGATCCCACCCAAGGGACTGTTTCAATGGTCTAGCAACAACTAGACTTGCCCTATTTCTGCTTATTGAGTAGGGTGTTGCAATCGACTACAAACTTGAAAACTTCTCAGAATCCCTGTGATTCAAACTTGGAGGCTGCTTCTGAGGCAAAAACTTTCTATGGATAATGCTCATTGTGTGAGATGGGATTCAGTGTGTAATTCTCAGAGTAGTATTTGGCTTGTAACTGCAGTTCTCAAGACCCTTTAGTGTTACTCTTCCTTGAGAACCCAAACTGCCTGCTCCTCCAGTAAAACTTCTAGTTTTCCTACCTATTTTCAAAAACCTTGAGAAGAGTTTATCTGTACCCTGAGAAGAAAGCCAACTATAAGATAAACCCAAGGAGGGGAAAGTACAGTAAGTTTCAAAAGTATCATTATGGTCCAAGCCTGGGAACCTCATGATAGTCACAGATTCTCTGGATCATAGGGGTGTGTAGGGGTACCTAATGTTAATCACGTGCTTAAGAATTGAAATGTCAGCACACACCCTGACCCCCACCCTTCTGTGGGATTGGACAGAGGGGGGGAGGAGGAGGATCTTGTGTCAGGATTGTTATTAAAGTCTGTGATTGTACCTAGAAGGAGAGAGGACATTTTTGCCCTGAGCAATCCACTTGTGTGGGCAGAATCCCTTTTCCTTCCCTTCCCCTCCCCCCCATTCCCTGCTGTCTGCTGTTTTTCCAAATAAAGCAGCTTTTCTCTGCTAGTATCTTATCAAGTTTCCTGTCTGCTCATTAGAGTGATTTCTGGGGGTACGAGCTACCCCAGAATTCCACTCCACACACTCATTTATACCTACTTCTGCCTTATTGCTCTAGAACTTCTTCTGTTATTAAAATTTTTTTTTGCCTTTTTTTATTATGCTTCCTCTTTCCACATTTTCCCACTCCATTGTTGGCCACTGTCTCTATGATTAGATGAACCTTTTTAAGTGTACATAGACCAAACGGAGAAGTTGGCACCCTCTTTTTTCTTCACTACCACTTTTATACCACCTTTCCATCATACTCAGGAGCCTCTCCTCCTTTGAATATCTATATCTATCTATCTACATATATATATATATATCAGCCTATACGGATCCTAGTTTTTGTCATTTACTGGTTACTTGGTACCAGATCACATTCCTCTCAGTATCAGGCTTAGAGCCTTCCTCTTTATCTCAACCCCAACCTTTACATTGGAGGACTTCCTTATACATGATGTCCCCTCAAATACTCTGGTCGCCTGACTCCTTAATTGTCTCAATTCTTATGTTTTGTATCTTCACTGAACCCCTGGGAAACACAGGATGGTTATGCCCATGATCTTGCCTATAAATGTTTGAACTCCATGAAGCCAGAACACTCAACTTTCTCTGTCATATTTTTAAAGAACTACTAGAAAGAATGGAGAAGTTAGGATTGGATTGACATCTCACACCATATACAATAATAGTCTCAAAATGAATACTCTACCTGAATATAAAAGGTTGTACTTTAAAAAAAATTAGAAGAGAACAAGATAAGATACTTTACGCAGACAAGGACAGAAGGAGGATTATTTTAAATAATCCATCCCATTATAGTTTACTTTTATGATCTATATGTTTCTTTTTCTTTTTTTACATATATGTATATATTTTGGTAAGGTTATTTTCTTTTACCAATTACATGTAATAACATTTCCTTATAAGTGTTAGATTTAAATTAATAACTCCTGGCTCTTATTTTCCATAGAGTTTATTAATAATCACTTTAAATAGAAAAAGCAGATATATAGAGATTTAAGCCTAATCTAACCTAACCTAACCCTGACCATATGGTTCTCCACATGGCTGTCTCTCTCGGCTGTGGTGCTCTTTCCCCTCCTCACACTGTTCAAGGGAATAGAGTGTGCAACAGCTCCCAAACCCCCTCCTTTATTCTCCATCCCACCACATATTCCTTTGCCATTCATGCAGCAATGCTTGTAAATGGGATGCGGGGTTGAAGGAGCTGGGTCAGATGGGCCTGGGGGTGGGGAGCAGATTCTATTTACACATAAGTTTTTTAAAGTTATATGTTCCAAATTGTCTCACTCTCTCCCTTCCCTCTCCCCTCCCAGAGCTAGCAAACAATTCAATTTGGGTTATACATGTATCATCATGCAAAACATATTTCCATATTGTTCCAAATTGTTCATTTTGTAAGAGAATAATCATATAAATCCAAAGCCACAAAACAAAAACCCAAATAAATTTAAGTGAAAAATCACATGCTTTGATCTGCATTCCAACTCCAACAGTTCTTTCTCTGGAGGTAGATGGCATTCTTTGTCATAAGTTCCTCAGTGTATAGCCCTCAGTAGTGAGAGTGGACCCCAGTAAAATCAAAGCCATAGATCAGTGATGGGCAAACTACGGCCTGAGGACCAGATGCGGCCCCCTGAAATGTTCTATTGGGCTGCGCAACATTATTCCTAATCTGATGAATATGAGTAGGATACAATTCAATGAAACTTCGAAAGAGTTGCCTTAGAAACGGACTGACAGATGAGCATTTCCTTTCCTTTGGCCCCCTCTTTAAAAAGTTTGCCCATCACTGGTCTATATAAAGCCAAATACATAGCTTACTCCTCACATGAGGCCCCCCCAAACCCCTCCTTTCCGCCCCTCCCTGCTGTACTTTGTAGAAACTTTATGTTCTTCCAAGAAATTACTGATGCAGGAATTCTGTGAGAAGCTGGGTCATACATTGATATGTTCAATTATCACCTATAGAAAGCTCTGTTCAGAGCCACCTAGATAATTTAAATTCATGGTTTCCATTCCTGTTAATCATTGACTTCCATTGTGAGTGATCTAATCCCTCTGTTTGATTCAACCTCCTGTAAGTATCATCATCCTCTTCAATAAATGAGCCACTGGAACTTGTTTGCCATTAGCCCTCCTGAGTCCATCTGGATTCTTAACCCTTGGGGCCCCCAACCAGGTGGTCCCCAGTGATCTTAAAAACTGGCTCCCAAACAGAGACTCCTCCCCTCCCACCCCTGCTCTAAGAGGCAAAGACACCTCATTGAGGGATTACAGGTAAGAAAGAGCCTTCCCCCAGACGAGAAAAATTGGAAGAGTAAAAACTAGTCAGGAGTCCAGCCAAGAAGTTTTAACAGCCAGGAGGGCTCATCAGGACCTTAAGTTAGAAGAAATAGAACATGGGACAAGCTAAGTAAAAAGAAAGAGAATTGCTCTGGCAGGTATTGGAATCTATGCTACAAGCAAAAGGCACAAAAATTAACAATGCCCCATTTCAGAAATTTCTTGACTTGGGAAGAAGCCATGGAAGGTTTGGAGGAAGTAGGAGAGAGGATTAAAGTGATGAGGGACTGCTTAGATCCCCACCATAAATTAGATCCCAACCACAAACTTCAGAAAGTAGATCCCTGTCCAAAACTCCAGTAAGAAAACATAGAGTCCAAACATAAACTTCCCTCAGAGAATTCAAAACGACCAGAATTTTTCATTCCCCAAAGAAAAGCCTCCTCTCTCAGACACCTCAGCCAAAGAAACTGGTTCTGCAGAAAACTTTCTGAGAAATCCTGCAAGAAAAAGAGAATCAATGTAGTGTAGAATCACTTCCCTCAGAACCTGACGTAAAATCACTAGGAAATGCAGACATTGTGTACTCCTCCTTCTGCTGCCTCTTCCCCTGCCAAAATATCTATGAGTCCCTGTTACAACTGTAGGAAAATATAAGTAATGGGGTCACCAGGGATATTAAAAATCAACTATGGGGTTTGTGGGAACACTCTCTGGGGTGTAAGAGAGACTATAACTAAACACTGAAGTCTTGTACAGCTACACCACTCCCAACTGGAAAAATAATAGCCAACTGTCACTCTGGCCAGAGGCCTTGAATTAACTGACAAGGTAACAAGGTGAAATTGGGTTTTAATTAGAAACAACTAAAAGGAGGGATAGGAATGACTACTCTAAAATCTTAACACCTAATAACAAAACCCAAAGGGACAAGGAAGGACTTATTCACTACACTAATTTAAGCTATCTAACTAACAAGGCCCAAGGAGCTATACTGGAGTCTCTGGGTTTCTGCCTCAAACCTGGAACCTGCCAGGCTTGAGTACAGCTGGGGCTTTTGTGGCTTTGGGGATTTCTCACTGCAATCCACTGATGATATCTGGATGCCAGGAGCTACAGTTGTCTCAGGAACTAAGCAGTAAGGGTTTGCTTGAAGCACTGTCCTCTTGTTCTTTCCTTAAATGCCACACCACACAGGATCCAGGGGAAAACAGGATGCAAGGTGTCCTTTGCTCTGAGGTCTCCCAGGCTGGCAACAGTTTTTGCCTACCACTAATGAAGTCCACACACAGCACAGATAGACTTCCTCCTCCTTCATTCCAACCTGGAATTCCCAGCTCCAGCTCCTTCCTGCTAGGTACTTCCTAATCAATATATAATCAATACCTAATAACTAGCTAATCTAATCTTACTCATAACACAACTAATCATAGAGAAAAATCAGGACACAGGTGATGAAATGCTATAATATTCTCTTTCCCAGTAGTAGAGGAGACTGATACATGGGGAAATCTTATACAAATACATCAGTCTGTGCCATTAAAAATTTTAAAAGAATTAAAACAAGTTACTTCTCGATACAGCCCTATTGCCCTATTTATACTGAGATTAGTGGAGACCTTTTCTGATCATATTCTTCCCGTGAATGATTGGAAAATGATTGCAAAGGCTTATCTGTCAGGAGGAAACTTTTTATTACGGAAGTCTGAATATGAGGATAAAGCAAAAGCTCAGGCAGAAAACAATAGGAATGTTCATCTTGGAATTACCTATGATATGCTTACTGGGCAAGGAGCTTATGTTGCAGTTCAAAATCAGTTGGCTTATAACTCACTAGCATACCAGCAAATTAAAGTCATAGCATTGCAGACCTGGTGTAGATTTCCCACCAACAGTAAGACCCAGGAACTAAGCAAGATCAGACAAGGACCAGAGGAACCTTTCCAAGAATTTGTCTCCCACTTATCATAGTCTCTAGAATTATTTAGGACACTTGAAGCAAAAACGCTTTTTGTCAGACAACTTGCTTTTGAACATGCTAATTCATTTCACAAGGCAGCCATCCAACCATACTGAGATAAAGCCTCCTTAGATGAGTATATAAAACTTTGTGTGAACATAGGACCCTCATATATAGTAGTGTTCTCTATGGCAGTGCAAAAAATTGGCCTACTTCCATGGGCAGCTGGGTAGCTCAGTGGATTGAGAGTCAGACCTAGAGACTGGAGGTCCTGGGTTCAAATCCAGCCTCAGACACTTCCCAGCTGGGTGACCCTGGGAAAGTCACTTGACCCCCATTGCCCACCCTTACCACTCTTCCACCTATGAGCCAATACACAGAAGTTAAGGGTTTTAAAAAAAAAGAAATCCTGGGCATACCTTAAAAAAAAAACAAACAAGGAAAAAAAACCCAGGAGCCAATAATACACAGAAGTTAAGGGTTTAAAAAAAAAAAAAACACAAGAAAAAAAAATTGGCCTACTTCCAAAAAGTTCTTGGACTTGTTTGAATGTATAGAATAAGGCTCTCCCCACTTTGGTCTGCCCCAAATGTCAGCTGGGTTTTCATTGGCTAAATCAATATAAATCAAAGATTGACCAAATGAGACAGGCCCTTCCCTGTAGCTGACCACAGCCCCATTATATGATAGAGGCAACTCTCCTCTCCCTCAGATGTCCTTCCCACAACGAAAAGAAAAGGGGAACTATAAGAAATCTATCCCAAGCCACCACAAGTAGCACCAGCCTTGATGTGGCCCTTACTACCTTTCCCATTAGTCATATTTTAAATTGGTAGCAAAATTTATGACCCAAGGGAAAAAGTGAACCAGTATCCCTCTAATACAGCGATTCCCAAAGTGAGCGCCACTGCCCCCTGGTGGGTGCTGCAGTGATCCAGGGAAGCAGTGATGGCCACAGGTGCATTTATCTTTCCTATTAATTGCTATTAAAATAAAAAAAAATTAATTTCCAGGGGCGCTAAATAATATTTTTTCTAGAAAGGGGGTGGTAGGCCAAAATAGTTTGGGAACCACTACTTTAATAGAAAAATCTATTCTGGCAATTTAAGATTGTCAAGATTTGGTTTGGAAACCATCCCACTATGTATGCAGCTATGCCTAGAGACCGATAGAAACCAGAAATGACTTCAGCTTCCCCTGATGGGACCTGTGTTACATGTTTGTCTTGTAAATCTGTGATGTCTGTGTCATGAATCTATGTTATATGGAATCTGTAATGTACACTATGGTAGAGTTAATTTGGGGGAAAATAAAAGAGGTCCTTTCTCTCCTTCATTACCCTGGGAAGAATGGAGGAGACAAACCAGAGATAGGTATTGTTTGTTTTCAATTCAGGGAAGTGCTATTTGGAAGTGTCTAGCAGACTCCCTATGGACATGTGGGGACTTTGAGACTACATTTCCCGTGATCCCTATGGGTTTCTGGTTTCTAGTTTAAGGCGTGGGGACGTCCAGCTTCCCCACGTATGGGGCAATTTAAATTCGGAGGAGGGCCTAGAGAAAGCTTTTTTTCTGGGTTTGCAGAGTGTCTGGCTGGCGTACCAGAGGGACAGGATGGGCTCCAGCGGTAAATTTAAAAGATAAGTGCAGTCATATTTTACCAACATGGCCATGCTTTAATTAAACAAATATTTCTCTTATTATATCAGTCTTTATCATTTTTAATCTTAACAGTATTAACTGTCTCTTTTTCTCTATATTTCTTTTTCATTTTCATAAGTAAATCTAAAATGTTTAATTTAAACCAATCTTTAATTTATTATTTTTAATATTTTTATTTTTTATCATTTATTAATAATATTTGTGTTTTCCCCCTTTTTAAATATGATTTGCATTCCAATTATAGTGAATTAGGGAAACCTGCATTCTTTGTGCCAACCCAAGCTCTGTGAAGTGTATAAATAATATTGTTCAAAGAATGCAGGTTTCCCTATAAAAATTGTTTAAAAATTTCCTAAAGTTTTCTAAATTTTCAAAAATTTCCAAAAATACCATTTATTAAATTTCAAAGTTAGAAAATGATGACACATCCTGTACAAAAATTTGGTTCAGTTTAAGTGGTTATCTTTATTTTTAAAAATATTACAAAAGGCAGAAATTAACATCTATTATGGTAACTGAAAACTAAACTTTAAGACACTAAAATCTTAGTCAAATAATGCCTTCTGTGTTGATTGTCTGACCATGCCTAAAAGGTTATTTGAGTAAACTGGAATTGAGGTAAAAATGTAAAAATTAAAGATATTAAGGAAAAAGAAGTTCAAATGTTTTTAATCTGCTAGCATGAAATGCCATTGAAAACTAACATGCACTAAAATACAATTTATCAATTTGTAAATATGTTTAAAAATGATGTATGCTATGTGTATAAATATAATATGCAAACTATGTACCTCTCCTCTGTTTATGAATGAAACCTTGATTGCAAAATATATACTACAAATGTTAGATCCACACAGTATTGATACAATTTAATCAATTGTGCAGAAATGTTTCCTAAATGATGAAAATAACATCTTAATTTTGCAAGACTTAGAAAATCCCTGTTTATGATATCAAAATTCTGTATATACTGTGTGCCTTGTTACCATCTATCTAGCTCCTGCTTAGAACTATTACACTCTGAAATTTGCAGCTCAAACTTTCCCAGCTAGTCAAAGCCATAAATTTAATTCAGTGCTTACCCAAGAGTGAAAAAGCTTCTTTAAACAACTGTGAGTTCAACCTACTGTTAATCAAAGTGGTATTAGTGAAAATTTAACTCAAAATTATTAAAACAATACAATTGGCTTATATTTCCAAATTAGGTGCTTTTATTTTTTCTTTCTTTTTTAAAATTAGGTCCTTTTAGATACAGACTGGACCATGAGAAAATCATTTGCCAAGAGCTAATCATCCACGCCACCCCAGTTCAGCAGGAAGCAGTTTTCCCAAAACTCATGGCCCTTTCTCTAAAAAGTTCAACCAAACAATCCATCATAATTTACCCATTAGAATACACACTTAAGCTTCCGCTCTGGGCAGCGGTGGCGGCGGTGGTCTTTTTCCCTTCCCCCATTCCCCTCAAGTCGGGCTGAAGCGGTGCAGTGCCCTGAGCCTGGGCCCGCTCCGCCATGCCCCCCAAGAAACAGGCTCCGGCTGGGGGCAACAAGAAGGTGGAACAGAAAAAGGAGAAAATCATTGAGGACAAAACTTTTGGTTTGAAGAATAAGAAAGGGGCAAAGCAACAGAAGTCCATCAAGGCTGTGACTCATCAAGTTAAATTTGGTCAACAGAATCCACGACAGGCTGCACAAATTGAAGGTGATAAGAAATTAAAGAAAGATGACAAGAAGAAAGAACTTCAGGAGTTAAATGAACTATTCAAACCTGTAGTTGCTGCTCAGAAAATAAGTAAATGTGCAGATCCCAAATCTGTAGTAGGTGCATTCTTTAAGCAAGGGCAGTGTACTAAAGGAGATAAATGTAAGTTCTCCCATGATTTGTCTCTGGAAAGAAAATGTGGAAAAACTAAGTGTTTATATAGATGCACGAGATGAAGAACTTGAAAAGGATACCATGGATAATTGGGATGAGAAAAAGCTGGAAGAAGTAGTGAACAAGAAGCATGGAGAGGCGGAAAAGAAAAAAACAAAAACTCAAATAGTATGCAAACACTTTCTTGATGCTATTGAAAACAACAAATATGGCTGGTTTGGGGTTTGCCCCAGAGGTGGTGATAATTGTATGTACTGTCATGCTCTTCCTCTTGGTTTTGTATTAAAAAAAGATAAGAAGAAAGAAGAAAAAGAAGATGAAATTTCATTAGAAGATCTAATAGAAAGAGAGCGTTCTGCTTTAGGACCAAATGTTACCAAAATCACTTTAGAGTCTTTTCTTGCATGGAAGAAAAGATTGATAAACTTGAGCAAGATATGGAAAGAAGAAAAGCAGACTTTAAGGCAGGAAAAGCACTAGTGATCAGTGGCCGAGAAGTTTTTGAATTTCTCCTGAACTGGTTGATGATGATGATGAAGAAGCAAATGATACTGGATATACTCAAGGAACTGGTGGTGATGAGGTTGAAGATCTAATAAGAGTAAATAATATAGACTTGAGCCAATATATCCCAAAGGATGTGGATGAGACTGGTATTACTGTGGCTAGTCTTGAAAGATTCAGTACATATACGTCAGTAGAGAAGGATGATAATAAATTGAGTGAAGCTTCAGGAGGTGGGGCAGAAAATGGAGAACAAAGTGATTTGGAAGAAAATAATGAAGAACGGGAAAATGGAGTGATTGGTGCTGTTCCTGTTGATGAAAACCTTTTTACTGGAGAGGATTTGGATGAACTTGAAGAAGAATTAAACACACTTGATTTAGAGGAATGACAGCAAGCAAGTCAGATGAAAAAATTGTCAGCTCAGCATAAATTGAAATTGACTACATTAACTTTTTTTCTCCTGTCTAGAATTCTTAAACAAGATGTTTATGGTTTCTCACACTGATTTGAGGAGGGTACCCCCTCCTCAAATCCCTCTTCCCCCCCAAAAAAAGGAATATTCGCCCTTATCACCTCTATTCTGACCTTGACTATACCTCTATAGTAAGTTCAGAGTAGGTCATAAGTAATCTGAAATATAATGGTCATTACAGAAAAGATTTTGTAAATAATTGAAGTAGGAAGTATAAATGCTTTTTTCTAACTTGTGAGTTTTATTGGGTATGTGTTATTACCAAATACAACATACATATTGAAAACTATCCCTCATTTAAGCTGCATCTTTTTAATGAGTGGTTTGATTTACTTTGTATTTATATATTAAAAAAAAGACTGCCTAAAATAAGAGCACTGTACTTCATAAATAGACAACTTATGCAGATTCAGTGTTACATTTCTTTGGATAATTAATCAGATGGACATTAAAGATGCAAGTTCTTTAAACTGACAGCATCATCTGGAATGCCCTCTGTAAGCCGGTTGAAATTTTCCCTCTGCCTTTTTGCCAACAAAGTTGTAAATAAAGACCATCAAACGTTAAAAAAAAAAAAAAAGAATACACACTTAAAAAACAAAAAAGGGATTTACCAACATTATAATCCAAAGGAACAAAAACTATATAACTATATATAATTGAGGCTTTACTTTTGGGTCAAGTTTTTGCACTTATTTACACAGGAAATGAACACCTACAGCAGAGAATCTTTCTGGAACAGCTGAGTATGAAAAACCCAGATGACCACTACGAAGACCTGAGTCACCAAAGCCCATGTCTTGGAAACAAGCCAAAAGAACAGCTCATGTTAATATTAAGCTCAGCCCAACAATTACTATTGTTGTGGCTCAGCTACCTTGAAAAATGTTAACTTATAATGATGTACAGCCTTGTATTCTGATCTTAGGCATAATTATTTCTGTATCAAATGTTAAGTTTTCAAAATGTATTCTCCCTTCTATTATCTTTATAATTGATCACATTTGTTTCATATGTTATGATCCCAAACCTTGGTACTTAGACAAAAGTTAACTTCACACTTATTCCACCAGAAGATGGCATAGCATAGTCAACCCTTATACTTAATTTACACTCCAAAAGGACCTATCATAATTGATTAGGAAAATAGATACAGTTGAACAGAATAATTTTTAGTAGCATTAGTACTTAGAAATAAAATAGATTTTAATTATGGTAAAGGAGAAGTTAATATTTGCTTGCCATATAGAACAAAGAATTGGACACTAATAGAATTGGGCTAATAAGAGTAGCTCTCTCAACTGTGATAGATGATGCTTGTCATAAAGGCAAAAGGACCTTGAATCTCTACGAAAGCCACAGCAAGCCTAACAATCCAACTAAGGTTACGCAAAAAGCTCATAGGAAAAGCCTTGTTGGGGAGGTAGTCTTAGTAACCCTAGGATTGGACCACCTGATTTGAGGCCAAAAATTCCCTGGTAAAAGTCATCTCAGCTCCTATGCTAAAGCCATGGAGAACTGCCTATGACAAATCACTATGGTCAGCATGAACAGCATACTCTTGAAACACACTCTGAAAAAAGCTCTAGTAAAAAAATGAAATTTCAAAAGCTCCATTTCCAAGCAAGTAGAATTGGAATTTAGTTTTCTAGTCTTACACAATCCATACAAATCATACACTCACCTTGCTTTCATTTGTTAAATTTATATAAAAAAGCAGCAGATGTAGTCCTCCAGTAGTGAGAGTGGACCCCAGTAAAATCAAAGCCATAGTCTAGCTAAAGCCAAGCATGTAGCTCACTCCTCACATGAGGCCCCCCAAACCCCTCCTTTCCACCCCTCCCTGCTGTACTTTGTAGGAACTGCATGTTCTTCCAGGATATTACTGATGCAGGAATTCTGTGAGAAGCTGGGTCACCCATTGATATATTCAATTATCACCTATAGAAAACTCTGTTTAGAATTTAAATTCATTGTTTCCATTCCTGTTAATCATTGTCTTCCATTGTGAGTGATCTAATCCCTCTGTTTGATTCAACCTCCTATAAGTGTCATCACCCTCTTCAATAAATGAGCCACTGGAACTTGTTTTCCATTAGCCCTCTTGAGTCCATCTGCATTCTTAACCCTTGGGGCCCCCAACCAGGTGGTCCCCAGTGGTCCTGATACCTCAGAATTTTCCCGGATCACTATTTTACTGAGAGTAGCTGCCTTTCACGTTGATCATTCCACAATATCGCTTTTACTATGTACAATATTCTCCTGGTTCTAATTGTTTCACTCTGCATCAGTTCATGTAGGTCTTTCTAGATCTTACTGAAATCATCCTATTCATCATTTCTTTAAAATTTTTAAAAAAGTTTTATTGGTGTTTGGTTTTTATATTATAAACATTTATGAATTATTCCTACCTTTTTATATCAAACTACAAATAGCTTCTGGCTATTCCAGTCTTTTTTTTTTTTTTTTAAACCCTTGTACTTCGGTGTATTGTCTCATAGGTGGAAGAGTGGTAAGGGTGGGTAATGGGGGTCAAGTGACTTGCCCAGGGTCACACAGCTGGGAAGTGGCTGAGGCCGGGTTTGAACCTAGGACCTCCTGTCTCCAGGCCTGACTCTCACTCCACTGAGCTACCCAGCTGCCCCCGCTATTCTAGTCTTAAGCAGCCTAGTGTACTAAACATGCTCAGAAGATAATCATCACTAGTCACCTTTCCTAGATTCTTTTCTAGCATAGTGATAATAAATTCCCTCCAAAAAATCAAATGGATCTAGCTTCCATTCCCTAATCTTTTTTCCATTTCAATGTTATCCCCAAAAGACTGCTTACTTGTATATAAGTTATCATTTATTTACTAAAATGAAATTTAAAAGTCAAAATACAATATTAAAACACTGAAGCTTAAGTAAGCCATAGATCTTTGTGGCAGAGTCTGAATTTTCCAACTTTCTCCTACTTCTGTGCTCTATCTTTACTGTCACCATTGAGATAAATGTCCCCCCAAAATTGTCTTAGTATGAAATCACCCCCTACACTCTCAAAATTAGAAAATAAAGGGCAAAATCTTTTGGCTCATCACTATTGGCTCCTTTCTAGGTTGCCATCTTACCCAAGCTAATCTGTTTTTTGCTACCTTATCTTGAGGGTCATTGAAGGGTGCTATTTCTGCCTTTTCTTTCTTGTTGGATTTTTGTATTTGGGCCATCTCTCACAAAGCATAGCAACTCTCTTTTTAAAAGATCACATAGGGGCAGTTGGGTAGCTCAGTGGATTGAGAGTCAAGCCTAGAGATAGGAGGTCCTAGGTTCAAATCTGGCCTCAGACACTCCCCAGCTGTGTGACCCTGGGCAAGTCACTTGACCCCCATTGCCTAACCCTTACCACTCTTCCACCTAGGAGCCAATACACAGAAGTTAAGGGTTTAAAAAAAATTAAATAAAAGATCACAAGTAAAATTGCTCGTCAGCTCTGGGAGGGGAGAAGGAGGAGGAGAGGGAAAGAACATGAATCATGTAACCATTGAAAAATATTCCAAATTAATTAATTAAATAAATAAACAGAACAACAATAATAGTGGGAAAAGCACTCTACATGACATCAGAAATCTGCTTAAATCTTTTTTTTTTACCTTATACACTGTGTATAAATCCTTTAGCCTCTTTGAATTTTAATTTCCCATCTACCAAATAAAGATGACAATATTTGCAGGACCAAATTAAAAAAAATCTCACTTATAATGAGTAATATTAGAACAATCTCAAATAAATTCATTTCATGTTAAAGACATAAGAGTTTTCCAAGACCTGAATTTTCCCTTCTTTTTGGAATCCAAAAAAATTAGGAATTTGAGGGGATGGGAAAACCAAGTTTCTTCTGTTAAAAAGGTTCTATCTTTTTTTATTAACATATGAAAGCCCATATATGAATATTGCAAAATGGGATAGATGTTGTCACATACCAAAAGAAAAGACTTGATCTCACATTTGATCCACCAGATCAATATCTTTTAATTTATTTTTATTTTACTGATTAATTATGAAAAATTTTCCATAGTTACATGATTCATATTCTTTCCCTCCCCTCCTTTGGACCCCCCTTCCATAGCTAATGTGCAATTCTACTGGGTTTTACATGTGTCATTGATCAAGACCTATTTCCACATTATTGATATTTGCACTAGGGTGATCATTTAGAGTCTGCATCCCCAATCATATCCCCATTGACCTATGTGGTCAAGTAGTTGTTTTTCTTCTGTGTTTCTACTCCCACAGTTCTTTCTCTGGATGTGGATAGCATTCTTCATAAGTCCCTCAGAAATATTTTGGATCATTGCATTGCTGATAGTGGAGAAATCCATTGCAATCGATTGTGCCACAGTTTAATCCATCTCTGTGTATATAGTTCTCCTGGTTCTGCTCCTTTTGCTCTACATCAATTCCTGGAGGTTGTTCCAGTTCACATGGAATTCCTCTAGTTCAGTATTTTTTTTTTAAACCCTTAACTTCTGTGTATTGGTTCAAAGGCAGAAGAACAGTAAGCACTAGGTAATGGGGGTCAAGTGACTTGCCCAGGGTCACACAGCTGGGAAGTGTCTGAGGCCGAATTTGAACCTAGGACCTCCAGTCTCTAGGCCTGACTCTCAATCCACTGACCTACCCAGCTGCCCCCTAGTTCAGTATTTCTTTAACACGATAGTATTTTTTTTTTAACATTTATTTTTATTTTTTTGAAAAGTTAACATGGTTACATAATTCATGCTCTTACTTTCCCCTTCACCCCCTGACTTCCCCCTCCCTCCCCATGGCTGATGTGTATTTCCACTGGTTTTAACATGTGTCATTGATCAAGACCTATTTCCAAATTGTTGATAGTTGCATTGGTGTGGTAGTTTCGAGTCTATATCCCCAATCATGTCCACCTCAACCCATGTGTTCAAGCAGTTGTTTTTTCTTCTGTTTCCACTCCTGTAGTTCTTCCTCTGAATGTGGGTAGCATTCTTTTCCATAAATTCCTCAGAATTGTCCCGGGTCATTGCATTGCTGCTAGTACAGAAGTCCATTACATTCTATTTTACCACAGTGTATTGGTCTCTGTGTACAATGTTCTTCTGGCTCTGCTCCTTTCACTCTGCATCAATTCCTGGAGGTCTTTCCAGTTCACATGGAATTCCTCCAGTTTATTATTCCTTTGAGCACAATAGTATTCCATCACTAGCATATACCACAATTTGTTCAGCCATTCCCCAATAGATCAATATCTTTTGAAGGTGAAAGTGCCTTTATATTGTCTACTCAGAAATATAGAAACTCCTAGATAAACTCCTCCAAATCAGCAGATGGCGTAAGTGGAGGCAGAATATGAAGGAGAAGGGGAAAGGGGGACTACTTTTTTCAACATGTTGCTTAAGAACCAAAATACTGAACAATGGAGACAGAATATTTTTTAAAATATATTTTTATTTTGTTTTTATATTACTTCTATTTCTCAATGTGTACAGGTATCCCTTATAACAAAATGAAAAAGAGGGGGCAAGAAAACAGAAATCAAAATAGTCTGGCATTATAGATAACATTCCACGTCTCTTCAAAAAAGGGTAGAAGAAGATAACTTCTTTTATCTTCTGTAGGTCAGATTTGGTCATCATCATCTTGGAAGTGCATTCAGATTCCATGATTTTGTTGCTGCTACTTTATTTCAATTACTGTGGCCACTGTTAATAATTTCCTACTTCTGCTTTTTTCTAAATCAATGTTCCCTAGCTTCTCCGGATTCATCATTTCTTACAAAGCAATAATACTCCATTGCAATAATGAACCACAACTTGAGTCATTCCTCGAATGATGGGCATCTCAATTTCTTGTTCTTTGTTACTACAAACACTGCTGCTCTTTATTTTTTATCATGACATCGTTTATCGTTATTATCTATTAAATTTTTATCCTTTTCACCATCAGCTACTTAAGAAGAGTAAGGGCTATACTTTGTCATTCTTTCTATCTCCAGAAAGACAGAATCTTTTCATGTGTTATGTCCACCCCTGAAGCAATGAAGTGGAAGCAATGAACCTGGTATTAATTGTTTCATCTAAAAAGTACAGAAACCATAATATTAGCCTTAATGGTTTACATCTGATACTTTTTCTTTTAAAAAATATCTTGCTGAGGGGGCAGCTGGGTAGCTCAGTGGAGTGAGAGTCAGGCCTAGAGACAGGAGGTCCTAGGTTCAAACCCGGCCTCAGCCACTTCCCAGCTGTGTGACCCTGGGCAAGTCACTTGACCCCCATTGCCCACCCTTACCAATCTTCCACCTATGAGACAATACACCGAAGTACAAGGGTTTAAAAAAATATCTTGCTGATGCCTACATTTATTTATTTATTTGCTCATCCATCCATTTATTTATTTATTTTTGCCATTCAGTTTTTTTTTAATTTATTTTTTTCTGGTTAGCAGCAGGTTTTATTTTATTTTTTAATTGTAATTTTGAATATTTTCCCGTAGTTACATGTTTCATGTTCTTTCCCTCTCCTCCAAAACCTCCTAACCCCCCTTAGCCAATGCACAATTCCACTGGGTTTTACATGTATCATTGATCAAGACCTAATTTCATATTATCGATAGTTGGACTAGAGTTATTGTTTAGACATCCCCTATAATATCCCCATCAGCCCATGTGTTCAAGTGATGCCTATATTTAAACAAATATATTTTTATTGATTTCTTATCGTTATCTTTTGTTTTTTTCAAATCTCCTTTTTGAGACTCGGTTCAAATATGTCAGGGCTTGCTCTGAATACTTGGACAGTGTTCCTGTTGTGTAGATAGAATCCACTTTCCAGACCCGTCATCCCCAAGCTCCTCCTACCCTGCATTGCATTTTGCATGCAAACATTGCGGGAGGCGGAGAGTTCTCTGGATTGGCAGCTTCTGTGGAAGAGGGGTTGAGCAGGAGCTTCGGTCCCTTCTGTGTGCTCAGGGGGCTTTTGCAGACTTAAGTGGTTTGGCAGGCTTCCTGATTCAGCTTAGGGTATTTTAGTTAGGTGATATTTTCTTTCTCCTTCCTACATTTACCTCTTTTTACTTTATCTCCATTTTGATTAAAACTTATTTGTTGAGAGCTACTAACACACTCCTTACTTGAGAGTTAATTTTATAGACTGCAACCACAATCTTTTTTTAAAATTAGTATTACATTTAATATTTTACTTTCATTATTACACTATTGGGAGCAGCAATAAGTTATGTGGCTGGAGTGTGCTGGTGCCACCAGGTGGCACTCTAAAGCCAAGTTGCACCAACTTAATTGAGCTTTGTATACCAAGCTTTTAATCTACACATTCACTCACTTTGTGCCAATGTAGGCAGCCTTCAAATCACCATTAATTAAATTGTGAGCTCGAGGCAAGAACTGTCTTTTGCCTTTATTATCCTTAGTGCTTAGCCCAGTGCTTGACACATTGTAAATGCATAATAAATAGATATATTAAAAAAAAACAAAAACCTTTTCTTCCCTCTTAGAATCAATACTATGTAATGGTTTCAAGGCAGAAGAGTGGTAAGGGCTAGGCAATGGGGGTTAAGTGACTTGTCCAGGGTCACACAGCTTGGAAGTATCTGAGGTCAGATTTGAACCTAGGACCTCCCATCTCTAAACTTGGCTCTCAATCCATTGAGCCATCCAGCTGCCCCTTAATAAATATTTTTTGATTGAATGTATACCCCACCAGGGGCAGTGATGTAGGACAGAAGACTTGTGTAATGAGAGTGAGCCCCACAGGTGTACAGAACTGCCCCTGCATGGCTTGAATGGAGGCAGAATAGACATCTCTGATCTCTGGCCCCTTTTCCCAGGGACTCTTTTGCAAAGGAGACTTTAATTCCTGCCAAGAGGGGAAGCAGGAGGTTGGGGCTAGAAGCTACCACTTTGGTCACCTCAAAGAGAGGGGGTACTGAGTTAGACGTGTTAACTTGGAAAAAACACAGAACTATTAAATGATAGTCAGAAAAACTCAACTCTTTAATCAGGATGAGGATAGGTCCCATATTTGGTTGCCACACAGAGCCCACCGCCGAGATCTACACAGGACCTACACCCTGGGGACTCTGGGGATGTATCCCTGGGAGAAGACACAATGCTAGATGCCAGCTCCAAAGAGGGACAGAACCTGGGCGTCTTTTATACCCTCCGGAGAACTTGGTACAGCAAGGCTGCATAGACAAACTGCAAGCAAGCTGCAAAGAGGTCTGCCTCAGGGGTATCAGGGAGCTGTCAACTATAATAATTACAAAGGAAAGGGTCAGACTTAGAGATGGGCTTCCTGAGAGGACTTTAACCCAATGGGAGAAGCTTCTAAAATAAATAAAGGCACTCAACATTTCAACAATATCCCCAGATACCACCCACACTAGGGTCCCTAAACAGTTTAAGGTCTATAGTTCAACCTAAAGGGGTGCCTGGTATTGGAGTTTCTCAAAGGGCAGGCGTAAAATTGAGGCATCCAAATTTCATGTCAACAAACGTATCTATCTATTCCCTTAAATATTGTTCATCTGGGGAAATGATTGGGTTTGAACTAACTTCTGGTCACTGTCAATTCTAGGGGGAAAGGGAACCCCAAACTCTATAACCAAGACTTGACTCCTTTCCTATCAAAGGCCAGGTCCAAAATGAACACACATAGTGAATAGCAAAGACATCTATTTATCCAGATGGCAGCAAAATAGACATAGGAGAATATATATCAGACAATATACAGAGTGAAGGAGAGAGAATCCTGGATCTTTCCCAGAAGGAAACTCCCTGCAGACTCTAGTTTGGCAGTCTGGAAATAGGGACCTAATGGAGATGTCTTCTCAGAGTCTTTTCCTTCTGCAACCTGAAATAGGGCTGCATCTTTTCTCCTGGAATTAAAAGCCAGAAATGTCCAAAGTGACTCAGCTGGAAGCTTGGTGAGTTTCAAAGAGAACTGGCTTTGAAGAGTTCTGAAGCAAACTGGCTGAGAACTGAAGGTTCCTTACCTCTCACCAACTCCACTGGCCCTTCCTCTCCACCAATTAGGAGAGAGTCCATACTAATGATTTTGGGACATGGTTTATAAAAAAGTCTCATCTATTATAATAGGATGACCTCTGACAGCATGTCTTAAGATTTGGAAATTGCAGGGGGTGAAGGAAGAGAAAAAGCAATTATTTGTGCCAGGTATAATGCTTGGTACTCTTATAAATTTTATCTTATTTGATTTTCACAACAATTCTGTGAGAATAGGTGCTATTTTTAACCCCATTTTACAGACCTAGTGTTCTATCCACTGAACCAACAACTCCTTAGAGAGAGGGAGATATATTTGTTGTGCACATGGAGCTACCACAGCAAATGTTAACATCTCAAATAGAGAATGATGTTCACCTTTAAAGAATGAACTTGCTATTTAATTCCTACTAGTTATAAACTTTTATATAACTAAAAAAGTGAATCGTATCCATTTGATTTACAGAATACGAGTAGTGGTGATGATTGCAATATTAATAGTGATAGCTTACATTTCTTTTGTGCTTTCGTACTTTTCACAAGGACCATTTGAGGTAGATTGTACAACTATGCTTTTCCTGACTTTGCAGGTGAGGAATTTGAAGCTGAAAGGGTCCTTGCCCATTGTCAAAGATTGAAAAAGTATGAAATCTGGGACTTGAAATCAGATCTTTTGACCAAATTCTAAATTTAGAACACTGGCCATCATAGACTAAAACATCTTTGACTCCTAAATATAGAAATAATTTCATAGAAGGTTGAACATAATTTATATCTGAGATCTGAGGCAGAAGTTAGGCTATCAAAATTCATAGACCTCCATAAAGGGAAAGATATTTCAATCATGGCTCATGTGGAGTTCTAAAGACCAAGCTCTATCTAGGAGTTTTGGCACCTGGGGCAAATTCAGTTATACCATAACTCCTGTATATGGACTGGAAGAACAGATAATCACAAAAGTTAAGAAGATTGAGGAATTGTAAGGATAGGATGATGCTCAAATGGAGGAGGGATTTAATGTTGAAGTGAAGATAGTGAGCCAAGTACTAAACTTGTTGGAGATTAAGGAGAATGACCAAATGGTCCATTATGGCAGCATCAAGGATCTGAATAGGACAGAGGAAGATAGGTGGTAGATGATTCATTTTATTCTACTCTGCATCAATTCATACAAATCTTCTCCAGTGACTTGGAATTCTTTTCTTTTCTTTTATACCTTTACATTCCATATTAGAATACATATTGTGTATTGATTCCAAGGTAGAAGAGCGATAAGGGCTAGGCTCTGGAGGTTCAGTTTTTTTGCCTGGGGTCACATAGCTAGGAAGTGTCTGAGTTCAGATTCTAATCAAGGACCTTTTGCCTCTAGATCTGG
Source organism: Gracilinanus agilis (assembly GCF_016433145.1). Taxonomy (NCBI): domain Eukaryota; kingdom Metazoa; phylum Chordata; class Mammalia; order Didelphimorphia; family Didelphidae; genus Gracilinanus; species Gracilinanus agilis. Next base: position 255,830,687 of record NC_058133.1, on the reverse strand, counting down.
TTCTCAATCCACTGAGACTCTATGTCTATACTTTTTAGGATTTTTAGCATAAATGAGGGTCTTTTATGGCAAAGGCTTTTTCTGCATTTAGTGAGATAAACATGTGGTTCAGAATGTTTTTGTTTTAATATGATTAGTTATGTTGTTTGCCTAATTTTGAACCATCCTAGCACTCCTGGTATGAATGTAATTTGGTCATAATGAGTAATTTCTTGGATGAAGTGCTGTAGTCTACTTGATAGGATTTTATTAAACATTTTTGAATCAATACTATTAGTAATATTGGTCTCTAGTTCTTCTTTGCTTCAGTTCTCCCTAATTTAGGTTTTAGGATTATATTTGTCTTACATTTTATTAGAGTGTTTTATTCTTCAATTTTTGGGAATAATTTGTGCTTTATTGACATGAATTCTTCTTTAAAATTTTGATTGAATTTTCCTACAAATTCTTCAGAACTATTTTTTCCCTTTGGTAGTTCTTTTCTGAGATTGAATTACTTAAGATCTCATTTTGTCTTCTTTTGGTTTGAGTACTTTTTCTGTTCTTAATTTTGTCAGCATAAAATAAGAAGGGAAACATAACCAGAAGAAAATCCAGCAAATTTTTATGGAAAAAAATTGAATCTCATATCCAAGATACATAAGGAACTGATTCAAATTTACAAAAAGCCAATCCTCTATAGCATAGCATTCTGATAATTCTTTTTTATTTTTTCTAGTTTTGTTGTGATTTTACTTTATTTATTTGATATTTTGTTCATTTGAATTTCTGCTCTTTTTTTTAAACCATGCAGAATTACTTTAGTTTGCATTTCTTTAGAGCATTTTTAATGTGGTCCTGATTAGATTTCTTATTTTGAAAACTACCTATTTATGTTATTTGACTAGCTATAGAGGACTAGCTTTTTTGTAAATTTGAATCAGTTCCTTATGTATCTTGGATACGAGATTCTATTTTTTTTCCATAAAAATTTGCTGGATTTTCTTCTGGTTATGTTTCCCTTCTCATTTTAACTGAATATCAGAGAGAAATTTACTTGCAAAGGCTCTATCCCAAATAACCTTTTTTAAATTATAACATCAATTTTGTTTCTGCAAAGGCATTTCAATTTTGTTTAATCAAGTTTGCCCACTTTCTTCAATCATTTCTAACCCTTGTTCAGTTCTCCCCTTACCAACAGATATAAAAGATATTTCTTTCCCTTCTAATTTGATTACTTGTATTTAAATCTATATGTCTAATTTGAAGTTTGTTGCTGTGTATAGTCTAAGTTGCTGGTCTAAATCCAGTTCTTGCCAGCCTGTTTTCTAGTCTTCCCAGTAGTTTTTGTCAAATAAAGGAGTCCTTACCCCAATAATTGGTATCTTGGGTTTAGTAGTACACTGCTATAGTTAATAATTTCTTGTTTACCTAGACTACTCATTGGCCAATTTTTTTCTTTTTTAAACCCTTACCATCTGCCTTAGAACCAAGGAAGAAGAGCTGTAAGGGCTGGGCAATGGGGTTTAAACAACTTACCCAGGATCACATAGCTAGGAAGTGTCTGAGATCAAATTTTGAATATAGGATTTCCCATCTCCAGATCTGGCTCTTTATCCATTGAATCATCTAGCTGCCCCATAATGGTTAACTTTTCTAAAAAAAAAAAAATAAATAAACCAGTATCAAAATGTTTTGATTACTCTTTTGTAATATAGCCTGTTTTTTGGTTTTTAGCTTGAGATCTAATACTATGAGACCTTTCATTTTTATTTTTTTTCATTATTTTCCTTTACCTTTTGTTTCTCCTGATGAATTTATTTCTAGTCTTATAAAGTAATCTCTTGCTGATTTGAATGGTCAAGAACTTAATCTGTAAATTAATTTAGATACTGTCATCATTTTTATGTTAAGCCCAATCATGAACAATTAATCATTCTTCATTTAATAAAATCCTTTATTTCTATGATGATATATTCACTATATATATATATACATATACATATATATATATATAAAATACTTACCTTCTGTCATAGAATCAATACTGTGTATTGGTTCCAAGGCAGAAGACTGATAAAGGTTGGGCAATGAAGGTTAAGTGAGCCCAGGGTCACACAGCTGGGAAGTATCTGAGGTCAGAGTTGAACTTGGAAGTTATTGTCTCCAGGCCTGGCTCTCAATCCACTGAGCCACCCAGCTGCCCCAACCTGAACATATTTTGGTGGATAGTCTCCTAGATATTTTATACATTGTGTAGTTATTTTTAGAGGAATCTTTTCTTTCTCTTCCTGAAGAGGTTTGCCAATAATATATTGAAAATTTGATGGTATTTATGGGTTTATTTTATATTTATTTTTATTGAAGTTATTGTTTCAATTACTTTTAGATTCTCAAGGATTCTCTAAGTATCTGAAAATAATGATTTTATTTCTTGTTTAGCTATGCTTATTTTCTCAATTTCTTTGGCAACAAACATTCTTCATCTACTTGGTATTTCTGGGTTGGTTTGTCAGGCTAAAATTTTTGAGTGGTTGCATCTTTCTTCTAGAATTATGGAGCTTCATACAAAAAGTGCAATATAGTCTACAAAATCTACAGGACTTTACCATTCAGAGGGTAACCCTTTTCAACTTGGATGTTACACTGGATCTCCTCCATGACAGGAATGAATACCTTTGGTGACATAACTCCCAGGTTTACCTGAGGGCCCTATGTAATAAATTTCTCTCTGTTGTCATATCTTTAAAATTTTTTTTATTATAAACTTAACAAATTTTAATAAATGGACATTTCAATGTACAAAGAACATAAGAGACAATTATGTATGCAACTCTAAAATGTTTTATAATGTTTATAATATATTAAATTCAACATAAGAACCAAACTTTTTAGCTTCTTGTCTTCTTCCAAACCTCTTTCTGCATTATAATTTAAGATATTTCACTGATGTTTTTTTCTTTTATTGCATCTTTATTACTATCATTTATGGTTTCTAGTTCCAATCCTCCCTCTCTCTAGGAGTATTCCATTTTAACAAATTAGTGTAGTTAAGCAAAACAAATCAACTCATTGACTAGAGCTGAAAATTGATGTCCTATTCTATATTTCTGTCCATTACCACTCTGTCAAGATGTGGGAGACATGTTTCATCATCAACTTATCATATCATAATTAGTAATTACCCTCATCAAAGGAACTTTAAAAATAATTTTCCTTTATGCTACTGTTATCATTGTGTAAATTGCACTCATTTCACTCTACATTAGTACAAAAAAAACTTTCTAGGTTTTTCTGAATATGCCATATTAATCATTTATGACAGTACAATATTCTATTATATTCATTTTTCATAATTTGTTCCATCACCAAATGAGGGGCATTCGCTTTGTTTTCTAGTTGTTGGAAAAAAAAAGTATTGTTATGTGTTCTTGTGCTGTTATACCTTTTGAGGTATTTTGAATGATTCTGATGTCGGGATGAGAGAGATGGTTTGGAAGAGAACCTTTAAGGTAATATTTTGCTCCTTGAACAAATGCTTTTTCATAATCAACCATCAAAGCTAGTCAAAAGTGGAAGAAGCTGCCTTGTCACTGGACTTGATGTCTTTATTAGAGATATAAAAATGGAGATTTAAAAATGGGAGTTAGGCTAAAACACTTCTAAAGTTCTATGGTTTCCCCAATTAGATTACAACATCCTAGAAAGTAGAAACTTCTTGTGTTTCTCTATCTCCCATATCACCTAGTATAATAATGGTTCACTTAATAAATACATGGGGTTTGAGGCTAACCTTATGGGTAAGGGGAAAAGTCCTGGTTTAGGAGACAGATGAACTGGTTCAGAGTCTTATCTCTGACACTGGTCACAACGAGACACTGGTAACTTGGTCCAAGAGATATAGGTGGTAATGGTATGGGATAAAAGCCCTGGACCTTCATGAAACTTTGTTGTGGGGTTAGAAGACTAACTTTGGAACAGAAGAAAATTTTAGCAGCCTTTGAAACTAAATAGTTAGTTTGCCTGGGGTACAAAAACCACGAATTATTTCAGTCTTTTATGACAATGATATGAAGTTCCAAGAAGGTCTTTGGTTGTGGTAGTTGGAAGATCAATGGAGGAAGGAACTAAAGTTGCAGGGGATTGGCCATAGCTTCAGAGACCAAAGGATCAACTGGCTTCTTTGGACAGTTCCAGACATATTTTCTGAAGGATTGTCATTGTGTCATTGGTTACTATTTCAAGAAAATAGTTATGTATGTCACGAGCTTGATTATATAATTTTTGGTAATTTTGTTGATGAAGAGGCTTTGCTATCTCAACCTTCCTGCTTGTGATAATAGCTAATTTTTGATTGTCTTTTATGAGTGCCTGCAAATTCCAGGACTTGGTGATGCTCTGTAATTCCTTTATGTTCCAACTAAGCATCTGAGCTAGACTGGTGAGGGAAAGATCATCCACCCCAAAGAACCTTCGATAATGACTCAAACAGGTTCTGAGCTGGGCTAGAACTCCAGAACTGGCAGTGACCTGTAGAGCCACCATTAAAGATTCCACTCCAATCATCCCCTGCAAGGCAGTCTTCTTCCTCTCAACAGCATCAACACAGATATGAGAAAGGTACTCCAACAAAGTTTGAGCTTCAACCCTCCTCTGATCTTGAAATGCCTTTAGGGCATTACAGAAAGTTGTATAGTCAGACACATCGTTCATGACAGAGATCAGGAATACTTGAGGATGACTCGAACCTATCCTTTCCAGGTTCCATACAAGTAGTTTTGTATTCTCCAAATTAAACAATATGCCTGGAGATGCTGAAATAGACTGAATATTCATAGAAATGAAGTAGATCTTCTTCCCCTTATTGTGGAGTTCTATTGCTAGGCTGGTATGAATAGATTCAATGTAGAATGAGGGAATAATGATGACGACATCAAAACGGTCACAGTCTATTTCCTTCAGGTAAGTCATTACTGGTTCCCCATATGTCTCAATATCTGGTAGTTCTTGCCACTCTGCTACATAGGGGATCATGAGGGAAATGTGGAATAAAGGAAAAACTCCCATATTTTCCCTAACAGTAAACATAAGCAGGGTATTGATCAGTGAATTGCTCAGTGAAGCATTTCCAATCACAGCCACTCTCAAGGGGGTTGTCTTCATTTTCATTCTCATTTTGGAAGATACTTCCTTTAATTTTCCCAGGACTACCATTTCTAGTATCTCAGACATGTCTGCTTCAGAAATGACTCCTTGACCATCTTTTAGCATGGATTGGGTTATTATTTCAGTGGCAAGTTGGTTTAACATCTGCTCCATTGTGTGGCATATCTAAGAGAAAGGAGACATAATAGATGGAGATTGAGTTAGGGAGGCACATCAAGGAAAGAAGAGGGATAGGAGATGTGGATTTATTGAGAATAGAAAAATCTCTTCTTCAATTTCTAAGAAACTCATCATTCTTATATTTGCATTTACCCTTTCAATTTTATGTTGGAAGAAAATGCTGCCTTCCTTTAGATCAGGGTTTTTTAATATTTCTAGTGTTAGTCCCATTTTACATAGAGAAGAATAAGACAATCTATCTTGGGGAAATGGATAACTAAAAGTTGGCCATACCTTTTTTTTTGGGTGGGGGGGCGGTAATCCCAAATAGTTTCTC